>NC_056727.1:699538478-699880978 GCF_019279795.1 Protopterus annectens | reverse complement strand
GTACACCAAATGCATGGCAGTGGTCACAGCTCACCTGAGACGTCAAGGATTCCAGGTGTTTCCTTATTTGGACGACTGGCTCCTCTCTGCCACCACCAAGTGTCAGCTTCTTCAGTCCAGAGACTACACCCTACACCTTTGCAGGAAACTGGGAATTTCAGTAAATTTCGAAAAATCTTCTGCTGCCTTGCCAATCTATCACCTTTATAGGCGCAGAATTAAATACCGTCAAAATGCTAGCCAGGCTAACAGATCATAGATTCCTGGACATCCAGAAATTTGTTCGGCTTCCGTTACAAAGCAACAAAATCAAAGCCAGGTTTGTCTTGAAAGTTCTAGGCCTTATGGCTGCGGCCATTGTTCTTCTTCCACTGGCTCGCTTCCACATGCGTCTCCTGCAGTGGATGTTATTCACGCATTGGTCGTACCACAATCTTCCGATGAGACACGAAATCTTGGTAACACAGTCGTGCAGGGCTCATCTACAATGGTGGATATCTTCCCCTCTTCTTCATCAGGGCCGACCCTTTATTCCCCCTCCTCCAGTTGCCACAGTCACTACGGATGCCTCTCTGATCGGGTGGGGGCATTATCAGGGCAGGATGGTCCACGGGACGTGGCAACCCATAGAATACCATCTGCACATAAATGTCCTGGAGATGAGAGCAGTGCTTTTAACGTTGCAAGCCCTCGATGACTTTCTTCCCACGGGGACTATTGCAGTACAAATGGACAACATGTCCGTGGTCTGGTACATCAACAAACAGGGCGGAACCAGGTCCTATCCGTTATGTCGAGAAGCTCTCAGACTTTGGCAATGGGCGATCTCTTCTCAGCGGTTTCTGATAGCAACGCACATCCCCGGCAGGTCTAACCTATTGGCGGACAGGATAAGCAGATCTATTCTGATGCCTCACGAGTGGTCTCTCAATCAATCTGTAGTGGACCAGATTTTTCTGAAGTGGGGCACCCCTTGTTGCGATCTTTTCGCTACCCCTCAAAACAACAAGTGCCCAGACTACTTCACACTATTTCCCCTTCCAGGTCAACCCCTGAGAGACTCTCTAACCCAGGATTGGCCTCGGGGACTTCTTTATGCTTTTCCTCCCTTTCCATTGATTCCACAAGTCATTCAGAAAGCCACCGTTTTGAGAGCCAAATTGATCCTCATTGCTCCATATTGGCCTCGACAAATTTGGTTTCAGTCTCTGCATCGTCATCTTCTGGTGCAGCCTTGGCATCTGGACCCAGTTCCGGATCTTTTGATCCACCAGTCGGGTCAGCAGCACCGGGCCATTCATTCTCTCAACCTCACTGCTTGGTTGCTCCACTTCCTTCCCTAGCCAGGCTACCAATGATTTCTGACTCGGTCAGAGACATTTTAGTGTCTTCTTTGAAGTCGTCCACTAGGACTATTTATGCTAGCAAGTGTCGACGTTTTTCGATTTGTGCAAACGCCAGAAATATTGATCCCTTTACTGCTCCCATACATTCTGTTTTGGATTTCCTGGCGGAGGTTTTTCATTCAGGATCCTCGTCATCTACAGTCAAAGTACAACTGGCTGCTATTTCCAAGTATCATGTTGGCTTGCATGACAATAACATCATGTCTCACAGATTATGCAAGGCCTTTTTAAGAGGAGTTTTTCTCCTAAAACCACCTTTAAAGCATCCTCCTCCGCAATGGGATCTAAACTTAATGTTGGCATCCTTGATTCTACCTCCTTTCGAACCATCTGCTACATGTTCTTTGAAGTTATTGACATGGAAAACTATATTTTTACTGGCTGTCACTTCTGCAAGAAGGGTTTCCGAGATTCAGGCCCTCTGTATTCGTACACCTTATTTGGTTTTTCATAAGGATAGGGTTTCGTTAAGAACTAACCCTTCCTTTCTCCCCAAGGTTGTATCTCAAACCAATATTAACCAATCTATAGATCTACCAGTCTTTTTCCCTAACTATTCTGACAGAGCTGAACAGAAACTGCATTTTTTGGATGTCCATCGTCAGCTTAGGTACTACTTGCATAGAACTAAACAAATTAGAAAATCGGACCAATTGTTTGTCTCCTATGCAGAAAACAGGTTAGGTCTTCCAGTTTCTAAAGTGACCTTATCCAGGTGGTTGACTTCCACCATTTCCTATGTGTACTCTCTCAGGGGCAAACAACTATCTTCTAAGCCAAAAGCACACTCGACCAGGAGTCTATCCACTTCTGTAGCCTTTCAGGATAGACTATCCATTGATAATATTTGTGCAGCAGCTACTTGGGCCACGCCTCATACCTTTGTGTCTCATTACAAGTTGGATTTGGCCTCCAGAGATAGGGCCAGTTTTGGTTCCACAGTTCTCAAGAGTCTGTTCCATTGAGCCACCCAGGATACAGGTGCTAGGGACGCGGTCCCATCCAGCAAGAATGAAGGCGAGATTGACAACTTAACATTTAGAAGTTATGTACCTACCATAACGTTCCATGTTAGTTGTCTTCTCTTGCCTTCTTTCTTGCGTCCCTCCCTCCTTCCCCCTGGCCTGGACAGATCTTGGAGAGTTCCTATTAGATTGTTTCCTCTGGAGCATTGTTATGAGGACTTCTTTAGGAACCATTGTTCCTAATTATGTTAGGATAGTCTTTAGCAGGGTAGGTTAGCTGCCAAACGAGATCTGAGGTAGTTCCGCCTTGCATCATGGGATATAGGGTTGCCTCGAGCTGGTAAAAGGAGTTCTCGAGCTAAAGCAAGTGCCGAGTCGGAGCTGAGGATCGGCTCCGAACCCATCCAGCAAGAAAGAAGGCGAGAGAAGACAACTAACATGGAACGTTATGGTAGGTGCATAACTTCTAAATATATATATATATATATATATATATGTATATACATATGTATGTATGTGTATGCACAGTTAAAATTCCATTCTTGGAAAACAGCTTTCTTTTACAAATCACTTCAGCAAGAATCGTATCTGAATTACAGGCCCTTATGGCAGTCGAGCCTTTTGTCATCTTTCATGCGGATAGGGTGTCACTCAAGACCAATCCCTCCTTCATGCCCAAGGTGGTATCCAGTGTGGCTCTTAATCAATCCATTCATTTGTCAACATTTTCTAATCCACAGAACAAAGGGGAATTTATACTGCACTCCTTAGATGTGCACAGACAACTTAGATTTTACTTGGACAGGACTAAACCTCAAAAGAAATCTGAACAACTGCTGGTGGCATTTGCTGCAGGGGCATTGGGGAAGGCTATTTCAATGCAAACCATTTCTAAATGGATAGGCCATTGCATTTGTTTCTGCTATAAGCACAATGGAAAACTTGTCCCACAGGGGATTAGACCCCTTTCAACCAGGGCTGCATCTACCTCTACAGCTTTCCTCAGAGGAGACCTTACCAGAGACATCCTAGAAGCTGCTACCTGGAGTTCTGTATGTACTTTTCCCATGCATTACCATTTGCCATTTTTCACTAAATCCATTGCTGGCTTTGCCACTGCAGTCTTGCAGGGCCTTATAGCTGGTCCTAATCCTATCTAAATTCCTCCTCTCAGCCTTCGCTTTGGGAATTTAACCAAATGTGATGACTGCAACAGTGAAACACGAAGAACAGAGTACAGTTGTGTACACTTACCATAAATGTAGATGTTCGAGTGTATTCACTGTTGCAGTCTTGGTTACCCTCCCTCCAGCCCCCTGACTTCTTTTGGCTATACTTTTATTCTTCTTTACTATGCTTAAAAGCTTTTTGGTGTATTTGCTTTTTTGCTGGAGGTATAACCTTGTGTGTGTGTGTGTGTGTATATGTATATATATATATATATATATATATATATATATATATATATATATATATATATATATATATGCTTCCTATTAGGGGGGCACCTGACATCTGGTGCAAGAAAAACTGATGTTATGGCATCTGGTACATGCTTTATACCCCTGACTACCTGACATCATGGAAGATGAGACGGCAGCCGACGTAGGACACAAGATTTTGATAAACAGGCCGACCGAGGGCTCCTGCAAGCAGATAACCCAAATGTGATGACTGCAACAGTGAATACACTCGAACATCTACATTTATGTTAAGTGTACACAACTGTACTTTTCCTTAAGTCATTTTACATATGGTGAAAATTCATTGGTTCCTGAAAAATGTATGGTCTCAGTTCTCTCACTTCCTGGACACACAGATTTGTCTCATGCCTTGTCTCAAGAAGATCTTATGGTGGGTGCAACCTCAGTTTAGGCCTGCCTTTCAAGTACAGAGTTCAAGTTGAGAGCTGTACACAAATGCTTCAAATGAAGCTTGTAGGGCTTGATTGTCCATCCTCAATGAAGAGCACATCAGCCTAAAAAGAGATCAGGGCTCTCATTCAGCCCTACTGGTCTTCTCTCCTCTGGAAACCAGGACCTCTAATAATAATCACAGACAACGCAACACAACAGTCATGTGACACATAAGCAAGGAGGAAGCAGATCATACCAGTTATGTAGGTTGTCTCAGATTGCTTGGGACGTAACTGTCCAGGCAGGCATGTCCCTTCAACCAGGCAGTGCCCTGGCAGACACTTTCAGCAGGTCTGTCGAAGACCCCTATGAGTGCCTGCTCAACAAACATGTCTTCCTAGTAATAGTCAAGAAATGGGACACACCACAGATAGACTTATTTGCCTCAGAGAGCAACAAACATCTCTTCTTTTTTTTGCACTAGGACTTTGGCTTTGAGGACAGATGCCTCATTCTTTCAGTGGACATGAAAGTTTCTTTATGCCTTCCCTCCTCTTCCTCTGCTGTCAAAAGTTTTGATAAAAATCCAAAAATAAAAAGTTTTTTCTGGTAATTCCCTTTTGGCCAAGGTAGCATTGGTTCCTCCTCATCCTGTTGTTTAGCCGTAGGCAATAACCACAAGCTACCCCTCAAAGTGGACCTGATTACACAGTGGAAGGGCTCATTGCTTCCCCCCAACCTATCATACCTCAGCTTAACCCTGTAGATGATAGGATTCTGATCCATTCCAAATATCAGTTTTCTGACGGCATGCTCTTAGGTTTTCCAGGTGGCAAGGAGATCCACCACCCGAAAATCCTTTATAGCCAAATAAGCGATTTTTAGTATGTTGTCAAGCTAACAATCAAGACCTAATAAAATCACAGGTTTCTCTTGTTTTATTCTATTTGTGTGAGATCATGAAAGGCAGTCTGGCATTTTCTTTTATTAAAGCCCACCTTTCAGCCATCTTAGACTGTCTTCCTCTCAGCCCATCTGTTATGTCCAGGCATGAGATCAAACCATTTGTAAAGTGGTCCTGCACCTGAATCTTCCAAGCAAACCTGTTTCTCTCACTTGGGATCTCAACTTTGTGCTGGAAAAGCTCATTCTGCCTCTCTTTCAGCCAGTCGCTTCTCCAGCTCTCCAACTCTGCACCTGGAAAACATTTTGTTTGTAACTTTCACTTATGCTAGGAGAGTCTCAAAACTACAGGCACTCATGGTTGCTCCTCGTTTTCATATTTTCCATAAGGACAGAATGCCCCTGAGGTTCATCGCCTTTTTCATTGCTAAAGTGGTAAATGAGATGTCCATCAACCAGGCCATCAGTCTGCTTACTTTCTTTCCTAGTCTACAGAACAGGGATGAAAGACTTCTTCATTTCCTAGGTGTGCGCAAGCAGTACAGATTGTATTCAGTCAAAACTAAGTCTGTTCCTACATCAGACCAACTATTTGTCTCTTTCATGGACTCTAAGCCAGGCCAGTTAATATCCAAACTATTTGAATCTGGATGTCTCAAGTCCATTTCTTATTGCTGCACTCTCAATGGCAAATCCTTGCCCTGTATCCCATGGGCTCACTCTACTAGAGCAGTAGCCCGTTCTGGAGCTTTCCACGAAAGGGTGAATTCCAGACGCATCCTGGAAAGTTACTACATGGTGTTTTGTGCTCACCTTGACTAAACACTACAGAATAGATGCCTTTTCCAGTTCTAGGGCAGCCTTCACCTGGTCATCTGTTTCTGGACTCTTGGACAGTTCTCACCATTCTTAGCTGTCCACCCCTCTATTCCCTTAAGCTTTGTGAAGCACCCATCTGTGTGGAATACTGGAATATTGCAAAAATGATTTCAGTCAGTATATAGTATAGTTGTGTAAGAACTTAACATAACAATGCATGTTTTACTGGTCAGTGTTAGTTTTCCTTCCCACCCTCCTTCCCCCTTCTTTTTCTTTTCCATTCTTGCCTTCTCTGCTGTCCTATCTGACAGACTCTAGGGCCAAGGGGTTTCCTTTTCTCCAACTATTCCCTCCTAGCTGACTCTTTTCTTCTTGGATGTTTTCAGGTTGCTAGCTTGGGGGATGGTATGAAGATTTACACTTTTATGTCTGCTTATGTACCTCTGTGCTCACGAGCTGAGGTCATATGGTGGACATATGCTTCGGGGAAGGTTTAAGCTTTGGTATCCCAGACAGACATGAGCAGTATAAACTTGTCTGTTAGGAATATTGCAACATTGATTAGTAAGACATCTACTGTTATAGTAGGTTTTTGCACACAACTGTACTTTCTTGATTACTCCAAAATTCAAAATGCTTGACCCTCACGGGTCTTTTGTGTCTGGTATCCACTCGGGGCTTAATGGTAACCTTGGACTTAAAGGATACCTACCTACATATTTCCTTTGCTGGATTTCACAGAAGATTTATAATATTCAAAATAGGGGTGTATGGATCATGTACAGTTCACCTCTTTGCCCTCTGGCTTATATACTGAATCCAAGGTTTTACTATTGTCCATGGCTCCGGTAGTAGCATTGTGGGGATGGGGGGCAAAGATATCTACCCCTACCTTGATAGCTCCCTAATTCATGCATACTCCATGGAGGAGATTAATAAGATATAAGCTTCACTCTAGGAGGGGTTTCAGAAGAATATGACTTTTACTCCAGGAGAGTTTTCAGAAGAATATGACCTTCACTCTACTTTGCTTTCACATACTGGATCTGCCTTTGTCTCCCTCTCTCAGTCTTGGCACTTAAAAGAAAATAGTGCTTCATTGGCCACTGATGGACACAGAACTACAGAGGGCCTTTTGCTTAGTGAACATTGTACTTTCCTTGACCCCCTTTTCTCCAGACAACTTCAGAAAGAATGTGATCATAAGAAGGGAGTTTTTCAGGGCTGCTGGATGCATGATGTCTTGCATATTTATGGATGTCCTTCCATATCACTGTTGTAGTATTCTTTACCTAAGGGATCTCCTGCCAAAGATAGCCCAATGTCCGGCCAGTATACCAGAGCTTTTAGTACCTATAGGTGCTATATGTCACACGTATGCTCCTTCCGCAAGGGTGTAGGACATGAAGTTAATGTACAGATGCAGCCAGTCAAAAGTTCTTTGATATCAGTCCAAATGCCTTTATTGAATGTCATTCTGAATGCCCTACTGTTATGCTGGTTACCAAGTCATTTTTTCAAGTAAGTGCCTCATTGGGGTTTCTTCTCTTTGTTATTGGGTTCATGTCATCCAGAAAGGGAAAATGTCAGTGTGGGAGGCAGATTCTCCATAAAGACCATCACAACCAGTGTCTCTTCTGTTTAGGTGCGTCCCAAGATCATCTGCAGTACTCTGTCTGCCAGGTGTTTGTGCCTATCCCTCCATAGTTGTGTCTCCTCATTGTTTATATGCCTGGTGAACCAACATCTTATTAGGGTGCTGTGACAGAATCCTCCAGTCCTGAGGGCTAGCTTTCTGCCAAGAAGAAGGCCAGAAAAGTTCAGTCTGATCTGGCTGCTAAACAGCCTTCTCCAGACATGTCTGTCTTGAGGCTGGCGAATGCTTGGAGGGCCATCTGGTGGTTGCTTCAGTTTCCTTTGCTGCAACAACATTGAAGACCTGTCCGGATCTGGCTTCTTGCATGTCTTCGGAGGCTTTTCATACATTTGTACCTGACATGGAAAGGGAACCTCAGCTGATTATATCAGAAGGACCAAGGGGGTTCCTCAGGTCTTAGGGAGGAGATTCCTAAGTCCATTATTGAGTCTTGCCAAGGGATTGACCCCCCAAAGGAAGTGTGTTTAATGCAGATGTCCTGCAGAAAAAAAAAAACAAAGCATATTTTCCCTGTTACTAAAAATCCCCACTTCTGAGAGACTTGGTTAGCTACAATTACAAACTTCCTGTTTTAAAAGTACTGTATTTCATTTTTTCTGTTACCCAATTGTGTTTTCACTGAATATAGTGTGCCGTGTCTCTCTCTGCAGTTAGTTCCCCTCCCACCCTCCCTGTTCTTGTTTTGGTGTTAGTATTGATGGCACTGGAATTGCCTGTCCCTCCTGTAAGTCTGTATTTGAACACTGCTCTGCTTTTACTGTATTTGTGTTTCCTCCTACTTTATTTTACTTTTGCCTCTTCTTAAAAGTACTCAATTTTATTTATTCTGCTGCATTTATTGCTGCTTGGTAGTGGCCTGATTAAATTGTAACTGTTAATCTAAGTCTTGTGGTTTAAACACTTGGGCTTCATACCGGTTGTTTTACACTAAGAAGGTTTGTGGTCTGCACTGTTGTGGCAGGACAGGTAGCTTACATACTTCTAAGCTGGAAATTGCTGATTGAAGGCTCAGTGTCTGCTATTCTAAAATTGCATTAGTTCTGGTTTAAGCACACTTGCTTCAGGCCAGTTATTCTACATTAAGAAGGTTTGTGGTCTGCACTCTTTGGGAGGAGAGGCTTGATTCTGCCCTTCTGAGCTGGGAATTTCTGGTCACAGGCTTATTGTGCCTGCTTATTTGAATGGTTTCTTTCTGAAATTGGTGTGCCTTGTTGCTGTAGAATAGACCAGATTCAGGCCTGCTGAATCTCGCTTTGTTTGTATAACTTGAGCACTGATCCAGGCCATCTTTTTTTTGGAGAAGGTTACCCTGCACCCTAGTAGCAGGAGTTTGCAGTTAGAACCTGTCTGACTGAAGACTGCTGGAACAGGCCTTAGTTTTGAGCTTTTTTTCCTGGCTAATTGGGTAACTTGTTTAAATCAGTTTGTTCGTTTTCTATTGTTTTATATATACATATATATATATATATATATATATATTTATATATATATATATATATATATATATATATATATATATATACATATACATATATATATTTGGCTTCCTCTCTAATGGCCGAAGTGACGGAATGCCAAATTACAGATTACCGAGATAGGTGTACTGAATGTACACATTGCCGATTATTTAAACCCACTGTAGTGCGGTCTCTGAGTTGTTATATTTAAGTAGGGTGGTAGGGGCACAGCCTCCCACATGGGGGGTGCAGAACATTTTTTTAAACTACTTAAATATACCAACTCCGAGACCGCACTACAGTGGGGAAACACATAAATTCCCTTTCCCCACTGTAGTGTGCATTGGCATAGGGTTGTTCAGCCGTTTAAATAATCAGCAGTGTATGCTCGCACACCGTCTCGCATTCATTCGCCATTAGATAGGAATATATATATATATATATATATATATATATATATATATTGCACTTTATTCATCTGCTTGTACTGTATTTATGTTTCTTCCTGCTTTACTACTAAGGGCATTGACTACAACTGTGATCTGAGATATATAACAATAAGTATCCTTTCTGTGCATTTAAAGTGTTTTTTGATTCTGCTTTATTTTCTGGAAAAAAAAAATATATATATACTTGTTTCCCGCCTTTCTAAGCTAGTATAGTCCAGTTTTCAGGTTAGTGCTAAATTCAGGGTTGTGTTACAAATCTCTGTGTTTGCCCATACCTTACTTGGATAGAAGGAAGTTTGTCTGTTCACCTGTGAGAGAGGGGAGGTTTGAGCGGCCTATCTGACCCTGGAGGAGTGGTTTCAGCCCAAATATTAGTAGCTTATTGGCTATTTTGGGCTAATTTATATCTCTTTCATTTCCCTGCTATAAAAACCACATTTGCCTGGTTTTGCATGCCGGGCAGCGCCAGTTAGCTAGGGTATAACTGTTCCCGGCGCCAGAAAGTCTCCTCTTCAATTTTTCCCTTGGAACTAGACAAACTTTCAACTTAAGCACTCAAACCATTCATTTCTTAGCCCGGCACTTGCCCAAAACTCATAGCAAGCACTTATAAACCCTAGCAATAGACCCCCCTATACTGTACAGAAGGACAAGGCTCTCTGTTCGACCTTACCAGTCATTCAGTAAAACAGTTCACTGTACCTATCCAGGCATGTCCAAAGGGCAGTTAAAGGTGTACTCTCCCTTCCAGCTGATGAATCTGGGCATTTTGAGGCAGTGTTACAACTGCCTCATGTACACAGACAACCCTCTCCTACCACCAAACACTAATACATGCGAGAGGTGCAATTATACAGCCAAACTAGAGGCCAAGCTCTCTCAACCCAAGACTGGATCAGACTGTTAAGAGGAGAAGGGAAATACTTGCATCACACCACCAGTCTCGCATAGACCCATTAAACCAGTACCACTGGCAAAAAACACACACACACATACACAAAAACATACTCGGAGGCTCTAAATGAAAAATCTGCAAAAGCAACAGATACCTGCAAAGCAGACATCGAAGCAACCCCCCCCCCCCCAACACAAACCATGAAACTCATACTTCACAAAACTAGTGTTCCCACAATCACAGCCCTTAAGGCAAAATAACATACTAGTAATAGGTGACTCTATAGTCCGGCACATTGACGTCCCTCTCACTAGGCTGAATAAGGAGAAGGTTACTGTTAACTGCCTGTTGGGTGCCAGGATCCGCCACATAACACAAGCACTCGGGTCACTCCAGAACAAGTACACATACGACTCTGTCATTGTCCATGTTGGTGTGAATGACCTGAGCCATACCTCCCTGAACTACATGAAAAGATACATGGAAGAGCTCTCTGATCACACAGCCCAGGCCGGTATGACCTTGACCCTGACCCTGAGTAGCATCCTACCCTCACCAAGAATGATACCATGGTATAAAGAAAAAATTCTCAATTTCAACAATTGGCTAAGTTTATGGTGTCATTCAAAGGGGATCCATTGTCTGTCTGCCTGGGATGACATGCTTGACAAGCCACGCTGCTTTGCTAGAGGCAGCTTGCACCTGTCACTCTTAGGCTTTTGAATACTGGCCAAGGCTCTTGCTACCCCCATAGTGCCTTTTTTAGGTAAGGCGCAAAAGACAAACCCACTGCCGTAAATAGCACAAGTAACAAAAAAACTGAGGGTAATGCTACTCAATGCTAGAAGTCTAAACCACAAAAGGCATGCACGCGAGGCACTCCTCAGTATGGAGAAAATTGATATATGTGCAGTAACAAAAACCTGGTTTTAAGGCTTCAGAGAGCACCCCAGCACTACCAGGCTACAACTCGTACCATACATTTCGGCCACCTAACCCGGACCGAAATACAAAAGGCGGGGGCGTATCCATATTCATCAAGGATACCCACACTTCCAGGTTAGTGGCACAGCACGATGCTTCAGAGATCATCCACATGCAACTAACAACGGGCAAAACTGCAGTTCAAATTGTAGCTTGCTACAGATCACCCACTATGTCCCAGGACCTCCATTCCGCTTTTCTGGAAACACTGGGAAACATAAAGGACCTACCAAACACCCTAATATTGGGTGATTTCAATTACCCAAACATTAACTGGGAGAACTACTGAAGTGCTAACTCCCTTGCCCAACATTTCCTAGAATTTATAAACTCAAACGCCCTGGATCAACTGGTCAACACTCAAACCAGAGGTGACAATATGTTGGGCCTGGTCATCACCAACATGGGCGATTTGTGTTCCACACCAGAGGTCAACCCTTCGTTGGTTAGATCTGACCATAAACAAATCACTTTGGATATCCACATTCTGCCCCCACCCCCGGACAAGGAAACCACCGTGAAAAACTTTTCAAAAGCAAACTTCACGTTACTTAAGACCGATGTGGAAAGTTTCAAAGCCCCCATGTTAAGGGATAATGCTGTCCAAGCTGAAAAATCCTTTACTAATGCATTCTTTGGGCACCTAAAAGAATGCATGGATTGTGCTATCCCAAGCAAAACCAAGACTTATTCCTCCAAGAAAAGGAAACCAGTCTGGTTAGATGCCTGCCATAAACAAGCTATACAATAGAAGGAGGAAACTAGTACAGAAAAGAGTAAATTCCCAAGAAGGGAAGACATCCCTGATCAGTATCAGCAAGAAACTACGATTCCTCATAAAATCAACCAAGGTGAGCTTCGAATGAAAAATTGCCAAGGACTCCAAAGATAACCACAAGGAATTCTTTAGCTATGTCAAGAATCTAAGTGGCAATGCTCAGATCTGCTCAGAGTTGGTGCAGAATGGCACAAAATACACTAACCCGACCAATATCGCCGACATCCTGGCAGACAGGTTCAGTGCAAACTTCACCCCCCTCTCACCCCCAAAAGGGCCCATAACCATACCAGAAGAATGTAGAGCCCCTGAAATCAGACAGGTTAAAGCAGCCCTCTGAAAAGCCAGAAACACAGCATCAATGGGACCAGACGGTTTCCCAGGCTGTGTCCTACATGAGCTCAAAAATGAACTACAACCTCACCTAAACACACTGTTCAAATTCAGCCTCCCCACAGGATACGTACCCATAGAGTGGTGCACAGCAACAGTTGTTCTGCTCCACAAAGGTGGAGCCACAACAGACCCCGAGCCTGACTAGCTTGGTCTGCAAGGCTATGGAGCACATCATCCTGGAACTCATTAACAGAGACATTGGGAACCTCCAAGCACTGGACCCTACCCAGTTCGGCTTTGTTAAGGGTAGATCATGCCTTCAAAACCTGGTGGACTTCTTTGAGACAGTTACCAAGGCTATAGACGAGGGAAAGGTAGTACACACAGCAAACCTAGACTTCACAAAGGCCTTCGACACCATTCCCCATTCTGGTATTATAGACAAGCTCACCAGCCTGAACTTCTTTCACCTAAGAAGCCAGATAGATTCTGTTAAGTCCCTGAGAAATGAGAATTTCTTTATAGATGCCCTTCTGCTGACCCTTCTGTAGTGTTGGTCCCCTCTGACAAGCCATCCAAGTTACTACCTTCTACCAAGGTGTTGTCTTTTGATAACAGTAGCAAGGCTATGGAAGAGGTGGGCAAGAAAGTTTACACGACTGCCACTTTATCCTTTAGGCCCGTTAACTGTCAGAGTCATAAGACCAGGTATGATTAGATTCTTCTGTCTCATGTATCTTAGGTGGTTTCTGACCTTCCTGACATTGAGGGGAATGCTTCAGCCCTTTTCCTGCTGGGCTGTATTTCTCAAGTTGCCTGTCACTCAATCAAATGTGCTGTGATGCAGCTGATGTCTCTTCCAGGGCTGGTGCTTTTGATTGAGTTATGAGGCATTTTTCTTGGCTTCGTCTTCAGGCTATGCCTAATGGCATTAAGGCTAAATGTTTGGATGCTCCTTTGAATAATAAAAATCTTTTTGGTTCTGCTACTCCTGAATTTTTCAAGTCAAGCCTTGCAGGAGCTGAAATATAATTTTGTTTCTCCTGTTCTCAAATATCATAGGAATTTTCCCTCTAAGTCTGTATTTGTCTGTAGGCAGTCTTGCCCTCCTCCTAGGTACAAGAAGGGTTCTAGGCATGTTCCTCCTGCTGTGTGTCTACTCAGACTCCTGGAACCCAGAAACCGGGTTACCAGGACAAACTGGGTACTATATGACAGTTTGCTTCCCCTTCCCCTTGGCCTGGTTCCATTGTCCCTCCATCTTTCCCTTTCTCTTCCAAATTGGCTTTGAATCACTCCAGACTCTTGGGTTATGTCCTTTGTTCGTCAGGGATGCTTTATAGTTTGGTCCCTTCCTCCCTTTTTCAGCATTCCTCAGCCTCCTCAGGAACAGCTGTCTTATTTCCCAGAGGTTCTTCCCTCTCTTTTGGTTCAGGGCGCTAATAAAGACATGCCTCCTGCCCAGGTAGGGAGGAGGTTTTTATTCCAGGATGTTTTTGATCCCACAAAAAGAGAGCACATGGAGATCAATGCTGGATCTTTCTCTGCTAAATACCTTTCTCAAGATTCCTTCCTTTCACATGCAATCTCTGTGGATGTTATTTCCTCTTCTACCCCAGGCCTTTCTGGTACGTCTGGATCTGAAGAATGTATACCTTCACATCCACAACCATCCTCTCTTAAAGAAATGTTTCTGTTTCTGCTTCTTCCTTGCATTTTCAGTTCTCTTCTTTGTCTTTGGTCTCTATATTGCCCCACGGGTATTCACCAAATGCCTCACTCCTATCTCTGCTTTTTGCAGGTTGCGAGGAATTCAGAACTTCCCCTATCTAGATAACCTACGTATTCATACTCCTTCCCCAAGTCTCTGCTTCTGGATCTCAAGTTTATTATTCATTGTTGGAGTCTGGGGTTCACTTTAAACTTGTAGAAGTTCTGGCACCTTCTCAGGATCATATTTTCCTCAGCTGTCGGCTTCATGCAGTTCCCATAGCTGCCTGCTAACAAAGCTGTGTTTGTCATTGCCTTTTTCTAATCCCTTCTTCCTCTGGTGTCTGTGTCCACCACGGAATTTCTCAGGGTTCTCGGTGTCATGGCTTCCACCATTCCCATGCACTCTCTTGCCAGGCACCATATGAGAAAATTTAAGTGGTACCTCAAGTCATTGTGGCTCCAGCATTGCCAACCCTGGACTTTGATACCTTTCCTTCCATGTCTCAAGCTAGAGCTTCAGTGGTGGATTTATCAACGTTTGCTCAACTCGGTGCTTCCCTTTCAAGCGCCATTTCCAACTCAGGAGCTCTTTGCAGACACCTCAGACAGAGGGTTGGGTGCCTTCTGTGCCTCCTTAAGGTTCAGGGTGTCTGGCCTCCTCATCAGAGGTCAGATCACATCACTGTAAAGGAGGTGAAGGCTTTGCTTGTGGTTTTAAAGGCTTTCCACTCCTCTTTCATCCTGAGCCTTTCAAAGTTTTCACAGGCAGTACCACAGTGATGTGGTATGTCAACAAGTAAGGGGGTACAAGATCCTGTCTTCTTTGCAGACTAACTCTTTTGGTTTGAGTTCTAGCTATCCAGTATCAAGTGACTCTTCAGGTAGCTTGCATTATCTTCAAGTACAGCTTAGTAGCAGACTCCTTGAGCTGGTTCAGCATACAAGCTCAGAAATGGATGCTTCACAAAGATGTGTTCCTGGACATTGTTCATCAGTGACATATTCAGGTAGACCCTTATGCCTCCACTCTAAACAGGCAACTTCCTCTATTCTGTTGGAGTCCCCAAGTCCTCTGCTTTGGAAAGTGGACACCCTGTCTTTTCATTGGAAGGGGCTGCTTCTGTACGCATATCCTCTCCATCCTCAGTTACTGTGAGTCTTGCACAGTATCAGGCAGTACTCTTCCTAAATCTTGCTAGTGACTCCCCTTTGTCCCAGATGACATTAGATCCCTCTTCTCTACTTTCACACTTGGCCAGGGGCAATCATGACAAGTTACCTCACCGGGTGGATCTTTTCACACAAGACAAGGGATCTCTTATCCGTCCTCTATTAAACTGATGCAGTGGATGATAGGGTTTTGATCCCTTTTCAGGCACTGCTTTTCTAAGGACATGTTTCGAGTTCTGCAGGAGTCCAGGAAACCCACTACCAGGAAATCATATTTGCCCAAATGAAAGCAATTTTATGTTTGGTGCCTCTCTCGCCATCAGAATCCCCTATCTAGGGAAGTTCCTCGGGATGTTCTTCATGTTTTACTGTTGCAGTCATCACATTTGGGTTATCCCTGCCAGGGTAGCCCTCAGCCAGCCCGAATACCAGAGACTTGCTATTTCTGCGTTGGTTGCTGTCGCTTGAGGACTGACATCAGGTCGTCAGTAGTATAAAGTAAGGCAGCCGATGCCATTACATCAGTCTTTCTTGCTGGGGAGCCCAAAGCAGAAGCAGTTCGCACGAGTGCTGGTCAGCCGCTACCTGAGTTTTCGTCTACTGATTTGAAGTCTTCTAAAACTAAGTCCCCGTTGGGGATCCTTTTTTCTTGCGCTAACCAATGTCAAAAAAAGTTAATTGTCTCGCCTGTGGAAAGCAAATACCACACCGAAACTTCCACTCTTACTGCATCACTTGTTTAGGCCTAGACCATCAGGGGCCCCCATTGTCGCTTCTGTGCTTTGTTCAACACCAGAACTAGCCATTGTCGGGCCCTTACTGTAGCCAGATATTTTCATTTACAGTTCTCTAATTCCAATATGGCTTCGGTAAGCCATCCGACAGCAGATCTTCCGAAAAAACATAAAGATAAAGACAGAGACAAACCGCACAGGTCCATACTTAGTAACAATTCTTCTGTTAAGCTAGTCGTCAGTCCTCCGGTACTCAGTGAGGTGCTTTCGCAGCCCTTGATGGCCGCTTCAGTTAATTCGCAGGCTGCTACTGAGACCCTTTCAGAGTCCGGTATGCCGCAAAGCTCTTCTTTGACTAAGGATCCTGCGGTCGTCTCTACCTTAGATGGGTCTGGAGCCGCTGAGCAGGTACCAGCTTCTGATGAAGTCCTTCACCCTACCGAATCTCGACACAAACCATCTTCTTTTGCAACTACCATTCTTTCAAAACGACTGAGTTTCTTAGGCTTAGGGTTTGTGCCACACCCAAGAAACCAACGACTCACTCTCAGGTCCCTTTTATTTTGCCTCGGTCTCAAATGCTGGTGGAAGACCTTATCATGCTGATCAGGGGAAGCCAAACTACCCCCTCTAAAAGGAAAAGAGATCTGTCCCCTGTAGTTTTATCTGAACAAGAGTCAACTAAATCTGATGCATCTGACTGTGAAGACATGCAACCCCTCTCCCCCAGAGGATTTTTCCTTTGGGGAAACCCTGCATACTTTAAGGGAGCATTTCCAATGGGAGAGTCAGGACTACCCTCAGTCTAAAAAGAGACTCAAGGAATTCCTAGATCTTCCACAACACAGGCCCTTGGCCATCCCGCCAGTCCTGGATGTTATGGAGGATGTTTTCCACGAATCCAGCTCGACTCCTGACGCCCTACCTCCTGCTCCCAGAAAACCAGACAGGTACTATAGAGTCCCTGACTCTCACAAATATCTTCTTAAAAATCCAATAGCTGACCCTGACATCATTTCTCAAGGGCCAAAAGGGATTAAAGCAACCTCTGCTAAGAATCCCACCTCTCAGACAGGGATTCCCAAGCATTGGATAGATGGGGTAAAAAAGTATACACCTCAGCTCTCTTGCTATCAGGGCACTAAATTGTCTGTTCCATATGCTGAAATTTCAGCAACATACCTTTGAACTCCTTAAACAAACAATGTCTCCCTTCACTGCTTGGGCCGAATCTAAAGATTTACATGATTTAATGCATTCTGCAAGTCAAGTAATTAAACACACTTTGCACTGTGGTTTTCACACCTTAGAAGCTTCTTGCAGGGAAGCAGTCACAGGCGCTGTCATTAGAAGACATACATAGCTTAAGGAACAATCCCCTGCCAGACCATGTCAAATCTGAATTGTTGGATGCCCCCTTGCACAAAGATGAACTTATTTGGCACTAAGGTAGAAGAGGCCTTAAAAAAGATGCAAGAAAAAGCAAAATCTTTGCAGACTGTTAAGGATTTCTTACAGGTCCAGCTCCCTAGGTTCAGCAGGCATTGTCCCTCCATGCACTGGTCCTTTCCTGCTCCAAGTAAACCGGTCCAGCCTAAGCCCCACGGAAATGACCCCCAGACAGCAGCCCCAGGGAATGCAGAGATCTAAGCAGTGGACTGCCTACACTTCAAAACTAAGGAGTTCTAAGCCACCCCCTTATGGAAAGAACTCACAATGACTCGCCACCTCCCCCACCCCCCTCTGCCCACCCTTACTTACCCCTGGGAGGAAAACTTTCCTTTCAGTCAAGCACCTGGGCCACCGTTACCAAGGACAAATGGGTTCTGAACATTGTGTTTCAGGGATACAAATTTTCCTTCCACGCCCTTCCAACCCTAAAAGGGTTCCCAGATCTACCACCAAATCAGTGGGCAGTGGCTCAAAACCAAATCCTTTCCCTGTTCTCTATGAGGGCCGTAGATCACGTTCCTGCAGAACAGATAAGCCAAGGTTTGTACTCCAGACTTTTTCTGGTGCCTGTGTTCCAAAGGGGAAGATGGTTTTACTAAAAGATGTTTGTAGTATCCAGAAAAGAGGATGTTCTTCGTGTTTCACTGTTGCAGTCATTACATTTGGGTAATCTGCTGGCAGGTTGCCCTCAGTCGGCCTGAATTCCAAAGTCTTGGGTCCTGTGTCGGTTGCTGTCTCCTCTTCCATGACGTCAGGTCGTCAGGGGTATAAAACATGCAGCCGACGCCATTTTCTTTAGTCTTTCTTGCCTCGCGGTGCCCGAAGCAGAATCATTTCGCAAGTGCCGGTCGGCCGACTACTGAAATATTCATGTTTGAGTTTCAGAATCAAAGTCTTCACTAAAGCTAAGTACCCCATTGGGGAAACTTTTTTCTTGCTTTTTACCGATGTCAGAAAAAGTTATTAATTGTATTACTTGTGGGAAGCAAATACCTCATAAGGATTTCCATTTGTACTGTATTCCTTGCCTAGGCCCTGATCACAACATGCCTAGCTGTCGGTTTTGTGTTAGATTTAACCAATGCACTATTAAGCGTCGGTATATTTTTGTATCAAAGTATTTTGGAAACAGATTTAACTTTCGCAGCCCCTGATACTCACTACCTTCGAGTCGCAGGCCTCTACCGACACCCATGTGGAGTCCGGCATGCCGTAAGATACTCAAGGTATTGGACCGACGGATGTATCTCCCTCAGATGAGTTCAGAGCCACTGAGCAGGCACTAGCTTCTGAGGGTGTATTCAGACCTCAATATTTGTATATCAAACCGACGACAGCTGCAAAACCAAAGACAAAAGCAACTTCTAAAACTAAAAAAACGAAGCATTAACAACGTGCACAGGCATCTATGCCTAAAAAACAGATGATCAAAATGGCTGAAGACCTTATTACCTTGATCAGGAGTACCCATCCCCCCCTCCAGATAAGAGGCATAGGGAAGACACCGACTGCGAATCTTCAGATCAGGTTTCTATTTCTTCTGATTCCTCTTCTGCTCAGGAATTATCTATTCCTCCCTATGAGGATTCTGATGCTGAGGAGTCTATTCCATCTGAATCTCCTCCTGAGGATTATTCATTTGGAGAAACATTACATACTTTGAGGGAGCATTTTCACTGGGAGAGTCAAGACTTCTCAGAATCAAAAAAGAGGCTCAAGGATTTCCTCCCCCTCCCTCAGCACAGGCCTTTAGCCATTACCCCTGTCCTAGACATTGTGGATGATGTGTTTTCGGAGTCAAGCTTGACCTCTGACTCTCTACCTCTGGCTCCCAGTAAGCCTGACAGATATTACAGGGTGCCTGACTCACATAAATTTTTATTTAGAAACCCTGCTGCTGATCCTGAAACTATTTCACAGGGTCCAAAGGGAGTTAAGACCTTGACAGCAAAAAATCCTACCCCCTCTGACAGAGATTCACGGGCACTGGACAGATGGGGAAAAAAGGTTTATACATCTGCAACCTTGGCAATCAGGGCCTTAAATTGTCAATTTCATATGCTTAAGTACCAACAACATGTTATGGGATTGCTGAAACAGAAAATTATGTTGATTTCAGAATGTGCAGAAAGTAAAGAATTGCAGGAATTATGGCATGCAGCTGAACAAGTGGGAAAGCATACTTTGCAATGTGGTTTTGATTCCTTAGAGGCCTCCTGCAGGGCCGCAGTTACTGGATCTGTGATTAGGAGGCATGCCTGGTTAAAGGAACAAAATTTGCCTGATCATGTTAAAGCTAAACTGCTAGATGCACCTTTACAGCATGATTCACTGTTTGGTATTAAGGCAGAAGAGGTTTTAAAGAAAATGGAAGACAAAGCTAAGTCTATGGAAACTGTTAAAGACTTCTTACAAGTGCAGCCACCAAGATTCAGTAGACACTGGCCTACAAAAAAATGGTCCTTTCCTGTGTCAGACATAGCTCAAAGGGGCAAATCCAGACACCCTAAGGGTTCCAGATACCAGGGGCAAGATTCATACAGGTGAAAGCACTGGGGTGCTTCCACCTCCAAATCTGGAGGAGATAAAGAGCAAACCTACAGAAATCAATCCCAATGACTTCCCTCTGCCTACTCTAAGCACTTATCTTTTGGCAGCACCCATGGGGGGAAAATTAGCACTTTTTGCTCAAAATTGGCAGTTAATAACCCAGGGCAAGTGGGTACTAAACATCATATCACAGGGATACAGATTCCATTTTCACACACTGCCAATGGCAAATGGTTGGCCAGATCTGCCAAAAAATCAATGGGCAGAGGGACAGAAACAGGTTACGTCCTTCATGGATATGGGGGCTCTTCAGATAGTACCAGAACAGGAAAAAGGACAAGGTTTTTACTCAAGACTATTTTTGGTATCCAGAAAGGACAAGGCCTAGTGGCCAGTACTGGATTTATCGATTTTGAACCATACCTGGACATTCCAAAGTTCAAAATGCTGACTTTGCAGCAGCTTCTGCCCATGCTGGCCAAGAATGCCTGGCTGGTGACTTTAGACCTAAAAGAGGCATACCTGCATGTCCCAATAAGGCAATCGTGCAGAAGATGCCTCAGATTCAAGGCTGGTTTAATGCATTCCCAAATGTTCATCGTGCATACAGCTGCAGTCATAACAGATGGGGTTATCCTGCCGTCAGGCGGGTCCTCGGTCGGCCGAATTCCAAAGTCTAGGTCCGGCGTCGGTTGTCGTCGCTTCCTACCTGACGTCATTGCGGCAGGGGTATAAAAGAGCCAGCCGACGCCATCTTCCCCAGTCTTTCTTGCCGCGCGGTGCCGAAGCAGTTCGCAAGTGCCAGTCGGCCAGCTCCTGAGATTTACGAAAATATTTCAGCCGAAGTCTTCTTGAAAGCTAAGTACCCCGTTGGGGAAACTTTTCTTGCCTCAGACCGATGTCAGACAAAGTTAATAATTGCATTTCATGTGGGAAGCAAATACCACATAAGGATTTCCATTCTTTCTGTATTACTTGCTTAGGCCCAGACCACGATATCTCGGCCTGCCATTTTTGTGCTAGATTCAACAAACGCACTATTAAGCGTCGGGCGGAGTTCGCCCACCACTATTTTGGTAAAAAATTTAATTACATTATGTCGTTGGATACTCCGACTCCAGTTTTGAGTAAAAGACGCAAAGATAAGGACCGACATACGAGGTCTGCGACTTCTACCGACACCACGCTAAGGCCGACTACCGGTTCTCAGCGAGGCGCCTACGCAGCCCCTGAGTACCGATGACACTTCATTACCGGTGTCTTCTGTGCCCGAGGTCGCAGGTTCCTCGGCCCCCATTCCGACTACAGATACCGACGCCACTCTTGGCGGGGAAACTCAGAGTTTAGACAGGCCTGCCATTTCTCAAGGTGTCTTCAGGCCTTCCTCCTTCGCCATTAAGGCTTTCACAAAATCTAAAGCAGCCATGAAAACTAAAAAACAGGGACCACAGACCCCTCTCAAGGCCCCATGCCTAAAAAACAGATGCTCAAAATGGCTGAGTATTTGATTACTCTTATCAGGGGTTCTCAACCCCCCCTCGGACAAAAGGCCCAGATTGGAGGAAGACTACCCTTCCTCAGATCAAGCCTGTATTACCTCAGAACATTCTGAGGACCAGGAATATACATATTCTCCTTTTGAAGAGTCTGATGCAGAGGAGTCTATTTCCTCGGTCCCCCCCCCCAGGACTATTCTTTTGGGGAAACCCTACATACCTTGAGGGAACACTTTCACTGGGAAGGTCAAGATTACTCAGATTCCAAGAAAAGGCTCAGGGATTTTCTCTTGCTACCCCAGCACAGGCCTCTGGCTATCCCTCCTGTCTTAGATATATTAGATGATGTGTACGCAGAAGCCAGCCTCAACCCAGATTCTTTTCCTCCAGCTCCTGTTGAACCTGACAGGTATTACCGGGTTCCTGATTCACACCAGTTCCTATATAAAAGCCATGCTGCTGTCCCAGAAACTATTTCACAGGGTCCCAAGGGAATTAAGGCCTCTACTGCTAAAAACCCATTACCTTCAGAGAGAGATTCCAGAGCTTTAGAAAGGTGGGGGGAAAAGGTGTATACCTCGGCCACTTTAACCATGAGGGCATTAAACTGTCAGTTCCATATTATGTTAAAGTATCAACAGTTTTTGTTATCTCAGTTGAAAAGCAAAATGACACAACCTGAGCAACCAGATTTAAAGGAGTTGCAGGATTTGTTGCATAGTGCAGAGCAAGTGGGTAAACATACCTTGCAGTGTGGTTTTGATGCTTTAGAGGCCTCATGTAGAGCTGCTGTTACAGGGTCTGTCATACGTAGACATGCTTGGCTCAAAGAGCAAACCTTACCAGATCATGTCAAAGCTAAATTACTAGATGCACCTCTTCAAAAAGATGTATTGTTTGGTGTTAAAGCTGAGGAGGTACTAAAGAAATTGGAGGAAAAGGCAAGATCAATGCAAACAGTGAAAGATTTCCTACAGGTACAACCTCCACGTTTCAGCAGAAACTGGCCTTCAAAAAATTGGTCCTTTCCACCCACGGACAGACCTCAAAGAGGCAGATACAGGCACTAGAGAGGTAGAGGGCAATCTCAAGGATCATTCAGAGCCAGACAATGGCAAGCACCAACCCCAAGAGGTGGAGAAGATAGATCACTGTCATTAAGAAAGCAGACACAATGACTTTCCCCTTTGCCTGCCAAGCAAAGCTTTAATGGCAGCACCTTTAGACGGAAAACTGGCATTATTCTCAAAAAATTGGCATATTGTCACAAAAGACAAATGGATCCTGGACATTATAGACAGAGGCTACAGATTCCACTTTCACACCCTTCCAAAAATGAGAGGCATGCCAAGCCTGCCACAAAATGAAAGGGCAGAGGCACAAAACCAAATTTCAGCTCTCATGGACATGAAAGCTATTCAAGAGGTACCTGCAAAAGAACAAGGTCAAGGTTTTTATTCCAGACTATTCCTGGTACTAAGGAAGGACAAAGATTGGAGACCTATTTTAGACCTATCCATCCTAAACATATATTTACACGTACCAAAATTCAAGATGCTCACCTTACAGCAGCTTCTTCCCATGCTGGGCAAGGAGTCTTGGCTGGTAACATTGGACCTCAAGGAGGCATACCTGCATGTCCCTATCAGACAAGATTGCAGAAGATACCTCAGATTTCTTGCAGGTTCAACCCATTACCAATTCTCTGCATTGCCCTTTGGCTTACCTACTGCGCCCAGAGTGTTTACGAAATGCTTGGCATCAGTAATTGCCTTCTGCAGACTTCAAGGGATACAAATATACCCATATCTGGACGACTGCCTGATCCAAGCGGACAGCAAGCACATACTTCTGAAACACCTGGCGTTTGTAATAAAACTGTTGAACGTTCTGGGATACACAGTCAACAAAAAGAAATCAAAACTAATACCCTCTCAAACAATAATTTTCCTGGGTGCCAGCTTGAATACAAACACCCAGATGGCCTACCTCACGCCAGACAAACAAGGGCAACTATCTCAATACTTCAGCAAAATGGCAACCTTCACCAGGCTGACTGCAAGGAAAGTCCTGCAGGCTCTGGGATTCATGGCATATTGCATCCTGCTGATCCCATGTGCAAAGCTACATATGAGGAAACTTCAATGGTACCTAAAAAAACTTATGGTCTCAACACAGCCACAGTTTGGAAACAATTATACCACTCATTCCATGTCTTCAAAAGGAATTTCTGTGGTAGGCTCAAGCATGCCAAAGAAACATAGGTCTCCCCTTCTGCATACCTCAAGCAAATCAAATCATCACAACAGACGCCTTGGACTATGCCTGGGGGGGGGCGCACATGACAGATCAGTGCATTCAGGGAAAATGGTCCCAAAAAGAGAAGCACTTACACATCAATCAAAAGGAAATGCTAGCAGTGCAAAATGCTATTATGGCCTTCAAAGACCTACTGCATCCAGGCCAGCTATTGATAAGGACAGACAACACCACAGTGATGTGGTACATAAACAAACAGGGGGGAACTCATTCATACCCCCTGTGCAGACTAGCCATGTCCCTTTGGAACACAGCTCTGGAATTGCAAATCCAACTTCAGGCACAGTTCCTGCCAGGGAAGGAAAACACACTGGCAGACAGCCTAAGCAGAAATATGACAGATACACACGAATGGAAGTTGCATCCTCAAGTTTTCGCAAAGATAACTCAGGCATGGGGACAGCCAGACATAGATCTCTTTGCAACCCACAGAAATTATCAACTGAAAAAACTTTGCTCAAGGACCTGTCATCCACAGGCCTGGAACATGGGCGCACTTTCTTTCAATTGGACAACATTGACAGTCCATGCCTTTCCACCTCTCCCTCTGCTGCCCAAAGTTCTATTAAAAGCCAGAGAGGCCAAAAATGATTCTCATTGCTCTAGACTGGCCAAGACAACACTGGTATCCACTCCTGAAGAGCCTGACGCATTCCCCACCATGGATCCTGCCTCTAGTGCCTCTTCTGTTGTCCCAGCACAACTTCAAAACTCTTCACAGCCAGCTAAAAACCCTCAATCTAGCCGCATGGAGAATCCCTTGATTTCCCAACAGACCCTCCTCTCCAAGGAGGTGCAGGATGTCATCTTGGAGGCCAGAAGACCTTCTACTAGAAAAGCCTACTCCGCCAAATGGAAACAGTTTTGTGCCTGGAATCAGAAAAAGGGCCAGAATCCTTGGGTAATAAATTTACCTCAAATATTACAGTACCTAGCTGAGATGTTAAACAGTGGACTTTCCTTCTCCTCCCTCAAGATCCATGCTTCAGCCATTTCTGCACAATCCAACACAGATCCTCCTTTATTCTCTCATCCTCTCTCAAGACAGTTGCTCAGAGGGGCTAAGAATATAAAACCCTCAAGGAAACCACCAGTCCCTGCTTAGGACCTCAACTTCATATTGGAAAAACTGACCCTGCCTCCATTTGAGCCAGCTGCTTCAACAGAACTACAATATTTGTCATGGAAAACAGCCTTCCTTTTGGCTATCACCTCAGCACGTAGGGTTTCGGAACTACAGGCCCTCATGGCTGTGCAACATTTCATCATTTTCCATCAGGACAGAGTTTCCTTACGAACCAACTCTTCCTTTATGCCAAAGGTAGTATCCAGTTTTGCCTTGAATCAGACTATCCACTTACCTACCTTTTACCCTAACCCACAAAACAAAGGGGAAAGACTACTACATTCCTTGGACATTCACAGACAACTTTATTATTATTTGGACAGGACAAAGCCATTTAGAAAATCCGAGCAACTCTTTGTGTTCTATGCTACAGGTGCTCAAGGAAGGGCCATCTCCAAACAGACAATCTCAAAATGGGTAGCCCACTGCATACGCTTTTGTTAATCATTTCATGGAAAAACTGTGCCTTCAAGCATCAGATCCCACTCCACAAGGGCCACAGCTACCTCTGCAGCTTTCCTCAGGGGGGTTCCTACCAAGGACATTTTGGAAGCAGACACTTGGAGTTCAATGCACACTTTCTCCAAACACTATCACCTTCCACTTTACTCTAAATCTAGAGCGGGCTTTGCCACAGCAGTCTTGCAGGGCATCCTTGCTCCTCCTAGTTCCACTTAGTGCCTGCCACCCCTATTTAGCTTTGGGATTCTACCCATCTGTTATGACTGCAGCTGTATGCACGATGAACATAGTACAGTTTTGTACCTACCATAAATGTAGATGTTCGAGTGATAATACAGCTGCAGTCCAGGTTTCCCTCCCTCCATCCCCTCTTAGGACAGGCCTTATGACAAACACCTTCTCATACAACCTGATTGGGGTATTCTTTTATGGTGTATTTGCTTGCAAACCACTGATGTTCTTCATCTCACATTGCTGCAGTCCTTACACTTGGGTAGTCCGCTGTCCTCGGTCGGCCCGAATATCAAAGTATAAGGCTGACGTCGGTCAAGGCGCATTTGACTGACATCAGGACGTCAGGGTACAAATGCGCATGACCGACGTCATATCCTCAGTCTTTTTTGCCGCATGGTCCGATGCAGAAGCAGCATTGCAAGTGCTGGTTGGCGTTCTGAGATTTTTCGATTTCGAAGTTTCAGACCGAGTTCAAAGTTGGCTAAGTACCCCGTTGGGGAATATTTTAGTTTTTTCTTGCCTCAGTGATTTACCGGATGTCAGAAAAAGTCAATAATTGCATTTCTTGTGGGAAACAGATACCGCATAGAGATTATCATACTTTGTGTATTCCTTGCTTAGGGCCTGAGCACAACGTTGTTGGCTGTCGCTCTTGTGCTAGATTTAATAAACGCACTATAAAGAGGAGATTGGATTGTGCAAGGTTAGTCTTTGGGAAGCGGTGCAATTATAACATGCCGTCGGATGCTCCGACGCCCTTCTACAAAGAAGCGCAAGGACAAAGCAGTTAAGCCTAGACTGGAAGAACTGTCTGTACCGGACGCCGGTTCTTTAGAGGTGTCGGTGGAGCCGGTGGCTCCACCGGAGGTTTCTTTGTGTTCCCAGGGTGAGACTTTAGTATTGCAAGATGTGGCCTCTCAGGAGGCAAGTCAAGCTGAGGGGCTTCTCAGGTTACTATACTCCTCCCTTCCAAGGGTGGCTAGGCCCTCTCCTTCTGTTTCTAAGGCTTCTCCCAGGGGCAGGCCAGGTTTAGCTTCAGTTGGTGTTACCCCTAGCTCTTCAGGTACTGTGCCCAAGAAGCATATGCTTAAAATGGCAGAAGATTTAATTACTTTGATTAGGGGTTCTATGCCCCCTCCTGATAAGAGGCCTAGGGTGGAGCCTGAGCTGGGGGTTTTGAGCAGGCTTCAGATGTGTCAGAGTCTTCGGCTGAAGACTTGCAGGAGTACTCTCCTTATTCTGATTCTGATGTGGATGATTCTACTCCTTCTGCTTCTCCTCCTGAGGATTTTTCTTTTTCAGAAACTCTTCATTCCATGAGGGAGCATTTTAAGTGGGAAGGTCAGGACTTCTCTGATTCCAGGAAAAGGCTTAGGGAATTTTTTTTACCCCAGCATAGGCCTTTGGCTATACCTCCTGTTTTGGATGTAGTGGAAGATGTTTTACAGAGGCTTCCCTTAATCCTGATTCTTTGCCTCCTGCTCCTGTTAAGCCGGATAGGTATTACAGGGTGCCTGAAGCTCATAAGTATCTTTTAAGAGTCCTAGGGCAGACCCAGAAACTGTTAGCCAGGGGCCTAAAGGTGTTAAGGCTTCTGTTGTTAAGAATCCGGTTCCTGCAGACAAAGAGGCTAGGGCCTTGGATAGATGGGGAAAGAAAGTTTATACTTCTTCCACTCTTGCTATGAGGGCTTTGAATTGCCAGTTTCACATGTTGAAATACCAAAACTATCTCCTTTCACAATTAAAGTCTAAGGTTGATGCTTTGGCAGTAGGTATTGATTGTAAAGAGTTGCAAGATTTAGTGCATGTTTCTGAACAGGTGGGTAAGCATTCTTTGCAATGTGGTTTTGATGCTGTACAGGCCGCGTCTAGGGTGGCTGCCACTGGGTCAGTTCTTCGCAGGCACGCCTGGCTAAGGGATCAAAATTTGTCTGAACATGTTAAAACAAGGATTTTAGATGCTCCTTTACAATCTGACGTGTTGTTTGGTCCTCCTGTTGAGGCAGTTTTAAAGAAAATGGAAGACAAAGCAAAGTCTATGCAGACTGTTAAAGATTTTTTGCAGGTTCAGCCTCCAAAGTTTAGCAGAAATTGGCCTGCTAAAGGGTGGACGTATCCTTCTTATGATTCCCAGTCTAGGGTTAGATCTAAACGTGGTAGGGGCAGAGCTCAGGGCTCTTTCAGGCCTAGAACAGGGAGTTCTCCTGCACAGTCTTCAGGTGAGGGCAGGGGTCAGTCCTTTCGTAAACAGACCCAATGACCTACCTTTTCAGCTGCCAGAGCCTTCTCGTCTGGCAGCACCTTTGGGAGGAAGGTTGGCACTTTTCAAAGAAAATTGGAGTTTAATTACCCAAGACAAATGGGTATTGGATATCATACACCAAGGTTACAGGTTTTATTTCCATACCTTGTCTCCGTTCAGGGGCATGCCAGACGTTCCTCCTCAACAAAGAATAGAGGCTCACAAGCAACTTTCTCTGTTACTTCAACTAGGGGCCATACAGCCGGTCCCTATGCCAGAAGTGGGCCTAGGATTTTATTCTCGCCTGTTCCTAGTACCAAAGAAGGGGAACACGTGGAGACCAATTTTGGAGCTATCTATCCTCAACACTTATCTGGACATTCCCAAGTTCAAAATGTTGACGTTACAACAGCTTTTGCCTCTGCTGGGCAAAGATCATTGGATGGTAACTTTGGATCTCAAGGAGGCTTACCTTCATGTTTCTATCAGACTAAGTTGCAGGAAGTATCTGCGTTTTCGAGCTGGGACTTTTCACTATCAGTTCTCTGCATTGCCCTTTGGCTTATCTACTGCGCCCAGAGTGTTCACAAAAGTTCTGGCTCCAGTGATAGCTTTCTTCAGGCTGAAAGGAATACAGATCTATCCTTATTTGGACGACTGCCTGATTCTGGCTCAAGGAAGGGAAGAGCTTCTTCGTCATTTGGAATATGTGATAGCAGTGCTAAGATGCCTAGGGTATTCTGTGAACGAAATAAAGTCCAGTCTAGTACCCTCTCAAGACATGTGCTTTCTGGGTGTGAGACTGAATACAGCATCCCAGATGGCCTTTTTAACCTCGGACAAACAAAAGAGTCTATCCCTTTACTTCCATCAGCTATCTCATCAGTCCGGGCTGACTGCAAGGACAGTCCTTCAAGCCTTAGGGTTCATGGCATCTTGTATTCTGGTGCTTCCCAATGCCAAACTGCATATGAGGAAGCTACAATGGTATCTCAAAAATGTATGGACACAGCACTGCCAGGATCTAGACACTGTCATTCAAATAATACCTTGCATTCAAAAGGAATTTTTGTGGTGGGCTCAGGAATGTCACCTAAACAAGGGACTCTCTGTGACCCGGCCAGAGGCGAGTCAGATTTTAACGACAGATGCCTCAGACAAAGCTTGGGGAGCTCATCTAAATGGAAAGTGGATACAAGACAAGTGGCCTGCCAGACTACAGCATCTACATATCAATCTAAAGGAGATGTTAGCAGTCCAGTTTGCATTAATAGCTTTCAAGGATTTACTTCTTCCAGGGCAGGTGTTGATTCTAACAGACAACACAACTGTCATGTGGTACATCAACAAGCAAGGGGGAACGCATTCTTATCCTCTATGCAGGCAAGCAATGATTTTGTGGGAGACTGCTCTCAAGTTACAACTCAATCTTCAGGCAAGGTTTCTGCCAGGAGCACAGAACTCCTTAGCAGATGTTGAGCAGACGAATTATGGATCCCCACGAGTGGAAATTGGATCCTCATGTATTTCAGAAATTGACAGTGTCATGGGGAACTCCAGACATAGATCTGTTCGCTTCTCCACTAAACCATCAGCTGCCAAAGTTTTGCACAAAAAGGTTTCATCCCACAGCTTGGAAAATGGATGCTCTTTCTTTCAATTGGAGCAATCTTCATGTGTATGCCTTTCCACCTCTGCCTCTCCTCCCAAAGGTACTTCTAAAGGTCAGACAGGACAAGCCAAGGATGATTTTAATAGCTCCAGATTGGCCTCGACAGCACTGGTACCCATTACTGAGAAGTCTGGTACGGAAGCCTCCATGGACTTTGCCTTCGATTCCACACCTGTTGTCACAGGAGGACAACCATTTGCTCAATGTCAAACTTCACTCTCTTCACCTAACAGCCTGGCATATTCTGTTTTGAACCATAAAGGGTCTCAACTTCCACAACAAGTTTTGAATGTGATTTTGGAAGCTAGAAGGCCTAGTACAAGGAAAGTGTACGCAGATAAATGGAAGAGATTTTTATTTTGGAGTGCAGCAAAAGATTTTGATGTTTCTGAGCCTAATTTGAGTGTGGCTCTTCAATATCTTACTGAGTTACTGGACAAAGGTTTGTCTTTCTCTTCTATTAAGGTTCATGCTGCAGCAATTTCGGCTCACTATGATTGTGATCCACCATTGTTTTCTCATCCTTTGTTCAAGCAATTTCTTAGAGGGGCAAAGAATATAAGACCCCCACGAAGAGCTCCTACTACTGCTTGGGATCTCAATTTTGTGTTGGAGAAACTCACTGTACAACCTTTTGAGCCTGCAGCTACTTCTGAGTTGAAATATTTGTCATTTAAGACTGCTTTTTTGTTGGCAATTACTTCTGCAAGAAGGGTTTCTGAATTGCAGGCCCTTATGGCGGTTGAGCCTTTCTTGATTTTCCATAAGGATAGGGTATCATTACGTACTAATCCTTCCTTTATGCCTAAGGTGGTTTCTAGTGTGGCTTTAAACCAAACTATTCATTTGCCTACTTTTTATGCAAATCCTCAAAATAAAGGGGAAAAGATTTTGCACACTTTAGATGTACACAGGCAGTTGCGATATTATTTGGACAGAACTAAAGGGTTCAGGCAGTCTCAGCAGTTATTTGTTTCTTTTGCTTTGAGTTCTCAGGGCAAGCCTGTGTCAAAACAAACTATTTCTAAGTGGATTGGGTTTTGCATTGCTTTCTGTTATTCCCATCATGGCAAGGAGATTCCAGCTGGGATTAGGCCTCATTCCACTAGGGCTACTGCCACTTCAACAGCTTTTTGAGGGGAGTGGCAACCAAGGATATTTTGGAGGCAGCTACTTGGAGTTCAGTGCATACTTTCTCTAGGCATTATCACCTGCCACTTTACTCTAAATCCAGGGCTGGTTTTGCCACTGCTGTTTTGCAGGGCATCTTGGCAGCTCCTGCTTCCTTGTAGTTAGCCATCCTCCCTTACCTCTGCTTTGGGATTCTACCCAAGTGTAAGGACTGCAGCAATGTGAGATGAAGAACATAGTACAGTTTTGTACCTACCATAAATGTAGATGTTCGAAGATCCACATTGCTGCAGTCCAATTTACCCTCCCTCCTTCCCCTCTGTAGTTAGAGGTGGTTGTGTGGGTTGGGTTGTACATTTTGTGTATTTTGTATATATTGTACATATAGTTAGTGCAAGGGTGGTGGGTTGGTTGTTTGCTGTCTTTTGGTTTTGACCTTTATTTTTAGGGTCTTCTGACATCTGGGGCAAGAAAAGACTGAGGATATGACGTCGGTCATGCGCATTTGTACCCTGACGTCCTGATGTCAGTCAAATGCGCCTTGACGGACGTCAGCCTTATACTTTGATATTCGGGCCGACCGAGGACAGCGGACTACCCAAGTGTAAGGACTGCAGCAATGTGGATCTTCGAACATCTACATTTATGGTAGGTACAAAACTGTACTTTTTTTTGATTATTCTATATTGCATTATTACATAAGTTTATGTTTTGCCTTCCTTCTGGGGGCACCTGACATCTGGGGCAAGAAAAACTGAAGAAGATGGCGTCGGCTGGCTGTTTTATACCCCTGCCGCACTGACGTCAGGGAGGAAGCGATGATAACCGACGCCGGACCTAGACTTTGGAATTCGGCCAACCGACGACCCGCCTGACGGCAGGATAACCCCATCTGTTATGACTTCAGCTGTATTAGTACTCGATCATCTACATTTATGGTAGGTACAAAACTGTACTTTCTCTGCACTACCCTTTGGCTTATCTACTGCGCCCAGGGTCTTTACAAAGTGCCTGGTAGCAGTAATTGCATTTTGCACACAAAGAAATATACAAATATATCCTTACTTGGACGACTGTCTCATTCAAGCAGAGAACAAGGACACTCTTCTTCGACAACTGGCGTTTGTGAAAAGGCTTCTAACATGCCTAGGGTACACAATAAACAAAAAGAAATCACAGCTGGTACCCTCTCAAACGATAACATTCCTGGGTGCAAGCTTGAATACAACTGCCCAGATGGCTTACCTTGCGCCAGACAAGCAAAGGCAACTGACTACTTACTTCAAACTGATGGCAACAAAAACCCAGTCTTCTGCAAGACAAATTCTGCAGGCTCTCTCCTTCATGGCATCCTGCATCCTACTGATTCCATATGCAAGACTGCATATGAAGAAACTTCAGTGGTACCTAAAAAGTTTACGGAGTCAACATTCTCACAGTCTGGAAACAATGATTCCTCTCATTCACTGCCTGCAACAGGAGTTTCTATGGTGGGCAAAGGCATGTCACCAAAACATGGGAAGGCCCTTCACTCTACCACCTGCCAGCCAAACCTTAACAGACGCATCAGATTATGCCTGGGGGGCCCACATGGCAGGACGATGCATTCAGGGCATATGGACTCCAAAACAAATGCATCTACATATCAACCAGAAAGAGATGATAGCTGTTCAAAATGCCCTAACAGCCTTCAAGGACTTACTTCATCCAGGACAACTACTGATAAAGATGGACAACACCACAGTCATGTGGTATATAAACAAACAAGGGGGCACACACTCATACCCCTTTTGCAGATTAGCCATGGCACTGTGGGACACAGCTTTGACCTGCCAATACATCTTCAAGCTCAATTCCTGCCAGGAAAACAAAAGACTGGCAGACGATTTAAGCAGAAACCTTATGGATCCTCACGAGTGGAAACTAAATGCACAAGTCTTCAGCATGATAACAGAGAAATGGAGGAGTCCAGACATAGATCTATTTGCCTCTCCTCACAATTATCAGTTGAAAAGATTCTGCACAAGGACTTATCACAGACTAGCATGGAAAGTGGAATGCCCTATCCTTCAGTTGGAAAAACCTATCAGTTTACGCCTTTCCTCCTCTGCCTCTTATCCCCAAGATCCTCCTAAAAGTCAGACGAGATAAACCGAAGATGATACTAATTGCCCTGGACTGGCCCCGCAACAGTGGTACCCAGTCCTAAGGAACTTGTCTCAATACCCAGCTTGGACCTTGCCTCAAAGATCACAACTACCGTCCCAGCAAAACAATCAGATCCTGCACAATCAACTACAGACCCTGAACCTGGCAGCATGGCTGATCATGTAATCATACAAACAGCACCTCTCAGTAAAGCTGTGATGGATGTCATTTTGGAAGCCAGAAGGCCTAGTACTAGAAAATCTTATGCTAATAAATGGAAGATTTTATGCTTGGAATCGAGCACAAGGAACTGATACAGCAGAACCAAATATTCCTCAAATATTGCAATACCTAACTGAGATGCTTGACAAAGGCCTACCTTTCTCATCAATTAAAATCCATGCTTCTGCCATTTCGGCTCATTACAATACAGAGCCACCTATCTTTTCTCATCCTTTTTTAAAGCAGTATCTTAGAGGAGCCAAAAATTTAATGCCTCCTAGAAGATCACCATTGCCTGCATGGGACCTCAATTATGTGTTGGAAAAGCTCACCCTGCCTCCATTTGAACCAGATGCTACCGCTGATATAAAGTTCTTATGGAAAATAGCTCTGCTACTAGCAATTACTTCAGCAAGAAGAGTTTTAGAGCTACAGGCCCTCATGGCTGTTGAGCCTTTTATCATATTTTACCCAGACAGGGTGTCTCTGAGGACAAATCCTACTTTTATGCCTAAGATGGTCTCCAGTGTGGCTCTCAATCAAACAATTCATCTGCCAACTTTTTATCCAAATCCGCAGAACAAGGGGGAGAGAATTCTGCATTCCTTGGATGTACACAGACAGCTAAGATTCTACTTGAGCAGGACTAAAGCCCTAAGAAAAACTGAGCAATTACTAGTGGCATATTCTGCAGGATCAGAATTGCTATTTCAAAGCAGACAGTTTCAAAGTGGATAAAGCCACTGCATCCATTTCTGCTATTTACACCATGGTAAACCTGTGCCCAAGGGCATTAGGTCTCATTCCACCTGAGCTGCAGCTACTTCAGCAACCTTTCTCAGAGGAGTACCAACCAAAGACATTCTAGAGGCTGCTACTTGGAGTTCTCTTCACACCTTTACAATGCATTATCATTTGCCTCTCTACTCTAAGTCCAGGGCAGGCTTTGCCACTGCAGTTCTGCAGGGCCTTATAGCTGCTCCTAATGCTGTTTACCTCCAGCCTCCCCACCATAGCTTTGGGATTCTACCCAAATGTAATGACTGCAACAGTGAAACATGAAGAACATAGTACAGTTGTGTACACTTACCATAAATGTAGATGTTCGAGTGTATTCACTGTTGCAGTCCAGATTACCCTCCTGCCCATCCCCCTGTCATTCTGGAGTTTATCTTTCCTTCTCTATCTTCTACAACCTATGTGGTGTATTTGCTTGTAGATGAAGGTAAAGTTTATATTGATGCATGTGTGTGTGTATATATATATATATATATATATATATATATATATATATATATATTTTTTTTTTTTTTTTTTTTTTTGCTACCTTTTTGGGGGCACCTGACATCGGGGGCAAGAAAAACTAAAGAAAATGGCGTCAGCTGCATTTTCTATACCCCTGACGACCTGACGTCATGGAGGAGGAGACAGCAACCGACGCAGGACCCAAGACTTTGGAATTCAGGCCGACTGAGGGCAACCTGCCAGCAGATTACCCAAATGTAATGACTGCAACAGTGAATACACTCAAACATCTACATTTATAGTAAGTGTACACAACTGTACTTTACTTGGAGGGAGACCTAATCTAGGCCTCTGTCATCTAAACACTTTACTGAAGGTGCCCACTTTTCGAATGTTGTCTCTTCAGTTTCTCTTCTTCCGGCTTATATGGTGTATCTGGATCTCAAGGATGCTTATCTCCATATTCTGATCTGCCCCTTTTCAGGAAGTGTTCGTGTTTCTCTGTTGCTTCCTGGCATTTTCAGTTCTCTGCTTTGCCCTTTGGCCCTTCTACTGCCCCAAGGGTATTCACCAAATGCTTTGCTTCTGTGGTTGTTTTTTTTTCAGGCTTCAGAGGATCCAGGTATTTTCTTACCTGGATGGCCTGCTGATTCAGGCCTCCTCTTCAGAGATCCTGTTGCAAAATCCTTCACAGGGACCATGTTTTTCTGGGTTGCAGAATTTAGATGGTGCCTGTGCTGGCATCCCTGCCTCCTTCCAAGGCCTTAACTCTCATTTAATTTTTTGAAACTCGTCTTCATCTGGCCTCCATTACAGCTAGCGAGATTCTGAGAGCTCTGGGTTTCATGGCATTCACCATTCCTGTGTCCTCTGGTCAAACTCCACATGAGGAAGTTTAGGTAGGTCCTGAAGTCAGTTTGGCTTCAGCATGCACATTGTCTAACAATTTGTAGTTAGTCTTCTAACTTGTCTCAAGAACGAACTTCCTTGGTGGATCCAGTAGTTGTTTTTAAGCTCAGGGCTGCCTTTTCATCCCACTTTTCCCTCTCAGGATCTTTTCACAGACACTTTAGACATGGGAAGGGGAGCAGCTTTTGGCTCCCTAAAGGTGTATGATTGTCTCTTTAATAGAAAGACCACATCAGTATCAAAGAGATGAGAGCCCTTCTGCTGGCTCTTCAGGCTTTTCATCCTCTTTTCTTCCCAGGACTTTTCAAGGTATTTACAAAGCAGTACCACAGTGATGTGGTTATATAAACAAGCAGAGGAGAACAAAATCTTATCTTTTTTGCTGGTTGACATTCCTGGTATGGGATCTTGCTGTCCAGTATCAAGTGACTCTTCAGGTAGTTTACATTCCCTCAGGTCAAAACATTGTGGCAGACACTGAGCAGGTCCTTAACTCAATCCTACAAATGGATGCTTCACAGGGATGTGTTTCTAGACTTTGTCCACTGGTGAGGTATTCCTCAAATAGAGCTGTTTGCCTCCCCTTTGAACAGACAGCTTTTTCTGTTTTGTGCCAATGTCCCAGGTTCTTGGGTATGGAGGGTGGATGTCCTCTCTCTTTCTTGGAAGGGGGTGTTTCTTTACTCATTCCCTCCCCTTCCTCTCATTCCAAAAGTCCTGTTCAGAATTCAGCAGGATGCTTCCAAAATCTTGCTGGTGACTGCCTTTTGGCTGAGACTGCATTGGTTCCCTTCTCTTCTGCATTTAGTCAAGGGCAATTATCGCAAGTTACCTCACAGGGTGGACCTATTCACACAAGATGAGGGATTTCTCATCCATTCCCACCTGCCCACTCTTCAAGTGACACTGTGGGTGATGGGATTTTAATTCTGCATAGACAACTTTTTTTCTGAGGATGTGGTTAGGGTCCTGCAAGATACCTGGAAACTCGATACTAGGAAATCCTACATATCAAAATGGAACAGGTTTGGTGTCTCTCTCCTAACCTGAATCCACTTACTATGGATGTTGCTTTGTTTTTTTCTTATTTGTGTGAATTGCTTAATACTGGTTTGGCCTGTTCTGGTGTTAAGGCTCACTTATCAGTTGTCTCTGCTTCTGCCTTTATCGCCTCCTTTGGCTTCTAGAGTTGAAGCTAAACAATTCCTTAAAAGTGTCCTTCATAATAGACCTTCCATGAAGACTGTTTCTCCTCCTAGGGGTCTTAATTTTTTTTTTTTTTGGAGAAATTGACTTGGGCTCATTTTGAGCCTGTTGCTTCATCTTCCTTGCGACTTTGCTTTTGGAAAACTGTTGTTTTGTTGACCCTTACTTCTGCCAGACGAGTGTCTGAGCTTCAAGCCCTTATGGCTTGTCCTCCTTTTTTGGTGTTTCACAAGGACAGGGTGTCCTTGCATACTAGCTCTTCTTTTATGCCCAAGGTGGTTAATGAGTTGTCACTTAATGAATGTATTAATTTGCCTACTTTTTTTCCCCAGTCCTCAGTCTGACAATGAGAGGGTGCTGCATACTTTGGATGTGCATAGACAGTCAGATTTTATATGGATGCGACGCAAGTCTATTACAAAATCTGATAGGTTTGTTTCTTTTCACCCTAGGGCTCTAGTAGCTGTATCCAAGCAAGCTCTTTCTTCTTGAATGTCTAAAGCTGTTTCTTTTTGTTATATTTTTGTATGGTAAGAGCCTTGCTTCTTTTGTAAAGGCTTATTTTACTAGTGCTGTGGCTTCTTCTGGTGTTTTTTAAGGGATTGGATGCTAACTGTTTTCTTGAAGCAGCTACCTGGACTTCTGTGCATACTTTTACCAAGCAGTACAGGTTGGATGGGATTACTAGAGCTAGAGCTGGTTTTGCTAGGGTCATCCTTCATGGCTTCCTAGAGGGGTCTGCTAGTCTTTCCTCCTCCCAAGTTTCTTCTTGAGCTTTGGCATTCAACCAGATGTGAGAAGTACTGCAACATGTGAATGAAGGACATAGTACCATTGTGTAAAATCTTACCACAAAAGTAAATGACCTTTCCTTCACTGTTGCAGTATTCCCTCCCTCTTCCCCCTGGTCCATTTCTCTTCTGAATGTACTAGTTACCCCTTGGTTTTCCTAGGACTTGCATTCCTACTGGGGCTATCAGTTTTGAGGATCTTGCCTCCAGATGTCATCTTTATGCACTATGCTACACGAAGAGTGCACATGTCGTATGATATACCTTAAAGCAAACTAAAGCTTTTGTGTACTGGCCAGACATCGGGCTACCCAAAGCAGAGAATCCCAGATGTAAGGAATGCTGCAACAGTAAAGGGAAAGGACATCTACTACTATTATGATTAAGATTTTGCACAACTGTACTTTATTCATGAATCTGAATAGCTTTTTGTTTATTTTTATCCCAGGATTTTGGGTTTGTTTGTTTCTAAGCAAACTACCTCATCCTGGATTTCTGAGGCCATTTCTTTGTTGTTCTTTTCATGGAAAATGCATTTCATCATCAGTAAAGCCACATTCTACTTGGGCAGTTGCCTCCTCTATTGCTTTTTTTCAGTGTTGTGGATATTAATTCCATCCTTGAGGCTGTAACTTGGTCCTCTTTTCATAATTTCACTAAGTATTAAGTTGGATGTTATTTCTGGGTCAGGGCAGACATTTCCAGGGCTATCCTGCATGCGTTTATGGAAGGCTCTTCTGTGACTTCCTTCCTTCTCCCAGGCGTCCTCTTGAGCTCTTGTACTCTCCCTTAAGTAAAGAATACTGCAACAGTGATACAGAAATACATAGTGCACTTGAGTAAAATCTTAACATAACAGATGTCCTTTTTTTTCCTGTTGCAGTATTTGCTTTCTCGCTTCTACTCCCTGTGGTTTAGGTCTTACCCTGTAGTTTTCTTACCCTCCTTTCTCCTTCTGGATGCACATGTTCTGCTTGTCCCTAAGGGCACTCTTTTCCTCTTGGGGTTTTTCAGTTCTGAGTGGGTGCATCTGTACATCACCTTTATGCCCTACGCCTTGTGTGGGGAGAAAATGTATAACGCCTATAAGTACTGAAGGCTTTGTATACCTGCCAGACGTTGGGGTATCCTTGACAAGCGATCCATTAGGTAAAGAATACTGCAACAGTGAAGAGAAGGGCATCTGCTATTATGGTAAAACTTTAGACAACTGTACTTTTCGCTAGCTTGCTTGGACATGAGGAAGTTAGTGATATGTCAGGAGAAAATTATGTCACCATTCCCAGCTACTGGAAGCCTTCATTCCTTTCCTGTCATGGAAGGAGGAAAGCAGATGTTCTTAGTGTTTCACTGTTGCAGTCATCACTTTTGGGTTATCCCTGCCCAGGGTATCCCTTGGCTTGCCCGAATACCAGAGGCTTAGTATTTCCGGTTGCTGTTGCTTCAGGACTGATGTCAGGTCATCAGTAGTATAAAGTAAGAAAGAGGATGCCATTACATCAGTCTTTCTTGCCATGGAGCCTGAGGCAGAAGCAGTTCACATGAGTGCCAGTCAGCCACTACCTGTATTTCTTTTACCAAACTGAAGATGAAGTCTTCTAAAGCTAAGTACCCCTTTGGGGATCCTTTTTTCTTGCACTAACCGATGTCAAAAAAAGTTAATAATCGTCTCGCCTGTGGAAAGCAAATACCACACCGAGACTTCCATTCTAACTGCGTCACTTGTTAAGGCCCAGACCACAAAGTCCCCCATTGTCGCTTCTGTGCTTTGCTCAACACCAGAACTATCCGTCATCGGGCCTTATTGTAGCCAGATATTTTCACTTTCAGTCTTAGAATTCCAATATGGCTAAAGTAAGCCATCCGACAGCAAGTCTTCTGAAAAAATGTAAAGATAAAGACAGAGACAGACCGCACAGGTCCAAATCTACCGACGACGCTTCCGTTAAGCTAGTCGTCAGTTCTCCGGTCCTTAGTGAGGCGCTTTTGCAGCCCCTGATGCCTGCTTCTTTGGATTCGCAGGGAGCTACCGAGACCCTTTTGGAGTCTGGTATGCCGCAAAACTTCTTCTACTAAGGATCCTGTGGTCGTCTCTACCTTGGATGGGTCCGGAGCCGCTGAGCAGGCACCGGCTTCCCAGGAAGTCCTTCACACTACCGATTCTCGACACAAACCAACATCTTCTTTCGCTACTACCATTCTTTCTAAAACAACCAAGTTTCTTAGGCCCATGGTACGAACCACACCCAAGAACCTGACAACCTACTCTCTGGCACCTGTTTCCTTGCCTCACTCTCAAATGCTTAAAATGGTGGAAGACCTTATCATGCTTATTAGGGGAAGCCAAGCTTTCCCCTCCAAAAGGGAAAGAGATCTTTCCCCTGTAGTTTTGTCTGAACAAGAGTCTGATGACACTGATGCATCTGAATATGAAGACATGCAACCCCTCTCTACTGATGAGGATTCTGATGCAGAGGATTCCATCCCTTCAGCCTCTCCTCCAGAGGATTTTTCCTTTGGGGAAATGCTGCATACCTTAAGGGAGCATTTCCAATGGGAGAGTCAAGACTACCCTCAGTCTAAAAAGAGACTCAGGGAATTACTAGATCTTCCACAGCACAGACCCATGACCATCCCCCCAGTCCTGGATGTTGTGGAGGATATTTTCCTGGACTCCTGCTTGACACCTGACACACTCCCTCCTGCGCCCAGAAAACCAGACTGATACTATAGAGTCCGTGACTCTCTCAAACTTTTTTTTAAAAATCCTACTGCTGACCCTGAGGTAATTTCTCAAGGGCCTAAAGGGATTAAAACAACCTCTGCTAAGAATCCCACCCCCTCAGATAGGGATTCCCGAGCACTAGACAGATGTGGTAAAAAAGTATACAACTCAGCTACTTTTGCTGTCAGGGCAATAAATTGTCAGTTCCATATGCTAAAATTTCAGCAACATAGCCTGCAACTCCTCAAACAAAAAAGTCTTCCTTTCCTGCTTGTGCAGAATCTAAAGAATTACAAGAGTTAATGCATCCTGCAAGTCAAGTAACTAAACACACCTTGCACTGTGGTTTTGACGCCCTAGAAGCTTCATGCAGGGCAGCAGTCACTGGATCTGTCATTAGAAGGCATGCATGGCTTAATGAACAGCCAGCCCCTGCCAGACCATGTCAAATCTAAGTTGTTGGATGCCCCCTTGCACAAAGACAACTTATTTGGCAGTAAGGCAGAAGAGATCTTAAAAAAGATGGAAGAAAAAGCAAAATCTGTGCAAACAGTTAAGGATTTCTTACAGGTCCAGCCACCCAGGTTCAGCAGGCATTGTCCCACTAAACACTGGTCCTGTCTTGCTCCCAGCAAGCCAGTCCAGCCTAGGCTCCGGGGAACCAGACCCCCCCCCCCCACACACAGCAGCCACAGTGAATGCAGAGATGTAAGCAGTGGACTGCCTCCACTTCAAAACTAGGGAGTTCTAAGCCAACCCTTATAGTAAGAACTCACAATGACTCACCTCCTCCACTCCCTCCCTCTGCCCACCTTCACTTACCATTAGGAGGAAAACTCTCCTTTCACACAAGCACCTGGGCCACCATTACCAATGACCACTGAGTTCTGAACATAGTGTCTCAGGGATACAAATTTTCCTTCCACACCTTTCCAACCCCAAAAAAGTTCCCAGATCTACCTCCAAGCCAGTAGGCAGAGGCTGAAAAGCAAATCATTTCCCTGCTCTCTATGAGGGCAGTAGAGCAAGTTCCTGCAGAACAGATGGCCAAGGTTTCTACTCCAGACTTTTTCTGGCGCCCCATCCTCGATCTATCCATTCTAAACACCTTCCTGGTGATCCCAAAATTCAAAATGCTCACCCTCCAGCAGCTGCTACCCATGCTCTCCAAGGCTGCTTGGCTAGCCACCCTAGATCTTAAAGAGGCCTACCTCCTACCTCCACATTCCTGTCCGGTATCATGTGGGAAATATCTCAGTTTCAGGGCAGGATCTCAACACTTTCAGTTCTCTGTGCTTCCCTTTGGCTTATATACTGCTTCCTGAGTTTTCAGAAAATTTTGCCTCTGGCCATTGCCTTTTGCAGACAAATATCCAGAAATACGCCTAGAATACAGGGAACTGTACTGGCAACTAGTTCTTGAAGCTACTAGGTATCCTGGTTTGAATGAGATTGTTTGAAGCCAGTCTTAATGCTTAGGTCAGCTAAACTTTAAATTACGTGACTGTCCAGCAGATGGTGCTGTTTAACATTTTGTATGACCTACACAACAGTGTTTTAAATGTGGTTTTACAAGGGTTTTATATTTTTAAATATTTATTTTTTGTTTGCAAGTTTTTACAAATTGTAAATGTGTGTTTTTTACAAGATTCCTGCATGACCAACAAATGATTTTCTATGCACTTCTGTACTTATTGTGTTTCATTGTTTGTGTGTATAGTTGTTTTGCACTGTGTTTTTAAAAGTATAACAGTTTGTTAATTGATTGGAGATGTTTCTGTATATAAAGGGGTTTTAGAAGTTTGTATGCTCATCTGAAGAAGTTTTTTGTGACGAAAACACGGTGATACAGTTAATGCGTTTTGGATGTGTTTTACGTTTTTTTAATATCGTGTGCGATCAATAAAACAGTGGATTTTATTCTGGTGAACCGTCCAGTGCCTTACTTTTGGTTATAAATATCCAGATTTACCCATACTTGGACGACTGCCTTATTCAGGCAGACGGCTAGGAAAAGCTGCTCAGGCACCTGGCCTCTGTAACAACCCTACTAACCTCTATAGGATACACAGTCAACAAAAAGAAATCAAAACAGGTGCCCACCCAAAGGATTATCTTCCTGGGAACAAGCCCTGGACAACAGCATCCCAGATGGCATTCCTTACACCAGAAGCACAAATTTTCCTGACAGACTACTTCTCTCAACTTAGCCACTAGGCCCCAGCTGCAAGTAAGATCCTGCAAGCTCTGGGGTTCATGGCGTCTTGCATATTACTCATACCATATACCAGACTGCGTATGAGGAAACTTCAGTGGTACCTAACAAGCCTTTGGTGTCAACACTCTCAAGATCTGGAAACTCTTATACCTTTAACTCCTTACCTCAGAAAAGATTTTCTTTACTGGGCAACAGCTTGCTCCCACAACAAGGGACTGCCTTTCTCACCCCACCCCCGCCCAGACCCTCACCACAGACGCATCACACTATGCTTGGGGTGCACACCTGGTGGCAGGTGCATACAGGGCCAATGGAGCCCGCAACAAATCCCTCTGCACATCAGCCAAAAAGAGATGATGGCTGTCCAGCACACTTTGATAGCTTTCAAACCCCTTCTCCCCAGGGGCTCTCCTGATCAAAACAGACAAACACCACTGTGTTGTGGTATATCAACAAGCAGGGAGGAACTCACTCCTACCCTCTATGCAGGCTGGCCTGACCGTTTGTCACGCAGCCGTTGCCATGCAACTGCACTTGTTAGCACAATTCCTACCAGACTCTCTCACCTCTCTGGTAGACCAGTTGAGCAGAAATCTTCTGGATCCACACGAGTGACAGCTCAACAGAAGAACTTTCACCCTAATATCTCAGAAATGGAGCACCCTGAAGGCCCTGTCCTTCCCTTGGGTCAAGTCTATTGGTCTGTGCCTTTCCTCCACTACCTCTCATCCCCAGAGTACTGCTCAAAATAAAGGAAAAACCAAGGACAATTCGTACAGCTCCAGACTGGCCTCGCCAGCCCTGGTACCCCTTGCTGCGCAGCCTGTCCCCACTACTACCATGCCATCTTCATTAGATTCCAACCCTCCTGTCCCAGAGGGAATGGGAATTCATGCATTCCCATTTGCAGACACTCAGTTTGGCAGCTTGGCTTATTCCCTAGCCCTGGATCAATCTGCCAACCTCAGTAAACAGGTTCTAGATGTTATCCGTGAGGCCAGACGCCCTAGCACTAGAAAGTCTTATGCTGACAGATGAAAAAGGTTCTGCACCTGGATCCAGGCTAAGGGAGCCAATACGGCACAGCCCTGCCTCCCTCTCATCCTGGATTACTTAGCTGACCTACTACACAGTGGCCTCTCTCTCTCTCTCCTCTGTAAAAATTCATGCCTCTGCTATTTCTGCTCATTTTCCCACTGAGCAGCTCCTTTTCTCCCACCCTTTGATCAAACCATTCCTAAGAGAGGCTAGCAACTTGAGAACACCCAGAAACACCAACCCCAGCTTGGGACCTTAACATTGTATTGGAAAAGCTCACCCTGCCCTCTTTTGAACCAGCTTCTTCTGCAGAGCTAAAATTTCTCTCCTGGAAGACAGCATTCCTTCTGGCCGTCATTTCAGCCAGAAGATTCTCCGAGCTTCAAGCGCTCATGGCTGAGGAACCCTTAATCATCTTCCATGCTGACAGGGTATCCCTCAGAAGTAACCCATCCTTCATTCACAAGGTGGTGTCCAGTGTGGCTCTCAACCAATCCATGCATTTGCCCTCCTTTTTTCCTAACCCCCAGAGCAAAGGGGAAAGGATTCTGCACTCTCTAGATGTGCACAGACAGCACAGATTCTATCTAGACAGGACTAAGTCCTTCAGAAAGTCTGATCAATTGCTGGTTAGCTTTGCTACAGGGGCAGAAGGCAAAGCCATCTCCAAGCAAACAGTTTCCAAATTGATAGCACGCTGCATCCATTTCTGCTACAAACAACATGGAAAGCCTCCCCCCAGGGGATCAGAACTCAATCTACCAGAGCTGCCTCCTCCACTGCAGCTTTCCTCAGAGGAGTCCCCACCAGGGACATCCTGGAGGCTGCCACCTGGACATCTGTTCACACCTTTACCAAGCATTATCACTTCCCTCTCTTCTCCAAATCCAGGACATGGTTTGCCTCTGCAGTCTCTAGGGCATCCTAGCCAGCCCCTAGTTTGACTGCTTCCACCCATTTCCTCAGCTTTGGGAATCAACCCAAATGTGATGACTGCAGCAGTGAAACACGAAGAACATAGTACAGTTGTGTACACTTATCGTAAATGTAGATGTTTGAGTGTATTCACGGTTGCAGTCCTGGTTTCCCTCCCTCCAGCCCCTTCTTCTCTTTCCTTACAGAGGGACATATTGGTGTTTACTTTCTACTGGTGGGGTTCTTCCACCAGACCCTGGCTCCTACTTGGGGAGCCTGACAGTATTTTTCATGATGGATAAATGCAGGTACAACTTACTCAACTTACAGATGCCTTCCAGACTAGTGCAGGGAGCTCTAAACACTCACCACTGACTTTTTGGATTTTGCCTAGGGTTCCTGTTTAGGATTTCTGGAAGTCCAAAGCACGTGAGCGAAGAGTACAAGAAAGAAAGATGAAAATGTGAAAGAAGTAGTGTCTTTATCTTGGCTATAAAAACATTGACAGGTTTGGGCAAATGGGGATGCTCCAGAGAGCCTTTTGAACAACACTGCAGTCATGTGATATGTCATCAAAAAAAAAAGTGGTCCCACTGTTACATCCTTACATAGACTATCATCGCAGGTTTTGGAGATTTCCCAGGCATAAAGTCTGACTCACAGGGCAGCTTAGATTCTTAGACAAGAGAAAGTCCTGGTGGACAAACTGAGCAGATCCCAAGCAGACTCACATAAATGGTTGCAAAACAAGGGATTCTTTTTTGGATATGACCAACAGTAGGGAATGTACCAGAAATATACTTTTTTGCTTCTGTAGAAAACAGGCGACTGAGAAGGTTCTGCTGCAGAACAGCAGACGTTTTTCACTGTTGCAGTAATAGCTCATTAGGATTCCCTGCTGCGAATACCCTTGGCTGGCCTGAATACCAGAAACTTTAGTCCTCTCCTGTTGGCCTAGAGGATGCCCTCCCCTCTAATGTTAGGGCATCTAGCAGTGAGTGTTAACTAGTGTTACTTTTTCATGTCTTTTATTTTCCCCCATATGACTGAAGCCCACATTCTGAGTCTTAGGCTAGGAGCAGTAAATGACCATACTGTCCCCAGTGGGGAAAGTTTAGTAGGACATGAAAGAAGTGAGTAAGTAAAGAGGAGCTACAAAGGAAAAAAGAGGAAGGGAATGCCCAATTCATCTGCTAACTGAAACTGAATTGGCTACCTTTAGTGTCCATTGCCTGATGGCATGCTGGGCTAAGGATTCACCCTTTGCCTGACGAATGTCAGATGCAGCTATTAAATGTAGTCCTTGATAAAATAATAATTTGATGTCCTTCTATTTCTATGGTGCAGTATTCCACATATGGGTTTACCCTTCTTCTTTCGCGTGCGTCTGGCCAGTATTCCAAAGGTTTTCAGTCCCTCCTGGTGTGTCATACAAAGAATGAAGATTGTGAAAGAAAAGTGTAAAATGATTCAAATGGATCCACCACAGTTTGGATTCGTTAAAGGTAGATCCTGCCTGTTAAAAACATGGTTGACTTCAAGAAAGTCAACAAGACCTGGATGAGGAAAAGATGGTGCATACCGCCTATCTTGACCTAGCCAAGACATTTGATACAATCACCCCACTGATGCATTATAGAGAAATTCTCCTAATTGTGAATTAACCCCTATATTTCCAGAGGGGTAGCCAACTGGCTCACCCAGAGGACACATACTGTCAAAGTGGGTGAATTCACTTCTAGCAAAAGACCAGTCACCAGTGGCATACCACACGGTTCTGTGCTGGACCCCTTGCTGTTTGGAAGTTTTCATAGAAGTCCAGGCAGATTGGATGGTCTGTGGCTGACCAAGTTCACTAATGATTGCAGTGTGGGAACAATCATCGAGTCTCACAGTGATCTTAATATACTGCAGACAGTTAACACAGGCAAGTGACTGGTGCCAAAGCCACAGATTAAAGCTAAATGCAAAAAAAAAAAAAAAAACTCCATTATTCCCACTGGGAAAGTTGACATCCCTGCTAATTACATTATAGACAGCACATCCCTAAGTGTAGACTCAGTGGTACATGAACTGGGTACTCAGGTTGATAGCAATCTAAACTTTGACTACCATATATTCACAGTAGTAAGGAAGTTCTGTATGGTGCATCCAGATGCAATGCCTTTATAAGATCTAAGGATGTTATAATTCCATTATACTCGGCCCTAATCAGACATAGAATTGAATATAATGCTCCATTTTGCATGTACTTCACCAGACACCTGCAACAATTGGAGAGACCACAGAGGTTTTTCACTAAGAAATTACAGGGTACACAAAACAAGTCTTATGCGGAATGACTGAAGGTCCTGTCACTATATTCTGTCTCTTACAGATTACAGAGAATGTTTCCTCGGGTAGATGCAAATGCTAGAGGTGTAATGGGAGAGAGAGGTAATTGAGAAAATATTTTTGGGAATGTAATGAGTTGGCAGGTTAAAAAAAAATAGCTAAAGAGTACTTTGTCAGATGTGTTAGAGGAGCAAATTGTGGTAAGTAAGAAAATTATACTTTTGAGTTGGGGCATCTAAATTACCTAAACATAAAATGCCTTAACAAATTTAATGTTATTGAAAACCAAAAAAAAACAAAAACAAATATTAAAAGATGAAAATCAAAATTTAAACCATCTGGAACTGAAGTATTAAATTTTGTAAAGGAGATAAATAAGTGCAGATAGGGTCTTTAGAAAAGGAAAAGAAATTACACAGAAATGGAATTTGTGGGAACAATGCATGCAAAATAAGGGTCAAAAGTAAGAGACGATGCTTTAAGGGAAGACAGAAAATCAAGCAAGTTATGTAATGGGGAGTGAATGGTAATTGTTAAAAAAGAAAAGGTATATGTATAATAAATGGCAAATGCTACTGTATTTTGTTTTCTATTACTGTATATATACCTGTGCCACAGTCTAAAACAGAATTTAATAAAGGTGTTTAAAAATGTGAGGGGCTGCCATCCTGGGCCTTTTCCAGGTATTTTTACCCTTAGCTGATCATGTGTTGGTAAAGCAGGTTCCTCATAGGAGCCCTACACCTCTGTCTTCCAAGGAGGACTGTCTGTCTCCTTGACACCTTTGCTTTGTCCTGGAAAAGGTGACCCTAGGTATTTCAAACCAGCAGAGTTTGTCCTAATGAAATATTTGTAATGACAAGTAGTCTTCATGGTGGCCAATACAGCTCAAAGAAATTCCAGACTACATGTGCTGCATAAGAAGCACCACTTGTTCCTTTAGCCATGCTTTTTTCAAGCACTGTAAGTTGGATATTTTCCTAGAAGTAAAGTATTATTACAGGGTTCCCCTAAGCAGGGACCTTTGCAGAAAAGACCCGTGCCTTTATCTTCCTAGAATGGGAGCTGCTTTTGGAAGTATCCCGTAGGTTCAGAAGTGTACTGCAACTTTTATTGATATAAAAATGCATGTAATAGTTGTGTGAACAACTCACTATAGCAGTAGATGTTCATATAATATTAATGTTGAAATACTAGTTCTCACCCACCCTCCAAATGCAGGATGTTCGTCCTGCTAAGGGCAGTTCCTTAGATAAGAACTGAGGTGAGGAAAGGGTAGTATGTGATGTCCTTCTATTCTACTATTGGGAGTATTCATAACATGAGGGATTCCCCACTAGGGCAACCCAGTGTCAAGCCAGTATACCTAAGCCTTTTTCTACTTACAAATATGTAGTACGTCGCACATATACTTCTCTTGAATGTATGGCATAAAAGTGACATCCACAGGTACTACCCTTTCTCTGCTACCAGTCTGCATTTCATCCTTGATCATTGGTCTGCTCACTTGAGTTGTTTGCTGGTGTATCAAATCATTTCAGATAAGTGCCCCATTGGGGTTTTTTTTCTTTTTGATACTGCTTTTGTGTGAGTTTTTTTCATTTCATCCAAGAAAGGCAAATGCCATTGTGGTAAACCGATTCCATATAAGGATAGTCATGAGCAGTGCTTGTTTTGTTTAGGCTCTACTCACAATCACAAATCTTGTTCCATTTGCCAGGCCTTTGTGTGTAAGATATTACTTAGTCAGCTTTCCTGTCTAGCTATTTCCCTTGAGAATCAGTATCTAAAATGCTGATCAGAAGATGCTGTGGAGGGAACATCTGGGCCCGAGGTCATCATTTTTGAAGTGAAATGCCAAAAAGCCTAGGTCTGACCTGCCTGCTGTGCCTCCTACATCGGACGTCTCTCTCGAGTCTGATGAAGGCTGAGAAATGCTCCGGTCCTTTGGTTGGAATCATCAGCTCGGATAGATTCAGAGGCCATCTTCGATCCTACTATAGGCACGTCCTTGGAGGCTCTGCAGACGTCCACTTTAGATGCTCAGGAAGAACCTAGACTCATTATCACTGAAGGCTCTAAGGAGATCCCTCAAATTATGGTTGGGGGGGAATTTCTACTACAGTTGTAGAATGTAGACCAACATCGGTCCCTTCCACCTTTCATAAGGTGGACTTGCAGTTAAAGAAGCAAAGGATTAAACATCTTTTTTCTCAGAGACCCTCAAAGTGAATGATAAAATTTTTACCCAGAACTTATTTAATGCCCTTATGGCTTTAAAGCCTCCTTCGAATGTCTGTCATTCTCCGCCTTGGAAATTTTCCCCTCAGAAGAGTTAGAAAACAGGGATTTTCTGATGATGAAGTATCTTCAGGTAAGGAACCCTTAGCGTATTCCACCCAGATTCCATCTCCTTTAGAGTATGCATCTCTGGAAGAGGAATCTAATGGCACAGAATCTCCTATAAAAGAGATTACTTTTGGGGAAGCTATTGCTAAAATGAGGGAGTTTTTCAAGTGGGATTGCTCACAGGTTTCAAATGTGCAGAAGATATATTACAAGCTCTTACAAATGGAGTCTCCTTCCATTTCTGCTGTACTGCCAGTTTCGCCTGCTTTACAAGATGCATTCTCTTAAGTGTATCTGGCTCTAGATTCTCAGTCCCCTGCCTCTAAGAAGCCAGACCGGTTTTATAAAGTGCTAGGGGACAGCAAATTTCTTTTCAGGTGCCCTTCAGCTGACCCTGATGTGGTTTCTGTGGCTTTGGATAAACCCGCCAGAATACTGCCATCCACTTTACTTCTTCCTTCTGATAAGGAGAGCAGGACTATGGAAAGGCTGAGCAAGAAGGTTTACACTTCTGCCACCCTATCTTTCTGTGCTATTAATTGCTAAATTCGTATGACCATATATGTTTTGGCTGTCCTTACCCAGGCCAGTCAAGTTGTTTCTGACCTTCCAGATTCAGAAGGGAAGACACATGCCTTGTCCCTGTTAGGGATTCCCTCTCAGGGAGCATGCCATTCCATTAAGTGCATCTATGGTGCAGCAGAACGGATCCTCCAGGGCAGCTGCAGTAGGCTGTGTTTTGAGGAGGTTCTGTTGATTAAGACTTCAGCCATTGCCAGTTGACATTAAATCTAAGTTAATGGATCCTCCTCTGGATAATAATGCTTTATTTGGTACTGCTGCTGATTTATTAAGTCCTTACACGAGAAAGGTAAAGAGTTACAGGATTTGAAACATATTTTTGTCTCACCTTTGCCAAAGTTTCATATAAACTGTATTTCCAAGACCCCTTTTGTTCGTAAACAGGCTCGCCCATCCCATCTAAGAATAAGAAGGGTGGTAGGAGAGCTCCTGCAGCTAAGGCTTCTTCAGCTGCTTCTGCCCAGAAGCAGAAATTTGCTGACAAATCAGGTGATCTGTAACTACCTCTCTTGCCACAGCCTTATTCGTCTGTCCCTTTGTCTTTCTCTGTCTCTTCTAGTGTGGGAAAACGTAACTTGAGACACATGGGTTCTTTCCATTATTCAACAAGGGTATTTCATGGCCTGGAAATCTCTTCTTCCATTCATGGGCATTCCTCAGCCAACTCAGGAACAGCTGCAGAGATGTTTCAGGAATTACGGAATCAGGGAACAATTCAGGAGGATCCAGTGGCTCACAGAGGAAGAAGGTTTTATTTAAGAATGTTTTTTTGTGCCCAGAATGGATGGTCCTTGGAGACCAATTTGGGATCTTTCACACCTCAACATGTTCCTGAAGGTCCCATCTTTTCCGCATGTTGCTTCTTCAGACTTTATTCCCTCTCATTCATCCTCAGGCTTTCCTGGCCTCGCTGGATGTCAAGGATGCCTACCTTCACATTCCTGTTCATTCCCTTTGCAGGAAATCTTTGTTGCTTCCTCGCATTTTCAGATGTCCTTCAAGGATGCATCTGCAGTCATCACATATGGGTTGTCCTGCCTCAGGCAGCCCTTCGGTCAGCCAGATTCCAAAGTCTGGGTCCGGCTTCGGCTGATGTCGCCCTTTCCCTGACGTCAGAGCGCCTGGGGTATAAAAACGTCAGCCGAAGCCATCTTCCCCAGTCTTTCTTGCCGCGTGGTGCCCGAAGCAGATGCAGTTCGCAAGTGCCGGTCGGCCAGCTCCTGTAATTCAGCTACCGAAGACTTCAAAAGCTAAGTACCCCGTTGGGGACTCTTTCTTGCCTCAGCCAATGTCAGATAAAGTTAATAATTGCTTAACTTGTGGGAAACAAATACCTCATAAGGATTTCCACTCTTACTGCCTCCCCTGCCTAGGCCCAGATCACAACGTCTCGGCCTGTTCAGCCTGTGCTTCCTTCAACCGACACACTCTTAGACATCGGGTGGAGTTTGCAGAGGAATTTTTTGGGGCTAGTTTTTCATACAATATGCCGTCGGAGACTCCGACTTCACATTTAACAAGGAAACGGAAGGACAAGGACCGACACATGCGGGCCGCTGTTTCAGCTGAAACCACGGCCAGGCCTACCGCGAGTGCCTCGGTCTCGGCTGAAACAGAGTCCTTGGTACTTCCGACCCCCGAAACTGCTCAACCGACAACCTCGGCCCCGGAGGCCCCTGCTGAGTCGGTTATTGAATTTCCTTCAGAAACTGGTGTCTCCGACACCATTCCTCTAGACAAAACTACACCAGCACGTGGTGCAGCTAGGCCTCCTGCATCCATGTCCATAAAGGCATTCACCAGGGCTAAAGCTGCTAAACATACTAAAGCTATGCCTCCCAGGATTATTCCTCAGGGAAACTCTACAAGTTCACAGATTCTAACTTTAGCAGATGACTTTATTTCCTTAATTAGGGGCTCTCAACCCCATCTGGACAGGGGCTCTCAACCTCCTCTAGACAAAAGGCCCAGGGTTGAGCCCTCTGATCCCCACTCCTCAGAGGAGGCCTCTGATGGCTCTGCTCTCTCGGGCTACCAGGAGGAGGCTTTTTCGGCCTACGAGGACTCTGATGCAGAGGAATCAATCCCCTCGGCCTCCCCTCCTGAAGAACTATCCTTCGGGGAGACCCTTCACACTATGAGAGAGCATTTCAAATGGCAGGGCCAGGAATTCTCTGATTCCAGGAAAAGATTAAGAACTTTTCTGCATTTACCTCAGCATAGACCTTTGGCTATACCTCCTGTTTTGAATGTCATTGATGTGTACTCTGAGTCTAGCATAACCCCTGACACTCTTCCTCCGGCCCCTGTCAAACCCGATGGGTACTACAGGGTCCCGGACTCGCATCTTTTTCTTTACAAGGCCCACTCTGCTGATCCAGAAACTATTTCCCAGGGCCCTAAAGGGGTTGCAGCTGCCACTGCTAAAAATCCACTCCCCTCTGAAAGGGAGTCCAGGGCTTTAGAGAGATGGGGTAAAAAAGTGTGTACTTCTGCTACTCTTTCTATGAGGGCATTAAATTGTCAATTTCATATGATACAGTACCAAGATTATTTGTTAGATGAATTGCATAAGAAACTGTCTTCACCTGAACCCCTAGATCGCAAATCACTTCAGGATCTGGTACATAACTCCCAGCAGGTTAGCAACCATTTCTTACAGTGTGGTTATGATGTATTGGAAGCTTCATGTAGGTCAGCTATGACAGGTGCAGTCATACGTAGGCATGCTTGGCTGAAGGAACAATCTCTGCCAGACCATGTTAAAGCTAAGCTTCTGGATGCTCCACTGGAAAAGCAAAAGTTATTTGGCTCCACTGCTCAGGAGGTCTTAAAGAAATTTGAGGAAAAGGCAAAATCTGTACAAACAGTCAAAGATTTTCTACAAGTTCAACCACCAAGATTCAGCAGAAATTGGCCTACCAAGAATTGGTCCTTTCCGGACACAGAAAGATTTTAGAGAGGCAGGAACAGGCGTGCCAGAGGTAGAGGGCAAGCTAGAGATTCCTACAGAGGACGTCAATGGCAGCCTTCCACCCAGAGAGGTAGTGCAGGACCTACAACTGCTGCACAAGGACAGACTCAATGACTTTGCTTTGACTCCGCCAACCAGGGCTCAATTAGAAGCACCTTTGGGCGGAAAGCTTTCTTTATTCTCAGAAAATTGGCACAGTATTACAAGAGACAAATGGACACTGCAAATAATAGACAAAGGATACAGGTTCCATTTTCACACATTGCCAAAAAGAAAAGGCATGCCAGACCTGCCACCAAATCAAAGGGCAGAGGCTTTGAAACAAATCTCCAACTTAATGCAAATGAAAGCTATAGAAAAGGTTCCTCTTTCAGAACAAGGCCAAGGATTTTATTCCAGACTATTCCTTGTTCCAAGAAAAGAAAATCAATGGAGGCCTATTCTCGACTTGTCCGCACTGAATACTTATCTCATTGTGCCAAAATTCAAAATGCTGACTCTACAGCAACTCCTTCCCATGCTGGGCAAGGGGTCTTGGCTGGTGACTCTAGACCTCAAGGAGGCATACCTGCATGTCCCTATCAGACAAAGTTGCAGAAGACACCTCAGATTTCTTGCAGGTTCAGAGCATTATCAATTCTCAGCATTGCCCTTTGGCTTATCTACTGCCCAGAGTATTCACGAAATGCCTGGCATCAGTAATTGCACACTGCAGACTTCAGGGGATTCAAATATACCCATATCTGGACGACTGCCTTATACAAGCGGACAGCCAGCAAACTTTGGTAAAGGACTTGAATTATGCCATCCACCTACTGCAGGCCTTGGGATATACAGTCAACATTCGCAAATCAAGACTTGTTCCATCCCAAAGAATAACTTTTCTGGGTGCGGATCTAGACACAACCACCCAAATGGCTTTTCTCACAGAAGAAAAACAAAGACAACTACCGGATTACTTCAAGAATCTGACAAGACAAACTCAGCTGACTGCAAGGAAAATCCTGCAGGCCCTGGGTTACATGGCATCTTGCATTCTTCTGATTCCACATGCAAGGCTGCATATGAGGAAACTACAATGGTACCTAAGGAGTTTATGGATTCAGCACAGTCACAGCTTAGAAACTTTGATCCCACTCATTCCATGCCTCCAAAAGGAATTTCTGTGGTGGGCTCAAGCAAGCCAGTCAAACAGGGGTCTGCCCTTCAGCAAGCCAATAGCCAGCCAAACCATTACAACGGATGCTTCAGACCATGGTTGGGGAGCGCACATGGAGGGCAGATGCATTCAAGGACTATGGTCACAAAAGGAGCTACGCATGCACATAAACCAGAAGGAAATGCTGGCAGTGATACATGCAATTGAGGCCTTCAAACTCTTTCTGCATCAAGGCCACCTGCTAATAAGGACAGACAACACCACAGTTATGTGGTACATAAGACTGGCAATGAATCTATGGGAACTTTCCTTGAAACTCAATATAGACCTGCAATCCCAGTTTGTGCCAGGAAAAGACAATACACTGGCGGACAGCTTAAGCAGAAATATCATGGATGCACACGAATGGATGCTGCACCCAGACATCTTCCTACAGATTACACAATCATGGGGAAAGCCAGACATAGATCTTTTTGCCTCCCCCCACAATCATCAGCTAAAGAAATTCTGCTCAAGGACATACCACCCACAAGCATGGAAAGTGGATGCCCTATCTTTCAGCTGGAGAACTCTAACAGTGTATGCATTTCCACCTCTTCCATTAATGACCAAGGTCTTACTGAAGATCAGGAAAGAGCAGCCAAAAGTGATTCTGATAGCTCCGGACCGGCCAAGACAGCACTGGTACCCACTGTTAAAGAGCATGTCACGCATGAAACCATGGCCTCTTCCTCAATGGCCACTTCTCCTGACACAGCACAATTACAAAACTCTGCATTCCAACCTGAAAACCTTGCAACTAACAGCCTGGAAAATACCTTGACTCCTCCTCAGGATAAGCTATCCAAGAGAGTGAAGGATATCATCATGGAAGCTCGCCGGCCATCCACAAGAAAGGCATATTCAGCAAAATGGAAAAGATTTCACACTTGGAGCACCACAAAGGGCCTAGATGCGACAGTGATGAACATGGCACATATCCTGGAATACTTGGCAGAAATGCTCCACAATGACCTGTCTTACTCTTCCATTAAAGTTCATGCTTCAGCAATTTCAGCAGAGTACAGTACTGATCCACCTGTCTTTTCTCATCCTCTCCTAAGACAGTTTCTAAGAGGAATTAAAAACATCAATCCTCCAAGGAAACCTCCAGTGCCTACTTGGGACCTTAACTTCTTGTTGGAAAAACTAACTCTACCTCCCTTTGAACCAGCAGCAGCTGCAGAACTACAGTTCCTGTCTTGGAAGACCGCCTTCCTTCTGGCCATAACCTCAGCAAGAAGAGTATCTGAGTTACAGACCCTCATGGCAGTACAGCCATTTCTTATTTTTCATCAGGACAGAGTCTCATTGAGAACCAATCCTTCATTTATGCCAAAGGTGGTATCCAGGGTCTCATTAAACCAAGCTATTCACCTGCCTACCTTCTTTCCAAATCCACAAAACAAAGGGGAGAAACGTCTGCACACCCTGGACATACTCAGACAGTTGCGCTACTACTTGGACAGAACTAAAAGCTACAGAAAAACTGACCAGCTGTTGGTAGCATATGCTGCTGGTGCACAAGGAAAAGCAATTTCCAAACAGACAATTTCAAAATGGATAGGGAATTGCATCCGCTTTTGTTATTCCTTTCATGGAAAAACTGTGCCAGCTAACATTAGACCTCATTCCACCAGAGCCACAGCCACCTCCACAGCCTTCTTAAGAGGGGTGGCTACCAAGGACATTTTAGAAGCTGCTACATGGAGCTCCGTGCATACATTTTCCAAGCATTACAATTTACCTTTATATTCCAGATCCAGAGCAGGCTTTGCTACGGCAGTCCTGCAGGGCATTTTAGCTACACCATCCTTTACATAGATCCTCCACCCCCAGATTGGCTATGGTATTCTACCCATATGTGATGACTGCAGATGCATCCTTGAAGGACATAGTACAGTTTTGTACCTACCATAAATGTAGATGTCCGATAGGTATGCATCTGCAGTCAGGTTTACCCTCCCTCCTTCCCCTCTTTGGTATTTATTGGGTACTTTTCCCTCTCATAGCTAGCTGGGGTTATCTGTTATGGTGTATTTGTTTTATATATATATATATATATATATATATATATTTTTTTTTTTCTGTGCATGTTTGGAATTTATTGCATTTCTCCAAATTTAGCCTTCCTTTGAGGGCACCTGACATCTGGGGCAAGAAACACTGAGGAAGATGGCGTCGGCTGACGTTTTTATACCCCAGGCGCTCTGACGTCGGGGAAAGGGCGACATCAGCCGACGCCAGACCCAGACTTTGGAATCCGGCCGACCGAAGGGCTGCCTGAGGCAGGACAACCCATATGTGATGACTGCAGATGCATACCTATCGGACATCTACATTTATGGTAGGTGCAAAACTGTACTTTCTCTGCTCTACCTTTTGGCGTTTCTACTGCCCCAAGAGTATTCACCAAATGCCTAGCCCCTGTAATTGCTCTCTGCAGGCTTCAAGACATCCAAGTTTTCCCTTATCTAGACGATCTTCTGCTTCAGGCAGCCTCTCCATAGGTATTACTGTAGAACCTACACTTTGTCATTTCTCTGCTGCAAAGTTTGGGATTCACAATCAAGTTCAAAAATCATCTCACTCCTTCTCAGGATCATGTTTTCTTTAGGTCCAGGATACAGACAAACCTTACACTGGCCTTTCTGCCACCTCTGAAGGCTCTCTCCCTCATTTCTTTCTTCCAAAATCATTTTCCACTACACACCGTTACAGCCAGACAGTTCCTGAGACTTCTAGATTTTATGGCATCCAGCATTCCAATATTACTTCTGGACAAACTCCATATGAGGAAGTTTCAGTGGTACCTGAAATCATTTTGGATGTAGCATGAACATCCTCTAGACTTGTCTGTTCACAGATGCTTCAGATGTAGGCTAGGAAGAAGCCTTCAGCTCCTTGAAGGCACACAGGATTTGGTCCCTTTCTCAAAGAAATGAGCACCTCAACATCAAAGAGCTGAGAGCACTTCTGCTGGCTCTTCAGGCACTTTCATCTTCTTTTCCACCCAGGACCTCTTAAATTGTTTACAGATAATACCACAGTCCTCAGGTGTGTAAACAAACAAGGGGGGGGGGGGGAGTAAAGTCTCATCTTCTGTGCAGGTTAGCTGTCATGGCATGGGAACTTGCAGTTCAATACCGTGTCATTCTTCAGGCAGTGTACATCTCTTCCAGTCAGAATTATGTGACAGACCCTCTGAACAGGTCCTTGACTCAGTCCCACAAATGGATGCTTCACAGGGATGTGTTTCTGGACATTGTCCACCAGTGAGGCACTCCTCAGATGGATCTGTTTGCCTCCCATCTGAACAAAGAACTTTATCAGTTTTGTGACAAAGTCCCAGTTCCTCTGGTTTGAAAGGTGGACACCCTATCAGTTTTTGGAAAGGGGTGTTTCTTTATGCATCCCCCTTCTTCTCATTTCAAAAGTCCTGTTCGGGATTCAGCAGAAGAAACCAAAAATCTTGCTGGCGACTCCCTTTTGGCCTAGACAGCATTGGTTCCCTCTTCTTCAGCATTTAGCCAAAGGCAATCATCACAAATTACCTCACAGGGTGGATCTTCTCACACAAGACAAACTATCTGTCATTCATTCACACCTGTCTACTCTACATCTGACTCTGGGTGATAGGGTTTTGATTTCTTTCAGACACTTCTTCTCAGAGGACATGCTTAGGATTCTGCAGGAGGCCAGGAAACCCAATACTAGGAAATCCTACATATCCAAATGGAAGAGATTTTTTGTTTGATGTCTTTCACATAACCTAGATCCACTGACCGAGGATGTCTCAATGGTTCCATTTCATTTATGTGCATTGCTCAATGCTTCAGCTTTTTCTGCTTATCTGCCTTTATCTCCTCCTTTACCCTCTAGATTTGAGGCTAAACAGTTCCCCAAAGGCATCCTTCACATTAGTCCTCCCAGGAAGCCTGTTACTCCTCCTTGGGATCTTAACTTTGTTTTGGAAAAACTGACCTGTTTTCTTTTGAGCCTGCGACTTCAGCTTCCTTGCCACATTGTACTTGGAAGACTGCTTTGTTGTTAGCTTTTGCGTACTAAACCTTCTTTCATGCCCAAGGTTGTGAAGAATTTGTCATTTAATCAGTCAATCTCTTCATTTGCCCACTTTTTTCCTTTCTCCACAATCTGCTAGTGAGAGGATCCTACACACCTTGGATGTGCAGCGACAACTTATTTTATTTGGATAAGACTAAGGCTGTCAGGAAATCTGATCAGCTTTTTGTTTCTTTTCATCCCATGTCATTGGGATTGTCTGTTTCTAAGCAGACTATTTCTTCTTGAATTTCTATGGCCATCTCTCATGTTTTTCATGGTAAGAGCTTTGCTTATTGTGTTAAGGCTAATTCTACTAGGGATGTGGCAGCTTCTGGTGCATTTTTCAAGGGTTTGGACACTAACTCCATTCTTGAAGCAGCTACCCAGACATATGTGCATACTTTTACCAAACACTACAAGTTGGATGGAGTTTCCATATCTACAGCTGGCTTTGCTATGACCATTCTTCATGTTTTTAGCGTGTTCTACTGGTCCTTCCTCCTATGTGTCTTCCTGAGCTTTGGTACTCTCCCTCATGTTTTTGAATACTGCAACAGTAGAATAGAAGGACATAGTATAGGTATAAAATCTTACCATAATAATAGATGTCCTTGTCTTCTGTGTTGCAGTATTCAGTTGCTCCCTCCTTCCCCTGGTTATTGTTTTTCTTTTGGATGTACAGTTTACCTCTTTTGTTCTTTGGACTGGCATTACTCTTGGGGCAATAATTTCTGAGGATAGTATGTGCAGACTTCACTTTAATGCCTTACATTCATGAGGAGCATACATGCAATGTACCACGTCTTTGTAAGTAGTAAAATGCTTTGCTATACTGGCTGGACATTGGGTGCCCCAGGTGGGAATCCCTCATATTATGAATACTGCAACAGCGAAGAAGACAGCTATCGTTATGGTAAGATTTTAAACAACTATATTTTAATTATACCTACACAGTATCTGTTTCAGCCTTTTAAACGTTGTCATTTTGAATTTCTTTTTGTAAATTGGTTTGGGAATTAAAAAATTGTCACTTGTCTCCCTGTTTTGAACACTGTACTGCTTTACAATTTTTCTAGCTTGAATTATTTGCGGAAAGAAGAAATGAAGCGCAGAGTGGTTGCTGATCTCAGACGAAGTCAGTGCATCTGTCTTCAGTTAGACAAACAAAGGGTATGTTCATAATAATTTTTTTATAAATTATATTAAAACTTATTTTTTTTCTGTTGAGATGGGTGTGTTTCCTTCTTGAAGTCTTTTGATTATGAGATAATCTGATACGTTAACCTGTAATGAATTCTTGTGGCTTTATAAACTTTGTCATCACTGAAGTTTAGTCTTGTCTAAGTTTTGACATTTCAAAAATGTTGAATATGCAGTGGCCACTTCTCAAAGTGTAATGTTCATTTGTGTAGAATGGATTCGTTACCACCTTAAAAATAATAATGTGTACAATGGTCACACACACACACACACACACACACACACACACACACACACACACACACACACACAGTAATTGGCGGGTTGGTCTTGCTTTGTATTTTAAAGGGTAAGAAATTTGGAGCAAGCAGCTAATTTTAATACTATAGATGTGTAAGCTTCTGAACTGGTGGGTTTTCTCATTTTTGCAGAAATTGAGTCAGGTAGAGTTTCAACGTAGTAATGGTGCAAATGGTAAAAAAAGTGGTGTAACAACCTGTCCCAAATTATGGTGCTACCACCACTGAGGGTATTGCAAGCGTCTTGAAGGGTGTTAACTAGATAATTAAGATGTTATGTTTGTCATTTGTAGATGGAAGGTTTATGGAGTGGGGGTTGGGAATTTAGTGAAGTAGCAATATGTTGCTGATCCTCTGAAGCATATAGCAGGTGAATGTTTGGACATATGGTGCATATTGAAGAACATTTTTATATGGGGAATGAGACTGGACAAATAAATGTAAATGTGCTAGGAGACGACTATGGTTTAATTTTTTTTTTTGGATTTTGTTAAAAAGACAGTATGGACACTGGGGATTGAAAAGACTTATTGATTATCGCTTATCCTTGTCAGTGAGGAAACTTATTAAAGTAAGGACAGTCCTAGTACAGTTTACTGCCTGGTACAAGAAATGCATTTTGTGACATTTCCATTGTCTGGGGAAACACTTCATGGTGGAAGGATGTAAAGTCTTTTTTTACCTCAATTTTTTTTGGAGTGTAGGCAGCAAAAAATAAGTTTTAACTTGGCTTTTCTGGTAGTGTTGAGAGTGGTTCTTTTTGTATGTAGCTATTTACCAGTACAAAGTCATTAGTATCTAGGTTACAGGAAATGGATATTGGAAGAGAGGATCAGGCAGATTCTTAATGAATGACTGATGAAAATCTTAAAGTTTTGGATGAATGGGTGGAGCATAAAAGACAAATGAGAAAGGTGTGTGTGTGTGTCTGTCTTGCAAGTGAATATCATTGGCCAGAAAGGGTTATATTTATCTCCATGAATATAAGAAGGGCATATGCAACAGAGATATGATCTGGATTAACATTGTAACTTTGGGTTGGAAGTAACTTACTTTGAGTTAAAGTCAACTGCTGCTAATTAGGTTATTTTATTATATTAATGTCAAAAGTGTGTGCATGGAAAGTTGATTGGTGTAACGATTTTTTAAATCCAACTCTGGGACCTGCCACATGGCTCTTCTTTTGTCACCAAGTTTAAGCCTTTCATTCTGCATATTGACAAGAAAAGCATTCCTGGGCTAGGCAAAAGCTCTGTGGAACATTTTATGTTAAGTTGTCAATCTCGCCTTCATTCTTGCTGGCTGGGATTGGAGACGATCCTCGGTTCCGACTCTGCCATCTTCAATAGCTCGAGAACTGTTTACTGGCTCGAGGCTACCCCTTATCCCATGATGCCTAGCGCTAGCTACCAAGATCTTGTTTGCCACTTCAGCTGCGAGGTTCCTGGATACTGGCTTAGGCTTGTATAACTTTGTTTATTAGCTTTCTTGTCAGATAAGAATTATTTTTCTTTAGTATTATTGTTAGCGATATCTAGTACACTTCGTTTGTTTAGTTAGACTGTTAAGTGTTGTAGTTCCCTTTCCCCGTAGAACTCATTTAAATTAGAGAGTTCTCCCCCGCTTCCTTTTTAGTAGGTAGTAAGTTAGAAGCTTCTATCTATATATATATATATATATATATATATATATATATATATATATCTTTAGTTTGTAGTATACTTGTTGTCTTTTGTGGTAGTATTAGTGCTAGTTTTATTAGTTTAGCCCTTTAGTAAAATAGTCACATTAGCAGTGATTTATAACTTAGTGTGGATTTTACTATTTGTTGATTATGTCTAAAGAATCCAAGGTTTCGGGATTCAAGAAGTGTGACTCATGCTGTCAGAAAATGTCTCTGACATATGGGCACACGTCTTGCTTCTATTGCTTGGGTGCAGTGCACCTGCAGGACTCTTGTTCTATTTGCCATGCATTTAGTCCAAGAGTTCTGCAGGAGCGCAAAAACAAACTTATTTTGAGGGGCCTTCTTAAGCCCCAGGATTCACCAGCCAAGGCTCAGCCAGTGAAGTCTCCTAAACCAGCCAAATTGTCGGCTCCCAGCTCGGAGCCGTCTTTGACCCAAGACTTTTCTACTTCTTCGGTTCTGGTTGGAACCGAGGAGAACTGCCTCCTCGTCGGCTCCACCAGTACCCTCGGAGCCGTCAAGGATTCACAAGAGGCCGAGGTCCCCTTTGTTGGAGTCCATACACTCGGCTCCTCGGTCTCCCTTCTTACAAAGTGACCGAAGTCATAGATCTTCCCACTCTTCTCTGTCCTCTAGGCTCTCAGACCATGATGTGGAGAGGGTGGTCAGTAGGTTGTTGAAGTCGCAGGCACTGGCCAAAATGTTGTCCAGCCCTCCTCAACAGGTGTCTGCTTCATCTGTTTCTATCGATATTCCTCTTCCGACTCCATTGAGCTCTGAGCCGGAGTTTGTTGGGGTCCGAGTCGTGGAACCATCGGCTCCGATAACGATTTCTCCTACGGATCTGTTGTTGGCTCCGATCCCTTCGATGGTACCTTCCCTCGAGGGATCTGGGCGCTGAGACTCCCTCGTCGGCTCCGAGGAGGTGAGTGGCATCGGACCCTTGTCCGACCCCGTTCTCCCTCTCGGAGCGTCGGCGTGAGTAAGCTCGGCTCCTACATCGGCCTCGGAGCCGTCTCCCTCGGTGCTGAGGAGGATTCCAGTTTCCTCGGAGCCGAAGCCTTCTCTGCATCGTGGCAGGGACGCCTTCGATGTCATGAGGAGTGTGCTGGCCTCTGAGCCAGCCCCACCTTCGACCCCACTGGCTCCATCCCCCATAGTGCTGTGTCGACCTCTGTAGCTCCACCAGTCCTCGAGCATGGGGAACCAGCACTCCAGGTCACCCCATTGGGTGTTTCCTCTTCTTCTGAGGCCTTCCCTTATTCAGAGGAGCCCCCTCGGAAGAAGTGCAAGAGAAGCACGTTGACTCCCCTGAGTATGTCACTTCGGATATGGATTTGGATGAGTCGGAAGGGTCCCTGGGATCTCCTTCTGAAGATGTTTTTTTCTCAAACATCCTAGAAATACTTAAGCAGAGGGGGTACTGAAATACCCTAGCCCCTACCGAGGACAAATCTGTATTCCTGGATGCGTTTGGTTCCCGACCCTCCACCTCCTGGGTTTCTCTGCCCTTCGATCCACTAATGTCTGTGGTGGCTCGAAGGGCTTGGTCAGCCCCGGATACAGTGGAACCAACCCCGAGGAGATCAGGCAAATTTATTACTGCACCCCCTGACAAAGCAGTTCCTTACTAAGGTGTTCCTGTGGATGCCATGGTGGTAGCAGCAGCCACTAAAAATGAGTTAGCGGAAACTTCTTCCTCTGTCCATCCTCCTAACAAGGAGTCCAGGACCATGGACAGATATGGGAAGCGAATGTTTGCTTCAGCGACTTTTTCCATGAGGTCACTGAATTACTTATGCCATTTCACCAGGCTTCAGAGGCATCTCCTGAAAGAGCTCTGAGATATCCTACAGGATCCATCAGCTGAAGGGGCTCAGGCTAAAGTGGCTTCTCAACTGGCAACCCTTAACTCAGTAGTCAACTCCTCCATGAGGTTCATCTCCTACGCAGCCGATGGGGCGAGTAGAGCCACAGGTGTGGTACTTCGGAGACATGCATGGATGCGGTTGTGTAATTTTGCGGAACCCTTCAGGGCGTCATTCACTAACACTCCCTTTGACGGTTCCTTTCTTTTTGGACCACAGGTGAAAGACACTCCTACTAGGTGTGAGCAGGAAGGCAAGACTCTCTGCCATAGGAGTCCGTTTTTCCACTCCCTCTAGACCATACCCCAAGGGTCAGAGGAGGGGAAAGATGTTGTTTCGGAAATCCCAGGGATCTTCGCCTGACACACACAGTGATTTTTCCTCCAGGGGCAGAGGGGGAAATAATAGACACCACCCACGTGGCAGAGGGGGTCCGCAGAACCAGGGCAGCAGAGAATCCTTCTCTGCCAAGCCCTTCCAACATCCCTGAAGGGTTGCCCGACTGTCCGCCTCTGGATGCAGTCAGGGGAAGACTTTCTCTGTACCCAAAAGCCTGGCTAAGCATAATGCAAGACAAATCGGTACAGTCAACAATATCTGGAGGTTACAGAATTCCTTTCGTCCAACCCCCTTTACTGTCATGCAAGTTCCTTCCAGATGTTCCACCCCATCTGAGGGACCAAGCAGTTATAGAAGTTTCAAAACTGCTAGAAAAAAGTGTCATCCAGGAAGTCCAGGCAGACCAACACAGATCCGGAACTTACTCAAGGTTCTTTTTGGTACCAAAAAAGACAGGGGACTGGAGACCTATTTTGGATCTCAGCAGACTAAGCAAATCTGTTCAAAGAACAAAGTTTCGGATGGTCACACTACAGTCCATTCTACCCTTTCTGGGTCAGGACAATTGGATGTGCTCTATAGATCTCCAGGATGCGTACTATCACATCAAAATGGGCAAACACTTCAGGAGGTTCCTTTGCTTCTGGCTGGGAGCCAGTCATTACCAGTTCAGACCTCTGCCCTTTTGTCTCACCACACCCCCCAGGGTGTTCAGCAAATGTATGGCAGTGGTCACGGCTCACCTGAGGCGTCAAGGATTCCAGGTGTTTCCATATCTAGACGACTGGCTCCTTACTGCTACTACCGGGCATCAACTCCTTCAAGCCAGGGCCTATACAATCTCAATTTGCTCCCAGCTAGGCATTACCATAAATTTCAAAAAATCTGCCTTTTTGCTCTGTCAATCTATTACTTATAAAGGAGCAGACTTCGATACAAGGAGCATGTCCGCAAAGCTACCCTTGGACAGGGTGTTCACAATTCACCAGCAAGTTCAAGTCCTCATGCAGTGCAAAAGAGTACAAGTCAGGTACGCCCTTCAAACTCTAGGTTCTATGGCAGCGTCAATTCTTCTGATACCCCTGGCCCACTTTCACATGAGGATCCTACAGTGGCTTCTTTTCATGCAGTGGTCCTTCCAACAGCTCCCCATGTCTCACATGATCATAATTACAGAAGCATGCAAAAGGCACCTTTCCTGGTGGATGGTCTCCCCACTAGTGATTCAGGGCAGACCCTTAATTCAACCCCCTCCGGTTGCTACAATGACCACAGATGCCTCCCTGATAGGGTAGGGGGGGCATTATCAGGGAAGGACAGTCCAGGGCACTTGGCAGGCTCACGAGTAACATCTGCATATAAATGTCCTAGAAATGAGAGCAGTGCTCCTAGTGTTGCAAGCTCTTCAGGACTCTCTCCCTTCTGGGACCATTGCAGTTCAAACGGACAACATGTTAGTGGTGTGGTACATCAACAAGCAGGGTGGAACCAGGTCCTACCCCCTATGTGGAGAAGTGCTCAGACTCTGGCACTGAGCGATTTCTTCCCAACGATTTCTGATTGCAAAGCACATCCCTGGGACATCCAACATCATAACGGACAGGCTCAGCAGAGCCATTCTCATGCCTCATGAGTGGTCTCTGAATCAGGTAGTTGCGGATTTAATCTTCCGCAAATGGGGACAGCCTTGCTGCGACCTTTTTGCTACCCCCTTCAACAGCAAATACTGCAACTACTTCTCCCTTCTTCCGCTTAGTGGTCACTCTCCCAGAGATGCTCTAGTCCACGATTGGCCTCAGGGACTTCTTCATGCCTTCCCTAAGTTTCCCCTGATACTGGAACTCATTCAGAAAGCTATGTAGTTGGGTTGCAAAATGATCCTCATTGCCACCTATTGGCCTCGACAGATATGGTTCCCATTCCTGCACCATTACCTTCTCGAGCAGCCTTGGATTCTGGATCCGATTCCAGACCTACTGATTCATCAATCCCTTCAGACTCTCAAGCTCACAGCTTGGTTGCTCCACTTCCAACCTTAGCCAGGCTTCCCAGTATTTCCCTGGCCGTATGCGACATTATTCTTTCCTCCCATACGTCTGCCACTAGAAGGACTCGCGCTAGTAAATGGCAATGTTTTTCTTGTTGGGCAGAGGTTAGGAACATAGATCCCTTCACAGCCCCTATCCATGAAATCTTTAGTTCCTAACAGAACTTTTTCATTCAGGGTCTGCTTCTACTACAGTCGGGGTTCAATTAGCGGCCATTTCAATTTCATGTTGTGTTTCCTAATGCAAACTTTATGTCTCATAAGCTATGCAAAGCCTTTTTAAGAGGGGCTGCTCTCCTTAGACCCCCAGTGAGAGATCCCCCTCCTCCTTGGGACCTTAATTTGGTACTAACCTCATTAATTATGCCCCCTTTTGGACCGGCAGCTTCCTGCTCCATTAAGTTTCTATCTTGGAAAACTCTCTTTCTGGTAGCTATTACTTCAGCCAGACGTGACTCTGAACTTCAGGCACTATGCGTCCGTCCTCCATACTTAGTATTTCATAAGGACAGGGTTGCTGTGAGGACTAATCCCTCTTTCCTTCCAAAAGTCTGCTCAGAAAATAATTTTAATCAATCTATAGACCTACCTGTGTTTTTTCCTAACCACACCAACAAGGCAGAATACAAGTTGCATCAATTGGATGTTCATAGACAATTGCATTTCTACTTGCATAGGATGAAGGATATAAGGAAGTCTGGCCAACTATTCCTTTCCTATGCTTGGGGCAAACAAGGTCTCCCAGTTTCCAAAGTGACCACGTCCAGGTGATTGTCTCACATCATTACCTTTATCTATCAACTAAGGAACAGAGAGTTACCTACCAAACCGAAGGGTCATTCTACTAGAGCCTTGGCCACCTCTGTAGCCTTCCAGTCTAGGTTGCTCATGGACTCTATCTGTGCCGCTTCTACATGGGCAAATCCTCATACCTTTATTTCTCATTACAAATTGGATTTGATCTCCAGAATTAGAGCTAACTTTGGTTCCACTGTTCTGAAGCGTCTGTTCCAATGAGCCACCCAGGATTGTAGGTGCTAGGGACACTGTCCCAACCAGCAAGAACGAAAGTGAGACTGACAACTTAACATAAAGAAGTTATGTGCTTACCATAACGTTCCATGTTAAGTTGTCTTCATCTCGCCTTCTTTCTTGCGTCCCCCCCTCCATCCCCCTATCCTATCAGACCGAGAGGAGTCCAGTTTTCACTGGCTGAGTGTTCTCTGGTTTGTTTCCTTTACTGACTTAGACTGTAGGACAGGTATGTTTAACCTTTTGTTTGGAAGAGTTTCTCCCTATAGCTATGTGTGGGGTTAGCTATTTCAAACGAGATCTGGGTAGCTAGCGTTAGGCATCATGGGATAAGGGGTAGCCTCGTGCCAGTAAACAGCTCTCAAGCTATTGAAGATGGCCGAGTTGGAGCAGAGGATCAGCTCCGATCCCAACCAACAAGAAAGAAGGCGAGATGAAGACAACTAACATGGAACGTTATGGTAGGTACATAACTTCTTTTTCCTGCCCAGGAATCCCTGTCAGCCCGTCCATCTCATGGTGAGAATTGGATGGTAGGGAGTGGAGTTGCTGGCTGTGAGAGGTGTGTCCACTGTATTAACAGCAGTGGAAAAGTGCCCCCTCTTCCACTCTTTCCAGCTATTCTATTGGCTACCCTCTGAAGAGAAGTATGCCTGTGCATGCTAAAATCCCCTTGGCATAGCAGTGCACACTAGGCATGAACACCTAAGTGTTCCTGCAGGGTAAGACTCGTGTGGCAAGCTAAAGCTACCTCATTCCTTCCAGGATGGGCAAGTTGACAACCGGTTTTAATTCTATCCTCCCTTGCAAGATCCTAAAGAGGGATGTAATAATCTATTCCTAAACCCTAATAGCATACATATCAAAGGTATGTAAATGCTTTAGTGGCAGTGTAAGCTTACATTGTGTGGCAAATGCAGCATTTCTTATTGCTTCTAGGAACAAGAAAGGGATTATGTCTATAAACAATGATGGGAATTACAGAATGGTTAATGACTGTGTTGATCAAGTACATACTCAAAAAATATAAAGAATGTTGCAGTGGTACTGATTCATGTATAACATTGAAGGGCTAAAAATATGTACATATATTGAATTGAGTAATGAATGATAAGATGGAACTGCTTTTGTAAAAAAGACTGATAAAACAGTTTATTTCATATCTCTTATTGTCTTTCTACAAGAATACTAGACTGAGACAAACATAATGGGGGGGTGACGGCAAAGTGCTGAAATAAGAGACTTGAGTATTACTCTAATTCAATGAAACACCAAAAAAGTTCCACTGGAGATGCAGCGTTCCTAAGGATTATATAAATACAGTAAATCAGTCAAATATAGGAATGTTTAGCTTGCGTTTTTAACACACCCAACAACGAATCCAACAGAAAATAGAAAATTCAACGAATCAATTAGATAAAACGGGAACGTTCTTTAATGCATTCAGTTAGCGCTTTCACCCAACAAGGGCTTCTTCAGACTGTATTTTACATCATATAAGTAAAATGTTTTTAAAAAATTTTTAAATAAGTCGATTAATTAATTGTTTTATTGGCTAATTGATATATTGGTCATACTATATATGGAATGTGCTTTTTAAATGTTTTATACAGTCTGAAGAAGCCCTTGTTGGGTGAAAGCGCTAACTGAATGCATTAAAGAACGTTCCCGTTTTATCTAATTGATTCGTTGAATTTTCTATTTTCTGTTGGATTCATTGTTGGGTGTGTTAAAAACGCAAGCTAAACATTACTCTAATTCACTTAATACAAAACCTGTTGTTCTGTTAAATTAACACCCATTTCCAGAGCTATACAGATATAAAAAGTAAGAACATAGTACAGTTGTGTACACTTACCTTAAATGTAGATGTTCAAGAGTGTTCACTGTTGCAGTCCTGGTTTCTCTCCCCCTCTCTTCTCTTTCCTTTCTAATGGACATATTGGTATTTACTTTCTACTGGTGGGGTTCTTCCTCCAGAATCCGGCTGCTACTTGGAGGCTGCTGACAGGTAAGGGCAAGAAAAACTGATGTAATGGCCTTAGCTGCCTTACTTTATACTACTGAAGACCTAATGTCAGTCCTGAAGCGACAGCAGCCGATGCAGAAATACCAAGCCTCTAGTATTTGGGCCGGCCGAGGACTACCCTGGCAGGGATAACCCAAATGTGATAACTGCAACAGTGAATACACTCTAACATCTACATGTATGGTAAGTGTACTCAACTGTACTATGTTCTTTGTGTTTCACTGTTGCAGTCATCACATTTGGGTTTATTCCCAAAGCTGAGGAAAAGGGTGGAGGCAGGCAAAGAAACTAGGCGCTGGCTAGGATGCCCTGCAAGACTGCAGAGGCAAACCCTGCTCTGGATTGGGAGAAGAAAGGCAGGTGGTAATGTTTGGTAAAAGTGTGAACAGATGACCAGGTGGCAGCCTCCAGGATGTCCCAGGTGGGGACTCCTCTGAGGAAAGCTGCAGAGGTGGAGGCTGCTTTGGTGGAGCGAGTCCTGACCCCCTTGGGGGGAGGCTTTCCATGTTGTTTGTAGCAGAAATGGATGCAGTGTGGTATCCATTTGGAAATGGTTTGTTTGAAGATAGCTTTGCCTACTGCCCGTGTAGCAAAGCTAAGCAGCAATTGATCAGACTTTCTGAAGGATTTAGTCCTGTCTAGATAGAATCTGAGCTGTCTGTGCACATCTAGAGAGTGCAGAATCTTTTCCCCTTTTTTCTGGGGATTAAGAAAGAAAGGTGGGCAAAGTAATGGATTGGTTGAGAGCCACATTAGACATTACCTTGGGCATGAAGGCTGGATTAGTTCTGAGGGATACCCTGTCAGCATGGAAGATGATGAAGGGTTCCACAGGCATGAGCGCTTAGCTCAGAGACTTTTCTGGCTGAAGTGATGGCCAGAAGGAATGCTGTCTTTCAGGAGAGAAACTTTAGCTCTGCATAAGAAGCTGGTTCGAAGGGGGGGGGGCTCTGCCATATTGGCTCATTTAGCCTGGGTCCAGGTGCAGACCCTTTTCCATTTGTCAACATAAGACTTTATAGTGCTTTGACATCTGGCCTCACAGATAACATCTAGAACCTGTTTACTGAGATTAGCAGATTGATCCAGGGTTAGGGAATAAGCCAAGCTGCCATATTGAGTGTCTGCAGTTGGGGATGCATGAATTCCCCTTCCCTCTGGGACAGGAGGTTTGGAATCTGAGGAAGATGCTATGGTTGCAGTGGTGACAGGCTGCGCAGCAAGGCTGGCGAGGCCAGTCTGGAGCTGTAAGAATTGTCCTTGGTTTCTCCTCCTTTATTTTGAGCAGTACCCTGGCGATGAGATGTAGTGGAGAAAAGGCATAAGACCGATAGATTGACCCAGGGGAAGGGCAGGGCATCCAGTTTCCAAGCCATGCAGTGATGCTCCCCAGTGCAGAATTTGCTGAGCTGATGGTGTGGGAGGCAAAGAGGTCAACCTTCGGGGTGCCCCATTTCTGAGTTATTAGGGTGAAGCTTCTTCTGTTGAGCTGCCACTCATGTGGGTCCAGCAGATTTCTGCTTAATTGGTCTGCCAGAGAGTTGAGAGAGCCTGGTAGGAATTGTGCTGGTAGAGGCTGTATGCCAAAGGGTCATGGCCAGCCTGCATAGAGGGTAGGAGTGAGTTCCTCCCTGTTTGTTGATGTACCACATCACAGTGGTGGTGTCTGTTTTGATCAGGAGAGCCCCTTGGGAGAGCAGGGGTTTGAAAGCTATCAAGGCATGCTGGACAGCCATCATCTCCTTTTGGTTGCTGTGCAGAGGGATTTGGTGCAGGCTCCATTGGCCCTGTATGCACCTGCCATCCACGTGTGCACCCCAAGCATAGTTTGATGGGTCTGTGGTAAGGGTCTGGGTGGCAGGGGATGGTGAGAAAGGCAGTCCCTTGTTGTGGGAGCATGCTGTCGCCCACCAAAAAAAAATCTTTTCTGAGGCAAGGAATTATATGTATAAGAGTTTCCAGGTCTTGAGGGTGCTGACACCAAAGGCTTTTAAGGTACCACTGAAATTCCTCATATGCAGTCTGGCATATGGAATGAGTAGTATGCAAGATGCCAAAAACCCCAGAGCTTGCAGGATCTTCCTTACAGATAACTGGGGCCTGGTGGCTAGTTGAGAGAAGTAGGCTGCCAGGAAAATTTCTTTTTCTTGTGTAAGGAATGCCATCTGGGATGCTGTATCCAGGCTTGCTCCCAGGAAGATAATCCTTTAGGTGGGCACCAGTTTGGATTTATTTTCATTGACTGTTTACCCTAGGGAGGATAGTATGGTCTTCACAAAGGCCAGGTGCTTGAGCAGCTTTTCCTGGCTGTCTGCCTGAATAAGGCAGTCGTCTAAATATGGGTAAATCTGGATATTCCTTTGCCTGCAGAACGCATTGGCCGGCGACAGACATTTTGTGAAAACTCTGGGGGGGCAGTAGATAAGCCAAAGGGAAGCACAGAGAACTGGAAGTGTAGAGATCCTGCCCTGAAAAACAGAGATATTTCCTGCATGATTCCCTGATAGGAATGTGGAGGTAGGCCTCTTTTAGATCCAGGGTGGTTAGCCAAGCATCTTTGGAGACCATGGGTAGCAGTTGCTGGAGGGTGAGCATTTTGAATTTTGTGATCACCAAGAAGGTGTTTAGAATGGATAGATCGAGGATGGGGCAACATGTGCCCTCTTTTCTGGGCACCAGAAAAAGTCTGGAGTAGAAACCTTGGCCTATCTGTTTTGCAGGAACATACTCTACTGCCCTCATAGAAAGCAGGGAAAGTATATGCTTTTGAGCCACTGCCCACTGGCTTAGAGGTAGATCTGGGAACCCTTTTGGGGTTGGAAGGGTGTGGAATGAAAACTTGTATCCCTGAGACACTATGTTCAGAACCCAATGGTCGTTGGTAATGGTGGCCCAGATGCTTGCTTGAAAAACAGTTTTCCTCCTAGGGGTAAGTGAAGGTGGGCAGTGGGAGGGGGTGGGGGAGGTGAGTCATTGTGGCTTCTTTACCATAAGGGGGTGGCTTAGAACTCCCTGGTTTTAAAGTGGAGGTAGTCCACTGCTTAGGTCTCTGCATTCCCTTTGGCTGCTGTCTGGGAGGGCTGGTTCACCGGGACCTATGCTGGACTGGTTTGGAAGGAGCAGGAAATGACCAGTGTTTGGTGGGACAGTCCCTGCTGAACCTGGGTGACTGGATCTGTAAGAAATCCTTAACTGTTTGCATAGATTTTTCTTTTTCTTCCATCTTTTTTAAGACCTCTTACCCCTTCGTGCCAAATAAGTTGTCTTTGTGCAGGGGGGGCATCCAACAATTTAGATTTGACATGGTCTGACAGTGGCTGTTCCTTAAGCCATGCCTGCCTTCTAATGACAGATACAGTGACTGCTGCCCTGCAAGAAGTTTCTAGTGCATCAAATCCACTGTGCAAGGTGTGTTTAGTTAGTTGAGTTGCGGAATGCATTATCTGTTGTAATTGTTTAGATTCTGCCCAAGCAAGAAATTAAGACATTTTTTGTTTGAGGAGTTCCAGGGTATGTGGCTGAAAATTTAGCATATGGAACTGACAATTGAGTGCCCTGATAGCAAGAGTAGCTGCGGTGTATACTTTTTTACCCCATCTGTCTAGTGCTCGGGAATCCCTATCTGACGGGGTGGGATTCTTAGCAGAGGTTGCTTTAATCCCTTTAGGCCCTTGAGAAATTATCTCAGGGACAGCAGTAGGATTTTTAAAAATAAATTTGTGTGAGTCAGGGGCTCTGTAGTACCTGTCTGGTTTTCTGGGTGAAGGTGGGAGGGTGTCAGAAGTCAAGCTGGATTCCAGGAAAACATCCTCCACAACATCCAGGACTGGGGGGATGGCCAAAGGTCTGTGCTGTTTAAGATCTAGGAATTCCCTGAGTTTCTCTTTAGACTGAGGGTAGTCTTGACTTTCCCATTGGAAATGCTCCCTTAAGCCATGCTGGGTTTCCCCAAAGGAAAAATCCTCTGGGGGAGAGGCTGAAAGGATGGAATCCTCTGAGTCAGAATACTCATAAGTAGAGAGGGGTTGCATGAAGTTATGGGAAAGAGTAGTGGAAGCTAGGTTAAGAAGGAAGGTGATGATTATTGATCAGCAGTATGGTTTCATGCCAGGAAAGAGCACTACAGATGCTATGTGTGCTCTGAGAGTGTTGATGGAGAAGTACAGAGAAGGTTAGAAGGAGTTGCCTTTTGTCTTTGTGGACTTAGAGAAAGCATATGACAGGGTGCCTAGAGAGGAGTTGTGGTATTGTATGAGGAAGTCGGGAGTGTCAGAGAAGTATGTAAGAGTGGTACAGGATATGTACAAGGGTAGTGTGACAGTGGTGAGGTTTGCGGTGGGAGTGATGGATGCGTTTAAGGTGGAGGTGGGATAGCATCAAGGATCAGCTCTGAGCCCTTTCTTATTTGCAGTGGTGATGGACAGGTTGACAGACTAGATCAGACAGGAGTCCCCGTGGAGTATGATGTTTGCAGATGACATTGTGATCTGTAGTGAGAGTAGGGAACAGGTGGAGGAGACCCTGGAGAGGTGGAGATATGCTCTAGAGAGAAGAGGAATGAAGATCAGCAGGACTAAGACAGAATATGTGTGTGTGAATGAGAGGGAGGGTAGAGGAATGGTGAAGATGCAGGGAGTAGAGGTTGCGAAGGTGGATGAGTTTAAATACTTGGCTTTTTCTTAAAAAATAAAACTGTGTTAATATTGAAGAATACAGTCTGCTGGCGTTCTCTTTTGGGACTTCCTGTTGAGATTTCTATTTATTGGCACTGGGATTGCTACTGAAGTGTTTTTGGATTATTGGTTTGATTTACTTCAGTATCCATTAGGTAATTAGTTGGGTTCACTTTCTTTAATATTTGATGTGCTGTTGTCCTGTCTCACCTTCATTCTTACTAAGTTTGGGTTCAGATCCAATCCTCTGATCTGACTCTGCCTTATGTACAAGCTCAAGGTCTTCCACTAGCTCGTGGCTAAACCCTATCCCATCATGCACTAGGAGAGCTCCCCAGATCTCATTTTCCATTAAACAAGATTGGGTGCTCTTCCTACTGGCTCTGGCTAAGTTGATTTTTTTACTATTTTTTTGTGGGAAATTGTTTTTCTTGTTGGGTTTTTTCTGAAAATGACTTGTGTAAATCGTTTATTTCAATGCGTTTCTGTGCTTGTACTGCTGTTGGCTATAATTTTTTCCATTAGGCCTTTTCTCAGTATCCCAACTTTCTTTTTAAATAGCCCATTTCAGTTAGAGGGCTCTCTTTTACCTTGTATCATTTTTTTAAGCTCACTTAGTTAAATTAGAAATTGCCTTTCCTTTAGCACGCTTAAGTTAGAGGGCTTCCCCCTCCCTTTTTCATCCCTCCAGGCATAGCCCATTTAAGTTAAAGGGCTGTGCCATCCTTTCTCTTTCTCTTAAACAGCTGTTGGTTAATATTGTACTTGTTTGATAAATAAATATATATATATATATATATATATATATATATTTTTTTTTTTTTTTTTCTGATTGTTAGCTGCTATTCATCTTCTCCCTCCCTATCTTTCCACAGAGACAGGGTCTCCCTTTTAGCCAGTCCCTCCTTCATGTCAAAGGTAGTCAATGAATTGTCCTTAAACTAGGCTATTTATCTCCTCCACCTTTTTTCCCTCCTTCCAGAACAGTAGTGAGAGGATCCTTCACACCCTTGAAGTATACAGACACTCCAGTTTTACTTACACAAGGCTAAACCTATTAGGAAATCGGACCAACTGTTTGTGTCTTCACCCCAGAACTGTGGGATTGCCTGTGTCCAAGGGACCCTCTCCAATTGGATATCCAAATCCATTGCCTTTTGCTATTCTCACCATGGTAAAGTCCTTCCAGGCTCAGTCAGAGCCCACTTCACAAGGGCAGTGTCTTCCTCAGGAGCTTTTCTCAAGGGATTGGACACCAGTTCTGTCTTAGAAGCAGCTACTTGGACAGCTGTCCATACCTTCAACAAATATTATTAGCTGGATTCCATTTGCAAATACAGGGCAAGATTTGCTAGGGCCGTTCCCCATGGCTTCTTAGAAACTTCCTTTGCCACTCCCCCCACCATTTCTGCGTGAGCTTTTGTACTCTCCCTTTTGTCAGGAATACTGCAATAGATGAATAGAAGGAAATATATTAGTTGTGTAAGAACTTACCATAACGATAGATGTCCTTCTCTTCTCTCCTCTGTTCCAGTATTCCATCCTTTCCTCCCTCCACCCCCTCACTTCTTGCTTTTCTTGGATACATTGATCCTCTTTCCCTTAGACTGTCTTTCCTGCTGGGGCTTTGATCCTGAGGGTGGTGCCAAGCATACATCACTTTTATGGCCAAAGTCTGCAAGTGGCATATGTCAGACATACCACGCACCCTAGATAGTAGAAGACTTTGATACTTTGAACGTCAGGTCGTTGCCTTGGTAGGCATTTTCCCTAATGTCAAGAATCCTGCAACAGAGAAGCGAACGACATCTGTCATTATGGTAAGTTCTTACACAATTAATCTTTATTTTGACTACCTTTGAGAGTCTTGCCTCCAGTGACACTTTGAAATTTTATATCTCACATACTGTATCCATGTCTCTAAGGATTAATTGGTTGTCATGATACATGATACAATTTCTCCATTGTCTCAGGATGGCCATATTTGCTAAGCTAGTGGCTGAGAAATTAGAAAAGTTTGAGTCCTTTTATGGTGTCAGGTCCTTTTTAAGTGAACTACCAAAGAGTGGTATAGTAGGGGTTTACAACAGGCTACTTGAGTACTGTGAAGGCAGTAAGTACGTCTAGGCTTTGTAAGACTGAATTTGTATGCCATTGCTCCTCTGCACGCAGTCTAGTCTTGAGGTGAATTTGTTGTTATAAATTTAGATACTTCCACCTTTAGCCTTTGTCTGTGCAGTAGCTTGTCTAACTGTGGAAGGCATTGTAGCCATGCACTGTGTCTGGGTGCTGTCCGTGGCTTTAAAACATCTCTCTATAACTGCACAGATGTCCACATTCAGGGTGTGGAGAGCCTGGTGGGAGTGGAGTTTCTTGTTTTGGCTCCTGGCGTTTAGCAGCACCTTCAGATTCTTTTGGATTGCTTTTGCTATGTTGGACGATTTGTCGGTATGACATTGCTTAAAAAAAAAAAAGCACTGTGCGGGAGGACCATGTTTTAGCCAATATTCAAAACCTGTTTTTTGGGGGGAGGGTATAAAATTAATAAAGCAAAGGCTGTAGCTGGAAACTGTGTATCTGTGTATGACTTGGTTCAACAATACCTTTTTTTATGGGGAAATGATAAAAGGAAGTATTTAGGAGTATGGGTTAAAAAGATGCTGTTATGGCAGCAAGGATATGTGGGAAGAGACTAAATGAAAGATTATACAAAAACTGAGAAACTGGAATATCTTGCCTTTAGATGTGGATAGCAAGATACAAGTAGTAAAAAGTTTAGTCCCTTTAGTTTTATACACAGATCAGGCATATTTATATCCACCAAATGAGAAATTGTGGATAGTAATTAAAAAAGAGTTGAAGGTTTTTTTTTCTGGGTAGGGAAGAGGGCAAGAGTCAAGTGAGATAAGTTGGTCCTTCCAATAGAACAAGGAGATTTAGGATTACTTGATTTGAAGGGATATTTTAAAGCTTACATAGTTAAGGTTCTTATACATAACGCACAGAAAGTTTTAATTCAAAGTAGAAAGGGAAATTCAAGAAATATGGAAAGTGTGGGATTTTGGATGCAGATCCTTGAGGAGAATAACAGCAGTAATATGGAATGTTATATTTATAAAGTAGCAGAAAGTATACTAAGAATTCAGCTTGCATGGGAGTGGAGAAAGGATATTCTGCTGAAAGGAATAACTTCAGTTAGAAGTACAGAGAATAGGAAAGAGGGGACCAGAAATTATTGGAGGAAGTTTGGCAAAGGAGCCAAGGTATTGCAAACAAATAATTAGAGAGGGGAAAGAGGGTGGCCTGATGGTTAAGGTATTTGCCTTACAAACACAAGGTGCAGGGTTTGAATCTCACAAGGGATAATTGTCTAGGCTTAAAATGGCTCGCAAGGGCAGTTAGCCTAGTACTAACCTATGAGCCTACAAGAGGCCAATTAGTCATTTGAAATGCAGACTTAGAAAAATGCCTCCCCTATCAGGGATTGATATCAGAGTATAGGCAAAGAGAAATGGACAGGGAAATCCTAAGTGAAAGGTCTGCATTGGTGGAGTTTTTTAATTAAGTCTGGAACGAAAGTGCAGTTAAAAAAGGGATGATTAGTAGGGCATATAAATATTGCAAAATAACTACAAAAATACATCAAAGGAGGTCAGAAAAGTCTAGAAAATGTATGATTTTTGCCAGTAAGTGTGCATAGTTTTTTTTTTTTTTTTTTTTTTTTTTTTTTTTTTTTTTACCCTAAGCAGACTCTAAATAATTTTTACTCAGGTAGGTGGCAGATGTTGGAAGTGTAATGGGGAAGAAAGAGCTACCTTGATAGCACGTGCTTTCAGAGTGTAATGAGTTGGCAGATATGAAAAAATCCCTGCAGAGTACTGTCAGGAACACTCGGCAAGCAAATAAGTGTAACTAAGGAAGGTTATTTATTTATTTATTCATTCATTCATTCATTTATTTTACAGAATCTGAATTACCTAGACACAGTAAGGCCTTAAGTTTAATTCTGGTGGCTGCAAACAAAGCAGTTACTGGAAAATGGAAATCAAAGCCTAAACCAACCATACTTGGATGTAGCGAGTATTGTAACAGAAATAAAACAACAGGTAGTGCAATCTTTAGAAAAGGGTATTAGTATTTTTACTCTGTTCTCTTTAACTTAGGCACCTAAGTAAATAGTTTGTCTTGTAGGTTTGTTATTTATTTTTATATTGTTACATGTGTTGTTAACCAGTAAGATCGGTTTAATTTCCTATGTAACAATAATTCAGATTATTGTTTTATGAAAATTCCGTAAAATCTTTTCAGTAAAAAAAAATGAGTATTAGTAAATTACACAGAAAAAATGGAAATTGTGTAAACGGTAAATACAGGGAAATGTTTTGGAGGATGAATAAGGTTCAAGAGAAGGCAAGAACTGAATTTATGTAATGTTTGATTATATCGTATAGGACAATATATGTGCTTTATTATGTTTGAAAATGTGTAGTTATTTATGGCTTGATTACTTTTATATAAATATGTGTCTGTCACAACTGATAATTCAGTAAAGGTGTATTTAAAAAAAAATATTCAAAAGCCTTAAGGGGAGAGGTGCAGATCATATTTGGCAAAGTAATGTGGTTTATTGACCATATACAATGTTGACAAATCTTGTACCCCCCCCCCCCCTTTCAATGACACCATAAGGTAGGCCAATTATTATTAGTCAGTCATCGTTTGTTCGTATTGTGGTATCATCCTTGGTGAAGATTTCTACGCAGTGTTAAGCTCATACCAGACATGAACACACAGTTTGATAGCTTCATAATGTGTCTCTTCATATAGTCTAGGGAGGTACCTCTAAATTCATTTACATCCATATGGACTATGACGGAGTTGTACTGGTGTTTATGGTCCAGTGACTTGAATATGTGAGTGACTTGGCAGATCCTGGCTTCTAACAGGCAACTAACATTGAATTTCTCCTTGCCATTGTTGTAACTGGGGCATCAGTATGTCTCATAATGAAGTCTTCAGTGACTAGAGTATTGGGTTATGTGCTGTTTTGCCTTATGGCTTTGTAGGTGAGGCTGCACAGGGTGTGGCTGTTTATTTAGTGCTGGGTGCTGTTTTGATTGAGTGCTTCTGGGTTTACTGAGGGTAATTGTTGCAGGTGGAATGTCTTGGAGGTCTTTGGGGTTTAGGTCGATTACATTTAAGTGCCTCAGCATATGTTGGTGTATGGATCGGATGCATACTGTGCGTGGTGGATATAGTGTGTGTTACTGTAACCACCTGGTTATTGTTTTGTGTACAGATATGAGTGAGTTTGGCCTCCAGTTACATAAGTGAATTTCTTACATGGTATATCAGTTTCTCCGAGGATCTGTTTGTTTCCAGTAAGCATGAGACGATTACTACGTTGTGTCAGGAAACCATTATCTACCATACTGGTGATGGTGGAATTGGGAAAGTAGATAAACATGTCAGGTCCTTTTTAGTTGAACTGCAAGGATGTGGTACAAGAGGGGTTTAGTAGCTAGGGTGCTTTAGAGACTATAAAGAAGACTAGACTATGTAAGACTAAATTTGAGGGGCAGTGCTTCTCAACCCTCAAACTAGTTGCTCTAAGCACAACTGAGTTACTGGGTATAGTTACGGAGGTAGTTTTATAGGGAAACTTTATTTTCTGAGTGCCTGCATCTATACAAGGCACAGCTAAACACTGTGTGCAGTGGGCAGCATCACACAAATCTGCCAGATTTATAGAAGCAAATTAAAACTGAGTAAACTGATTAAATAGCCCCCTGCCCAGTAAACCAACCTCACTTTAAGTCTTCCTGTGTGTTTTCCAACTCTGACAGATCAGGCTACCCCCTGCTGCCACTAGATGAGTAGTTTCAAGTCTCCTTAATTTAAAAACGCACAAAAGTTAGCCGGAAGTGAAAAGCTAACAAAAACTAATTCAGCAACTAAGGCAGCACTTTAAGTTGTTTCAAAACATTCTGTCCAGTAGCAAGGACAGTGAAAAAACAAATGCACTTTACAGTCTTAAAATACAGATAAAGGCAGTAAATAACCTTTTGTTAGATCAACCACAGCAAGGCAATTCCAGGTAGGATCAAGGATTATTTTACCAGGTCCTTGACTTCATCATTGTTTTTTTGAGAAGGATTGGCTTCAGGGCAATTACTTTCCAAACTGTTTGCGTTTTTCCCTCCCATATCCTCCTATTCTCTACTAACGTTATATGAGAAGCATTGTCTGAGACCTTTTGGAATTGCAGATAATTACATCCATAAGGTTCTTATCTGCTGTACCCCAAGACCCAGTCATTATACTGAGTCAGGTTAGACTGTTCTTTTTGGTGCTGTACTTTGTCATCAACCAGAGAACTAGCACTCAGGAACTTTACCAACCTTCCATGCAGAAGAAAGGCTAACGGGCTTCTTTCTAGTTAAATGTCACGTAGGCAAGATTTTGCCTGCAACCAAAGGAATAGAATTTACTTGCGATCCCATGGGTGCAAGGAATAATTTATCGACTTTGACACTAACCCCAGTGACAACAAGGTTAAGGAGCTCCTTTTCTACCATAGATCAGGTAGATTGGGAAAGCTATTCCACTGCATGTAAGATTGACTGATAACTTGTTTAGCTTTTAAAGGAAGCTTGACCACTGGTTTGGTGGTGATAGAGTATGCGACTCTAATTTTAATAGCTGCGTCTCTTTAATAGCCAAACCTAGGCTCTGAGTTTGATAAAAATACGAACATTGAATTCCCAGGCTTCTACTTAGATGCACATTTGCGAATAAAAAAGACTTTTTATCACCCTGCTGTATTTCGATGAAATCTCTAACTATGATGAGAGACATTCTATACAGTTAAGTCTGTAAATCTCAGACTAGCAGAAATGAAGATACATATATGGTGGAATATTTGCAAAATCTGGTTGTGGTATGTTGGAATATATATCCTACTGCAAGAGGTATTATTTTAGAGTTAGTATGTTTGAAATAGCATGGGTATAGGGTTGGGGGCTCAATTCTCCCACATCAGTGTGTGGAGTAAATTCCCTCTGCACGTGTGGCAGTTTCAGAATTTTACTCTCTCTTTGGTTGAGTCAAGTTTTATTTTTCGGTGTCAGGACTCAAAAGAATCAGGTCTCATACTTAATGACAGGAAGCTGCTGGCATGTTGTATTGGAAGAGTGTATTACCTTTGATTGTAGTAGCCTGCCACTGCATTATATGTAAAGTCAGAGGAAATGGGTAAGAACTGATTACAGATCATGTGACATCTAAATTGGTGTAGAAAAGGTAATTATACATGTTGGGCAAAGACACTTAAAGGTGGCATAAAGTTCATAGGTTGGTACTAGGCTATCAGCTCTAGGGCCTATACAAGCCTAGCCATAAAATTCCCTGGGTATTTCTTCCCACGATATTTACTTCCCTGCACCCTTGTCTAGCAGGGCGACTGACGTGATCCCCGAGGTGAATTTCCCATCTCCCATCCAATCGTCAAGGTTCCTTCTGAAGAGAGCCAAGGAGGCGCTCTGCTTGACATGTATAGGCAGTCTATTATAAAGGACAGAAGGAATTACACTCTAGTAAATGTGATGAAATTCATTATGGAATCTTTTCTAAGAAAATCATTTGAAGCCATAAATATGTAGAGGTACAGTTGTGTACATCTTCTCAGAAATGTGGCATGCATCCTACTTTCTTCTTAAAGTTTCTTGCAGTGTTGGTGGTGCAAAATTCTGATTGGGACAACACATGAATTGTAGTGGCTTCCAAAGGCTTTGGTAGAAAACAACGGAGCAACTGATATACAATGCTTGCTGTGATCTTATAAATAGTAGTCAGCAAAATTTTTGGTTAAGACCCTCTGTCAGTGGATTCTGTTTCTGTGGAAGAATGTGATAGAAATGTGTAAGATACTGTTTTTTTTTTGTTTGTTTTTTTTTAGCTAGGCCTTTGCTTTCTTTTAAGACAAGAGCAGTTCAAAGTGGGGTGAGTGACGTAAGTCCGAGTTTTAAAGAAGGAAAGGGTGTATGGTATCTCTTGCAATATAAAATAAAATCTGTATTGTTCACATGATTTAGTGATGCTTATTCATTTTTCACCTTACAGGGTAAAACTAAACCACAAGAGACATGGTTCTGGCCAAAATTATTCATTATAGATGATGATGACGTTGATGATGAAGGGAGTGAAGATGAAGAGAAGAAAGCATTAGCAGTAAGTTCATGTTTAATAAATGATTTATTAGATACATTAAATAATTTTTGTTTGTGTAACATTGACTGATTGTGTGAGGGCTTGCAAGTCGAAACAGAAGCTCAACCATAAAAAAGAACAGCTTTTTTGCTTACTAGGTGCTTCATTTCAGAATTTGCATTTTCAAAGGTAATGCCACTTCATTTGGTCAAGAAGTTGTCAGGGACAGAGTAATGTACAGTGCTGCTAAGAGAGTTACACTCAGTCTTTAGGCCTTCTGTTAAAAACATTTGCATCACTTCTGTTTACCTTTATTGCAATTTTGAGGAGCAGAGTGAAAAAAAAAAGGGGAAGCGACTGTGTTCAGCTTCGTTAGTGTGAAATGATTAAAGATGCTTAAAAAGGAATACATTGCCACCAGTATTACAGGATCTATTAAAACTAATAAATTGGTTATTACTATAATTTATTCTATACAAAATTGGCCTGATGTGGCAACAACTTTTTTTTTTTTTTTTTTTTTTTTAAGTTAAGGCATATTTATTCCTTAGTGAACCCTCTTCTGTCTCCACAAGCTGGTATTTTATAGCAGTTCATTTTGTTTCAGACTTTCCTGTCTGTTAGAATGAGAGGAGATGAATTGTTTCTTGCTCTGAGAAATTTTGCAGGGTGTGTCAGTAAATTTTTTCTCAGTGATTCTTTGATTTATACAGACATTTGCAACCCCCCTTTATTAAGGCATTCTGGGTAATGGGTACATTTCCTGTGTGTGTGTGTGTGTGGGGGGGATGTTTCACTGAACTGGTTCAAGCAAACGTAGGTCATTAATGCATTCAGGACAGTGGTTCATATTCTGCTAGATAAAGACATATATTTCAGCCTTACATCCTGCTTCTGCATACCTTGTGTGAAAAATCTAACCTGTGTTTTTAAATTTTTGTGTTATTAATTCCTAGGTTGAGTACCAACCAAGGTAAAAGAACAAAGCTGAACTACCTTAGCCAATGCACAAGACCTACTAAGGTTGACTATGGCAAGGTACAGAGATTTGTGTAGACATTTTCAAATGTTCCTTTATAGAGAAAGTATTTTTTTCCGTAAAAAATAGTGATGTTCTTTGTGTTTCACTGTTGCAGTCATTACATTTGGGTAATCTGCTGGCAGGTTGCCCTCAGTCAGCCTGATTAACAAAGTCTTGGGTCCTGTGTCGGATGCTGTCCCTTCTTCCATGACGTCAGGTCGTCAGGGGTATAAAACATGCAGCCGACATCATTACATCAGTCTTTCTTGCCATGTAGTGCCTGAAGCAGAAGCAGTTCGCAAGTGCCGGTCGGTCGACTTCTGAAATTTTCATTTTCGAGTTTCAGAACCGAAGTCTTCAACTTAAAGCTAAGTATCCTGTTGGGGAAACTTTTTCTTGCTCCTTACCGATGTCAGTAAAAGTTAATAATTGCATTATTTGTGGAAGGCAAATAGTTCATAAAGATTTTCATTCATACTATATTCCTTGCCTAGGCCCTGGCCACGACATAAATTGCTGTTGGTTTTGTGCTTTATTTAATCAGTGCACTATCCGTCATCGGTACATTTCTGCCTCTAATTATTTCGGTTCTCGGTTTAATTATCCAGAAATGTCATTGGTTAGCCTTCCGACTACCGGAATTTTGAAAAAACGCAAAGATAAAGACAGAGACAGGCCGTTGAGATCCAAAACTGCCGACAACGCTTCTCCTCAGCCAGTTGCCAGTTCGCCGGTACTCAGTGAGGCCTGATACCTGCTACTTTTGATTCGCAGGATCTACTGAGACCCATTCGGAGTCCGGTATGCTGCGAGATGCTTCACCAATGGAACCCGCGGATGTCTCTACCATGGATGGGTCCGGAGCTGCTGTGCAGGCACTGGCTTCTGAGGGTGTATTCAGGCCTACAGACTTGCATATTAAATCGACACCACCTTTATTATTAAGGCCTAAATCTCGATCCATGTCTAAAAACCGATGCCCAGGCCACATGTTCAGGCCCCTATGCCTAAAAAACAAATGATAAAAATGGCTGGAGATCTAATTTCTCTAATCAGGGGTAGTCAACCCCTCCCTCTCTAAGAGGCTTAGGGCTGAACTTGATTATGAATCTTCTGATCAGGATTCTGTTTCTTCTGACTCTTCTAATGACCAGGATTTGTTCATACCTACTTATGATGATTCCCTCTGCTTCCCCTCCTGAGAACTTTTCTTTTGGGGAAACTTTACATGCTTTGAGGGAGCATTTCCACTGGGAAAGCCAGGAATTTTCTGATTCAGAAAAGAAGCTTAGGGATTTCCTGCTTCTACCTCAGCATAGGCCTTTGGCTATACCTCCTGTACTAGACATTGTTGATGATGTGTTCTCGGAATCCAGTTTGGCCCCTGATTCCCTGCCTCCGGCTCTTGGTAAACCTGACAGATACTACAGGGTTCCTGAGTCCCACAAGTTCCTTTTCAAAAATCCTGTTGCAGATCCAGAAACCATTTCTCAGGGGCCCAAGGGCATTAAGGCTTCTACTGCTAAATTCCTACCCCTTCTGATAGAGATTCCTGGGCACTGGATAGATGAGATAAAAAGGTTTATACTTCTGCAACCTTGGCAATCAGAGCATTAAACTGCCAATTTCATATGTTAAAATATCAACAACATATTATTGGACTGTTTAAACAGAAAATTATGTTGATTCTTGACTGTGTGGAAAATAAAGATTTACAGGACTTAATGCATACTGCTGAACAACTTGGAAAACATACTTTGCAATGTGGTTTTGATTCTTTAGAGGCCTCCTGCAGGGCTGCTGTTACTTGATATGTGCTTAGAAGGCATGCTTGGCTTAAGGAGCAATCTTTGCCTGCTCATGTTAAAGCTAAATTATTGGATGCTCTTTTAAATCAGGATCGCCAGTTTGGCAATAAGGCTGAAGAAGTTTTAAAAAAGATGGAAGATAAAGCTAAATCTGTGCAAACTGTTAAAGATTTCTTACAAGTGCAACCTCCAAGATTTAGTAGGCATTGGCCTACTAAAAATTAGTCCTTTCCAGCCACTTTCAGATCCTCTCAAGCCAAACCCAGACACAGCAAAAATCCCAGGTTTCAGTCCCAGGGTACTCTGAGCTAAGCAGTGGGTGGGCCTCCACTTCCAAATCTGGAAATAACAAGACACCCCCCCTACAGTAAACAGTCTCAATGACTTCCTTTTAAAATTACCAAGCACTTATCTTTCAACTGCCCCTTTGGAGGGAAAGATTGCTCTTCATGCAAAGAACTGGGAACTCATAACCCAGGACAAATGGGTTTTAAATATAGTGCCCCAGGAATACAGATTTCATTTCCACACATTGCCAACACCAAACGGGTGGCCAGACCTGCCCCCGAATCAGTGGGCAGAGGCTCAAAAACAAGTACTTTCTCTCTTAAGCATGGGGGCTATTTATTGACTAGGTCTTTAGGCATTTCATTTCATAGAGGTAGGAATTTAAAAGATATCTTGGTACACAATAAATTTAAATATCCCACTGAGACACTGCAATATAGGACCATGCAGAGACTAGGAACTTCACCCTGTGGTCATTGCAATGTTTGACATTATATTGTTCCAACTTTTAAGTATATAAATGGCCATGTATTTGAGGCTAAAAATATATATAGCTGTAACACTGAAGGTATTATTTATGCATTGAAATGTCCTTGTAACCTTATATATACAGGAGAAAGTAAAAGGAAGTTTAAAACTAGACTGCAGGAGCATGTCAGGAATATTATAAATAATAAAGAAGATAGCCCTGTTGCTAAACATTTTATGCTGGTTCACAATTCTAATCCAAATGGGCTACAAGCCACTATCTTAGAACATATTATGAAGGGTGTATTTTCTGATGATGTGTATAAAAATAAATTGTTATATAAAGAAAGTATTTTCATTTTGAAATATGACACTTTATTTCCTCAGGGTCTGAATGTGGAATGTAACTGGAGGCTTCTTATCTGATGAGAAAGCAGTATTGAGTATTTTTCAATGTTTAATGATTAATTGGTTTAGGCTAATTGTTTAATTGTTAGCTGTATTAGGGTATATAAACTGTGTAAGTTATGTGATGTTTTATACTTCTTGAAGGCGGTTGCCGAAGCTAGAGGTGTAATAAACTGGTGTTTTAAGTGGATTCTTCATCTGTGGTCTTCAGTTTTATCTTTTCTTTTTGGTTCGTGCAGCTCAAAAACAAGTACTTTCTCTCTTTAGCATGGGGGCTATTCAGCTGGTGCCAGAAGAGGAAAAGGGACAAGGTTTCTATTCAATGCTTTTCCTGGTACCCAGAAAAGACAAATCATGGTGTCCAATCCTGGATCTGTCTACTCTAAACACCTTTCTGGAGATTCCAAAATTCAAGATGCTGACTCTTCACCAGTTACTCCCTATGCTAGGCAAAGATGCCTGGTTGGCAACTCTAGATTTAAAAAAAGCATACCTGCACATCCCAGTCAGGGAATCTTGTAGAAGATACCTACTCTTCAATGCAGGCTACTTGCATTATCAGTTCTCTGCACTGCCCTTTGGCTTGTCTACTGCGCCCAGGGTATTCACAAAGTGCCTGGCACCAGTTATTGCATTTTGCAGGCAAAGAAATATTCAAATTTAATCCATACCTGGACGATTGTCTAATTCATGCAGAAAACCAGGGCATACTTTTAAATCATCTGGCATTTGTAAAAAGGGTTCCAACTTGTCTAGGGTAAACCATAAATGAAAAAAATGACAACTGGTACCCTGTCAACAGATTGCATTCCTGGGTGCAAGCTTGAATACAACTGCCTAGATGGCTTTCCTCATGCCAGAGAAGCATATTCATTTGGTAACTTACTTCAAACAAGTGGCCAGAAAAACCCTGATATCTGCAAGACAAATTTTGCAAGCCTTGGGGTTCATTGCCTCCTGCATTCTTCTAATTCCATACTGAAGCAGAGACGTGACTTGAAGCCAATCAACCCTTCTTTGGAGGAGTCTGTATATCTGAAGGCTTTTGGGTCTCACCCTTCCACCACTTGGGGGTGTCTCCACCCTTCGAGCTCATGAATGTAGTTAGTCGAAAGGCGAGAGAGTCTCCAGATTCAGTGGAACCTGTTCCTCAGAGGCCAGACAAGTTTATTACTGCATCTTCGGGTAGGGAGTTTCTTACTAAGGGGGTCCCAGTAGATGCTATTGTGGTGGCGTCTACCACCAAGAAGGAACTTTCAGAGGCATCCTCGTCTGTCCATCCACCGAACATAGAGTCTCATACGATGGACAGATATGGAAAGCACACTTTTTCTTCAGTGACATTTGCTCTCAGATCGCTGAATTATCTGACACATTTTACTAGGCGAAAAAAAACAGTGGAGCCAGCAAACAGTGACCAAAGTAAAGATGTTTATTTAGGAGAACATAAAACAAAAAATGGAGCAAGCAGACCGGTTTTGGCTGTCTAATCCAGCCTTCTTCAGTGCATTAAATCAACAAAACATACAAGCACATATTTATAGTATAGCCCCACCTGAAGTTACCTGAGGTAAATTGCACCATTCATTAAAAATATGCAGCCCTAGAGAGAACAAGGCACCTAATTTTATGATCCTTTTTTTCTCCATATTGTTTAATAGTTGATGCGGTCCTGATTTGTTATTTTTGTTTCCCTGTATACTATCAATAACTGTTTCTGTGTATGTTTGTATAAAGCACTTGTTGTTTTTTTAATTCTAATGTTACTTAGATGTTCTGATATCCTGAATTTGACACATCTGATTGTTTGTCCCACATAGGCTGAACAGCTACAGGAAGCCATGAAAATAACCCATTCAGACTGACAATTGGCAAAAAAACTTTATAAAGAACACTTCTCCAGTGTTTTTGCTAGTGAATTCTTTGGTCTTCAACATGCTTTTACAGTGGGTGCAATGTCCGCATGAAAAACAACACTGCAAGGGCCCACTTTCCAGTGTTATTTGTGTAGGGCTATTATCAGATCTATTCCCTTGTTTGTAATGATTCATAAATGAACCAATGTTCTTGCCTCTCCTGAAAGAAAAGTGGCATGTATCATCCACAAGCGCACTAAGCTTGGTATCAGCCAATAGAATATTCCAATGTCTGCGGACACTGTTGATAAAGACATCTGTATTCCTGCCATAGGTGGTTACTAATCTGATTTGGGAATTGTTACTTGGGGTTTTATCACTGTATTGTAGTAGACTTTCTCTATCCTGATTGGCAGCCAAACATCTGCCTTGAGCGATGTCCCCTTTCTTGTAACCCCTATCATTAAATCTTCTAACCAAATCTGACTCATATGTATGGTAATTTTCAGCATCAGAACAAATCCGCTTCAGGCGTAAAAATTATGACTTTGGAATGTTTCTACATATATGAGGAGGATGAAAACTGCTGACATGACGCAATGAGTTGTACTGGGGGTGTTTATGATAGGCCTCGAATGTCAGTGTATGGTCTGCATTCCTGATTACTAATACATCCAGAAAGGTGATTTTTGTCAGTAATAAATGTGATCGTAAACTGAATACCCCATTTGTTTTCATTCAAATATGTAACAAACTCCTTGAGATATACAATATCAGACCTCCATACCAACCAGCAATCATCCAAATATCTCCTCCATATGTCGATCTCATCAATCTATATATTGTGGGTTCTGTCATAAATGATCTGTTCCTTGATGTAAGCCGTAAAGAGATCGGCATATATTGGAGCGATCGAGGCCCCTGTTGAGTGTCTTTGGTCTGTAAATAACAGTTATTCTCATAATATATAACATTTTGGTTACTACATTTCCGCCAAGCAGAGCAAAAATGTATTGAAGCTACGTGGATTTAGTTCGGACTTGGATAACCAATGTTCCAAGGCCTCATGACTTGCTGAATGGGGAGTGTTCATATATAATACAGAAACATCCAAAGTGCACATGTACCACCCTGCTTCCAACTGCATGTCTGATACAACACGTAGAAACTCTGTGGTATCTTGTATTCTAGTCTGACACATTTAAGCAGTGGTTTGAGATGTAATGTCAAGAACTGTAATAGTGGTTCGGTAATTGAGCCTTTGCCCGAGACAATAGGTCTGCCAGGAGGATTTTGTAAATTTTTGTGAATTTTAGGTAAGAAATGTATGTATTGACTACAAGGGTCAGGAACTGTAAGATGGTAAACAATATTGTCTGCTATATTCCCCTCCTCCCTGGCAGAATGCAAGAAATCATCTATTTGTCTCTTGAAACCAGATGTAGGATCCAATACCATACGTGTGATAAATGTTTAAACAAATCAGGCCCAATATTGTCTGCAAGTTTTACAAATGTTCCCCATTTAAGCTGTTACCCCAAAGAAATTAAATGATCAGGCAATATATTTAAATACTATCCGTTCTTCTTAATTGTGCCTTGAATCAATAGATTTACAAAGCCAAAATGGTGCTCATAATACAGTGAAAGGACATAGTCACATAAATACAGGCAGGATAAGAAATACTCTTGCACACTAAAGTTCAGTCCATGATCTTGATAGTCATTAAATGTTGTAATTATCCCACAGTTAGCAAAAAATCCTGCAAGCAAGTTGTTCAATACACAGATCAGACAAAGTACATAGTGTCCCGTTGATACCGTTCAATGGAAAATGTAAAAATGTAAGTATGTCCAAAGGATGTTATCAATGGAATAATGTTAAGTTACATTCTGAAGCCATTACACTGCGTTATGGCTAGTTTCTTCTGTACGACACAACCCGGTTCTCAAAGTCTCCGACACCAAAGCAGCCATAAGTGTCCATAGGACCATCAACCAGAATGGATCAAATAATCAAGCCCAAAAGTTCCTTATACATCCAAAAATACTCGACGTATAGCCACAGTACCTGATAGAATACGATGCAAACATGAGTTTGAGCTGATGTACTTGAAACCGAAAAATGTGTTTGTAAACGCAATGCTTTCTCGCCTCGTACCCCTTTAGCATGGAAAATGAGCATGCCAGTTTTCCCCAGTATAAAAAAATATAAATATTCTTCCAAAAGAGCAATTTGAAGTATACTCAAATAAAAAAAATTAGCCAGACAATGTCCTCCACCACCATTGAAGTATCCAATCCACAACACACCACTGACCAACAGCAGGGGAAGAGACAGCATCTGACTCGGAACCAAATTCAAGTTTCAGATATCACATATCAAACTTTATTCTACCCATGCATCCGAATGTGTCTATGTTTTACAACTCCATTCTGAAAGATCTACATTTTAATTTTAGGGAAACTCTTGCAAGACACAATAATCTGTCCAAGAATGAAATGGACATGATACATGAATTGGCAGCTGACAAAGAACTGGTAATATTATCAGCAGACAAAGGCAGTGCAATAGTGGTACAGGATTGGTCTTTATACAATTCTGAAGCTATGAGACAACTGTCGGACAATCAGTGTTAAACACATATGGTATTAGACCCTACATCTGGTTTCAAGAGACAAATAGAGGATTTCTTGCATTCTGCCAGGGAGGAGGGGATTATAACAGGCAATATTGTTTACCATCTTACACTTCCTGACCCATGTAGTCAATACATATATTTCTTACCTAAAATTCACAAAAATTTACAAAACCCTCCTGGCAGACCTATTGTCTCGGGCAAAGGTTCAATTAACGAACCATTATCACAGTTCTTGATATTACATCTCAAACCATTGCTTAAATGTGTCAGAGCTAGAATACAAGATACCACAGAGTTTCTATGTGTTATATCAGACATGCAGTTGGAAGCAGGGTGGTGCATGTGCACTTTGGATGTTTCTGCATTATATACGAGCATTCCCCATTGGGCAGGTCATTAGGCCTTGGAACATTGGATGTTCTTCGTGTTTCACTGTTGCAGTCATTACATTAGGGTAATCTGCTGGCAGGTTGCCCTCAGTCAGCCTGAATAACAAAGTCTTGGGTCCTGCGTTAGTTGCTGTCTCCTCTTCCATGGCATCAGGTCATCAGGGGTATAAAACATGCAGCCGACGCTATTTTAACCAGTCTTCCTTGCTGTGTGGTGCCCAAAGCAGAAGCAGTTCGCAAGTGCTGGTCGGCCGACTCCTGAAAGTTTCGTGTTCGAGTTTCAGAACCGAAGTCTTCAAACTAAAGCTAAGTACCCTTTTGGGGAAACTTTTTCTCCTTACCGATGTCAGTAAAAGTTAATAATTGTATTACTTGTGGGAAGCAAATACGTCATAAGGATTTTAATTTGTACTGTATTCCTTGCCTAGGAGCTGCCTTGCTGTCGGCTTTGTGCTAAATTTAACCAATGCACTATTAAGCGTCGGTATATTTTTGCTTCTAAATACTTTGGTTCAAGATTTAACTATCCTGAAATGTCGTCTGTTAGCAATCCGACTACTGGAATTCACAAAAAACGCAAAGAAAGACAGAGACAGACTGTCGAGGTCCAAAACCGACGAAGTTTCTCCTAAGCCAGTCACCGGTACTTAGTGAGGCGCTTTTGCAGCCTCTGATGCCCGCTACTTTTGAGTCGCAGGCCTCTACCGAGACCCATTCGGAGTCTGGTATGCCGTGAGATTCTTCAATTATGGAACCCGCGGATGTCTCTCACTTGGATGGGTCCGGAGCTGCTGAGCAGGCACCGGCTTCTGAGGGTGTTTTTAGGCCTAAAGATTTGTATATTAAATCGACGCCGTCATCAAAAACAAGGCCAGTACCAACTACTATGTCTAAAATACTGACACATGAGCCACATGCTCAGGCCCCTATGCATAAAAAACAAATTATCAAAATGGCTGAGGATTTAATTACCTTGATCAGGGGTTCCCAACCCCCTCCTGCTAAGAGGCCTAGGCAAGGCACTGATTATGAATCTTCACATCAGGTTTCCATTTCTTCTGATTCCTCGTCTGATCAGGAATTTTCTATCCCCCCTTATGAGGACTCTGATGCAGAATAATCTATTCCTTCTGCTTCGCCTCCTGAGGATTTTTCTTTTGGAGAGACCTTGCATAACTTAAGGGAACATTTTCATTGGGAGAAGTCAGGACTTTTCAGAATCCAAAAAGAGGCTTAGAGATTTTCTTCTTCTTCCTCAGCATAGGCCTTTGGCTATACCTCCTGTTTTAGACATTGTTGATGATGTTTTCTCAGAATCCAGCATGGCTTCTGATTCCCTGCCTCCGGCTCCTAGTAAGCCAGACTGATATTACAGGGTTCCTGACACCCACAAGTTTCTTTTCAAAAATCCTACTGCTGACCCTAAAACTATTTCTCAGGGTCCCAAGGGTCTTAAGACTTCTACAGCTAAAAATCCTACCCCTTCTGATAGAGACTCCAGGGCTCTGGATAGATGGGGTAAGAAGGTTTATACGTCTGCAACCCTGGCAATCAGGGCTTTAAACTGTCAATTTCATATGCTTAAATATCAACTCCATGTCATGGGCTTACTGAAACAGAAAATGATGTTGATTTCTGATTGTGTGGAAAATAGAGTTACAGGATTTATTGCACTCAGCTGAACAAGTTGGAAAGCATACTTTGCAATGTGGTTTTGATTCCTTGGAGGCTTCTTGCAGGGCCACTGTAACTGGATCTGTGATATGAAGGCATGTTTGGCACAAGGAGCAAAATCTGCCTGATCATGTTAAAGCTAAATTGTTGGATGCTCCTTTACAGCAGGACAGTCTGTTTGGTAATAAGGCAGAAGAAGTTTTAAAAAAGATGGAAGATAAAGCTAAATCTATGCAAACTGTAAAAGATTTCTTGCAAGTGCAGCCACCCAGGTTCAGTAGGCACTGGCCTACTAAGAATTTGTCCTTTCCAGTACCCAACAGAGCCGCTCAGGTCAAACCCAGCCACTCCAAAGGCTCCAGGTTTCAGTCACAGGGGTCCTACAGGACAAAACAATGGGGTGCCTCCATCTCCAAATCAGGAAGTAGTAAAGCATCACCCTACGGTAAACATTCTCAATGACTTTCCTCTGCCATTTCCAAGCACTTATCTTTTGGCAGCCCCTTTTGGGGGAAAACTAGCACTTCATGCTCAAAATTGGCATCTAATTACCCAGGACAAGTGGGTCTTAAATATAGTATCCCAGGGGTACAGATTTCATTTCCACACGTTGCCAATTCCAAATGGATGGCCAGACCTGCCCCCAAATCAGTGGGCAGAGGCCCAGAAACAAGTCATGTCCCTCATGGATATGGGGGCTATTCAACCAGTACCAGAAAAGGAAAAAGGACAAGGTTTTTATTCAAGACTTTTCCTGGTATCCAGAAAAGACAAATCATGGCGTTCAATTCTGGACTTATCCCTTCTAAATACTTTCCTGGACATTCCACAATTCAAGATGCTGACTCTACAACAGCTACTATCTATGCCAGGCAAGAATGCCTGGTTGGTAACTCTAGACCTAAGAGGCTTACCTGCATATCCCAATCAGGGAATCTTGCAGAAAATACCTCCACTTCAAAGCAGGCTGTTTGCATTACCAGTTCTCTGCACTGCCCTTTGGCTTATCTACTGTGCCCAGGGTCTTCACAAAGTGCCTGGCACCAGTAATTGCATTTTGCAGACAAAGAAACATTCAGATTTATCCTTATCTGGACGATTGTCTAATTCAGGCAGAGGACGAAGACACTCTTCTACAACATCTGACGGTTGTAGAAAGGCTTCTAACATGCCTAGGGTACACCATAAATGAAAATAAATCACAACTGGTACCCTCTCAAATAATTACATTCCTGGTTGCAAGCTTGAATACAACTGCCCAGATGGCTTACCTCACGCCTGACAAAGATATTCAATTGATAACATACTTAAAACAAGTGGCCACAAAAACCCAGCTATCTGCAAGACAAATTCTGCAGGCTCTGGGGTTCATGGCATCCTGCATTCTACTAATTCCATATGCAAGACTGCATATGAGGAAACTTCAATGGTGCCTAAAAACCCTATGGAGTCAACATTGTCACAGCCTGGAAACAATGATTACTCTCATTCCTTGCCTGCAACAGGAGTTCCTTTGGTGGGCAGAGGCCTGTCACCAAAACAAGAGACTGTCATTCATTCTACCCCCTGTCACCCAAACCCTGACTACAAACGCATCAGACTATTCTTGGGGGGCCCATCTGGCAGGGAGATGCATTCAAGGCGAATGGAGCCCAAATGAAATGCACCTACATATCAACCAGGAAGAAATGCTAGCTGTACAGAATGCTCTGACAGCCTTCAAGGACATCCTTTATCCAGGAAAACTACTGATAAAGACAGACAACACCACAGTCATGTGGTATATAAACAAGCAAGGGGGCACACACTCATACCCCCTTTGCAGATTAGCCATGGCACTGTGGAACACAGCTTTGACCTACCAAATACATCTTCAAGCTCAATTCCTGCCAGGAAAACAAAACACTCTGGCAGACGATTTAAGCAGAAACCTTATGGATCCTCATGAATGGAAACTAAATCCACAAGTCTTCAACATAACAGAAAAATGGGGGAGCCCAGACATGGATCTTTTTGCCTCTCCTCAAAATTATCAACTGAAAAGATTCTGCACAAGGACTTATCACAGATAAGCATGGAAAGTGAACGCCCTATCCTTCAGTTGGAAAAACCTATCAGTTTACTCCTTTCCTCCTGTGCCTCTTCTACCCAAGGTCCTCCTAAAAGTCAGACAAGAGAAGCCAAAGATGATATTAATTGCCCTGGACTGGCCCCGCCAATTCTGGTACCCAATCCTGAGGAACTTCTCAATACCCAGCTTGGACCTTGCCTCAAAAACCACAACTACTGTCCCAGCAAAACAATCCGATCCTGTACAATCAGCTACAGACTCTGAACCTGGCAGCATGGCTAATCCTGTAATCATACAAACGACACTTCTCAGTAAAGCTGTGATGGATGTCACTTTGGAAGCCAGAAGGCCTAGAACTAGAATATCTTATGCTGACAAATGGAAGAGATTATGTGCTTGGAATCAAGCACAAGGAACTGATACAGCAGAACCACGTATTCCTCAGATATTACAGTACTTAACTGAGGCCTATCTTCCTCATCAATCAAAATCCATGCCTCTGCCATTTCAGCTCATTTCAATACAGAGCCACCAATCTTTTCTCATCCTTTACTAAAGCAGTATCTTAGAGGAGCCAAAAATTTAAGGCCTCCTAGATGACCATTACCTGCATGGGACCTCAATTATGTGTTGGAAAAGCTCACCCTGCCTCCATTTGAACCAGCTGCTACCGCTGATATAAAGTTCTTATCATGGAAGACAGCTCTGCTACTAGCAATTACTTCAGCAAGAAGAGTTTCAGAGCTACAGGCCCTCATGGCTGTAGAGCCTTTTATCATATTTCACCCAGACAAGGGTGTCTCTGAGGACAAATCCTACTTTTATGCCTAAGATCATTTCCAGTGTGGCTCTTAACCAAACAATTCATCTGCCAACTTTTTATCCAAATCCCCAGAACAAAGGGGAGAGGATTCTGCATTCCTTGGACGTACACAGCTAAGATTCTACTTGAGCAGAACTAAAGCTCTAAGAAAAACTGAGCAATTACTAGTGTCATATGCTGCAGGATCAGAAGGAAAGGCTATTTCAAAGCAGACAATTTCAAAGTGGATAAGCCATTGCATCCATTTCTGCTACTTACACCTTGGCAAACCTGTGCCCAAGGGCATTAGATCTCACTCCACCAGAGCTGCAACTACTTCAGCAGCCTTTCTCAGAGGAGTACCAGCCTAGGACATTCTAGAGGCTGCTACTTGAGTACTGTTCACATCTTTACAAAGCATTACCATTTGCCTCTCTACTCTAAGTCCAGGGCAGGCTTTGCCACTGCAGTGCTGCAGGACCTTATAGCCTCACCCAATGCTGTTTAGCTCCAGCCTCCAATCCATAGCTTTGGGATTCTACCCAAATGTAATGACTGCAACAATGAAACACGAAGAACATAGTGCAGTTTGTGTACACTTACCTTAAATGTAGATGTTCGAGTGTATTCACTATTGCAGTCCAGGTTACCCTCCCGCCATCCCCCTGTCATTCTATAGTTTATCTTTCTTCTCTATCTTCTACAACCTATGTGGTGTATTTGCTTGTAGATGAAGGTAAAGTTTATATTAATGCATGTATATATATATATATATATATATATATATATATACATATATATAAATATTTATAATATTGTTATCTTTTGGTGGGCACCTGGCATCGGGGGCAAGAAAAACTAAAGAAAATGGCATCGGCTGCATGTTTTATACCCCTGACGACCTGACGTCATGGAAGAGAAGACAGCAACCGACGCAGGACCCAAGACTTTGGAATTCAGGCCAACTGAGGGCAACCTGCCAGGAGATTACCCAAGTTCAACTAGCAGCTGTAACAAACTTCCATGTAGGTGAATGGGGGCAGAATGTAATGTCCCACAGACTTTGCAAAGCTTTCCTGAGGGGTACTGTTTCACTCAGACCACCCATCAAAGATCCTCCAGAGCCATGGGATCTAAACTTTGTCTTATCCCGTTTGATTCTTCCCCCCTTTGAACCTGCATCATCCTGTGATCTAAAGTGAAAGACAATCTTTTTGGTAGCCATCGCTTCTGCTAGAAGTGTGTCAGGACTACAAGCATTGTCAGTAAGGCCCCAGTATATGCTTTTCCACAAAGACAGAGCATCTCTATGAACAAACGTATCCTTCCTACCCAAAGCATGCTTAGAATCTAATTTGAATCAATCCATAGACTTTACCATTTTTTTCCCCAGCTATGGCAACAGGGCAGAGTATACGCTACACCAGCTAGATGTACATAGGCAATTACAGTTATATTTGCCTAGAATTAAGGACTAAAGAAAATCTAATCAGTTATTTATATAATTTTCAGATAAGAAAGGTGCTTCCATATCAGAAGTCACACTTTCAAAATGGCTTTCAGATTTTATTACTTTTACTTACAAATCTCAAAACAGAGAACTCCCTGGAAAACTAAAAGGTCATTCTGCAAGGGCTATAGCAACCTCATCTGCTTTTCAAGCAAGACTATCAGTTGGTATTTGTGCTGCAGCAACATGGGTAAGGCCTCATACCTTTATCACTCATTACAAAGTGGATTTGGCCTCCAGGAACAGGGCCTCTTTTGGGTCCACTGTTCTAAAGAATATTCTCCCTTGAGCCGGTGCTAGGGACGCTGTCTCAACCACCAGTACAAAATGAAGGTGAGATAAGACATTATCACATAAGAAGTTATGTAATAACCATAACATTCCATGTGTGTTGTGCATCTCATCTTCATTCTTATGTCTCTCTCTCCTTCCCCCCATCCTTTCACTCCTGGAGGACCAAGCAGTTATGATTGGCAAATAATGTTCTCTCACCTTTCTTCATTGATTTATTAGACATGAAATAGTTCTTTGGTATCTGTTGTTATATGAGCAAACAAGATCTGGGGTGCTTTCCCTAAGCATGATGGGAATGGATTACAGCCATGAGCCGGTGGAAGTCCTCGAGCTTTTGTATAGGCCGAGTCAGAACCGAGGATCCGTTCCTTACCCAAACAGTACAGAAAGAAGGTGAGATGGACAACACACATGGAATGTTATGGTGAGTGCATAACTTTATTTTGTGTAGGGATGTCTGTCTTGTTGGCTTGAATTCATAAGTGAAGACCTGTATGTCATTGTTTGCTCATAGATGTCCTTCAAGGATGCATCTGCAGTCATCACATATGGGTTGTCCTGCCTCAGGCAGCCCTTCGGTCGGCCGGATTCCAAAGTCTGGGTCCGGCGTCGGCTGATGTCACCCCTTCCCCGACGTCACAACGCCTGGGGTATAAAAGCGTCAGCTGACGCCATGTTCCTCAGTCTTTCTTGCCGCGTGGTGCCCGAAGCAGAAGCAGTTCGCAAGTGCCAGTTGGCCAGCTCCTGTAATTTCGCTATCCGAAGACTTCAAAAGCTAAGTACCCCATTGGGGACTCTTTCTTGCCTCAGCCGATGTCAGAAAAAGTTAATAATTGTTTAACTTGTGGGAAACAAATACCTCATAAGGATTTCCACTCTTATTGTCTTCCTTGCTTAGGCCCAGACCACGACGTCTCGGCCTGCTCTGCCTGCGCTTCTTTCAACCGACGCACTCTTAGACGTCGGTCGGAGTTCGCAGAAGAGTTTTTTGGGGATAGCTTTGCTTACAAAATGCCGTCGGAAACCCTGACATCGCATTTAATTAAGAAACGGAAAGACAAGGACCGACACATGCGGCCCGCGGTTTCGGCTGAAACCACGGCTAGGCCTACCGCGAGTGTCTCGGTCTCTGCTGATACAGAGTCCTTGGAACTTCCGAACCCTGAAATAATACAACCGACAGCCTCAGTCCCGGAGGCTTCTACCGAGTCGGTTACAGAATTGCCTCCCGAAACTGGGGTATTGGAATCTTCCGACTCCATACCTTTAGATAAAGCTACACCAGCACGTGGTGCAGCCAGGCCTCCTGCATCCATGTCTATTAAGGCCTTCACCATGGCTAAAGCTGCAAAGCACACTAAAGCCATGCCTCCCAGAGTTATTCCTCAGGGACCTTCTTCTAGTTCACAGATTTTAACTTTAGCAGAGGACCTGATCTCCTTAATTAGGGGCTCTCAGCCTCATCCGGACAGGGGCTCCCAACCCCCTCTAGACAAAAGGCCCAGGATGGATCCCCCTGATCCCCTTTCCTCAGAGGAGGAATTAGGGGCTCTCGGCCTCATCTGGACAGGGGCTCCCAATCCCCTCTAGACAAAAGGCCCAGGATGGATCCCCCTGATCCCCTTTCCTCAGAGGAGGCCTCTTTTGGCTCGGACCACTCAGACTGCCAGGAGGAGGCTTACTCGGCCTACGAGGATTCGGATGCAGAGGAATCTATTCCCTCTGCCTCCCTCCTGAAGAGCTTTCCTTTTGGGAGACCCTTCACACTATGAGAGAGCATTTCAAATGGCAGGGCCAGGAATATTCTGATTCCAGGAAAAGACTAAGAACTTTTCTTCATTTACCTCAGCATAGACCTTTGGCTATTCCTCCTGTTTTAAATGTGATTGATGATGTATATTCTGACTCTAGTATGACCCGTGACACTCTGCCTCCGGCCCCTGTTAAGCCTGATAGGTATTACAGGGTCCCGGACACACATAATTTTCTTTATAAGGTCCACTCTGCTGACCCTGAAACTATTTCACAGGGCCCTAAAGGGGGTTGCAGCTGTTACTACTAAGAACCCACTCCCCTCTGCAAAGGAGTCCAGGGCATTAGAGAGATGGGGTAAAAAAGTGTATACTTCTGCCACTCTTGCTATGAGGGCATTAAATTGTCAATTTCACATGATACAGTATCAAGAGTATTTGTTAGAAGAAATGCATAAGAAATTGTCTTCTTCTGAACCCCTTGACCGTAAATCCCTTCAGGATCTGGTACATAATTCCCAGCAGATTACCAACCATTTCTTGCAGTGTGGCTATGATACATTGGAAGCTTCATGTAGGTCAGCAATGACAGGTGTTGTCATACGCAGGCATGCTTGGCTGAAGGAACAATCTCTGCCAGGACATGTTAAAGCTAAGCTTTTGGATGCTCCACTGGAAAAGCAAAAGTTATTTGGTTCCACTGCTCAAGACGTCCTAAAGAAATTTGAGGAAAAGGCAAAATCTGTACAAACAGTTAAAGATTTTCTTCAAGTCCAACCACCTAGATTCAGCAGAAACTGGCCTTCCAAGAATTGGTCCTTTCCGGACACAGAAAGATTTCAAAGGGGCAGAAACAGGCGTGCCAGAGGTAGAGGCCAAGCTAGGGGCTCCTACAGAGGCCGTCAATGGCAACCTCCAATCCAGACAGGCAGTTCAGGATCTGCAACTGCTGCACAAGGACAAACTCAATGACTACTTTGACTCCGCCAACCAGGGCTCAATTAGAAGCACATTTAAGCAGAAAGCTTTCTTTATTCTCAAGAAATTGGCACAACATTACAAGAGACAAATGGACACTCCAAATAATAGACAACGGATACAGGTTCCATTTTCACACATTGCCAAAAAGAAAAGGCATACCAGGTCTGCCACCAAAACAAAGGACAGAGGCTTTGAAACAAATCTCAAACTTACTTCAAATGAAAGCCATAGAAAGAGTTCCTATTTCAGAACAAGGCCAAGGATTTTACTCCAGACTATTCCTTGTTCCAAGAAAAGAGCATCAATGGAGACCTATTCTCGACTTGTCCGTACTGAATACTTATCTCATTGTGCCAAAATTCAAAATGCTGACTCTACAGCAACTCCTTCCCATGCTGGGCAAGGGGTCTTGGCTGGTTACTCTAGACCTCAGGGAGGCATACCTGCATGTCCCTATCAGACAAAGTTGCAGAAGATACCTCAGATTTCTTGCAGGGTCAGAGCATTATCAATTCTCAGCATTGCCCTTTGGCTTATCTACTGTGCCCAGAGTATTCACGAAATGCCTGGCATCAGTAATAGCACACTGCAGACTCCAGGGGATTCAAATCCACCCATATCTGGACGACTGCCTTATACAAGCGGACAACCAACAAACTCTGATAAAGGACTTAAATTATGCCATCAATCTTCTACAGGCCTTGGGATATACAGTCAACATGCACAAATCAAGACTTGTTCCATCCCAAAGAATAACCTTTCTGGGTGTGGATCTAGATACAACCACCCAAATGGCTTATCTCACTGAAGAAAAACAAAGTCAACTACCGGATTACTTCAAGAATCTGACAAGACAAACTCAGCTGACTGCAAGGAAAATCCTGCAGGCCCTGGGTTACATGGCATCCTGTATTCTTTTGATTCCACAAGCAAGGCTACATATGAGAAAGCTACAGTGGTACCTAAGGAGTTTATGGACTCAGCACAGTCACAGTTTGGAAACTTTAATCCCACTCATCCCATGCCTTCACAAGGAATTTCTGTGGTGGGCTCAGGCCAGCCAGTCCAACAGAGGGCTGCCCTTCACAAAGCCAAAAACCTCCCAAACTATTACAACAGACGCTTCAGACCTAGGTTGGGGAGCACACATGGAGGGCAGAGGTATCCAAGGACAGTGGTCAAGAAAGGAGCTGCACATGCACATAAATCAAAAAGAAATGCTAGCAGTGATACATGCAATCGAGGCCTTCAAACTCTTTCTGCATCAAGGCCATCTACTAATAAGGACAGACAACACCACAGTTATGTGGTACATAAACAAGTAGGGAGGTACCCATTCTTACCCTCTGTGCAGGCTGGCAATGAATCTATGGGATCTTTCCTTGAAACTCAATATACAGCTACAAGCTCAGTTTGTGCCAGGGAAGGACAATATACTGGCGGACAGCTTAAGCAGAAATATCATGGATGCACACGAATGGATGCTGCACCCAGACATTTTCCAACAGATAACACAATTTTGGGGGAGCCCGGACATAGATCTATTTGCATCCCCCCACAATCATCAACTAAAGAAATTCTGCTCAAGGACAGACCACCCACAAGCGTGGAAAGTGGACGCTCTCTCTTTCAGCTGGAGAAATCTGACGGTGTATGCATTCCCTCCTATTCCATTAATGACCAAGGTGTTACTGAAGATCAGGGCAGAGCAGCCAAAAGTGATCCTGATAGCTCCCGACTGGCCAAGACAGCACTGGTACCCACTGCTAAGGAGCTTGTCACATATGAAGCCATGGCCCCTACCTCTATGGCCACTTCTACTGACACAGCACAGCTACAAAACTCTACATTCCAACCTGAAAACATTGCAACTAACAGCCTGGAGAATACCTTGACTCCTCTTCAGGATAAGCTATCCCAGAGAGTAAAGAATATTATTCTGGAAGCTCGCCGCCCTTCCACAAGGAAGGCATATTCAGCAAAATGGAAAAGATTTCTCATCTGGAACACCACAAAGGGCCTAGATGCGACAATGATGAGCATGGCACATATCCTGGAATATTTGGCAGAAATGTTCCACTATGGACTGTCTTACTCTTCTATTAAGATTCATGCTTCAGCAATTTCAGCAGAGTACAATACTGATCCTCATGTCTTTTCTCATCCTCTCCTAAGACAGTTTCTAAGGGGAATCAAAAACATCAAACCTCCTAGGAAACCTCCTCTACCTGCTTGGGACCTTAACTACGTGTTGGAAAAACTAACACTGCCTCCATTTGAGCCAGCAGCATCTGCAGATCTACAGTACCTCTCATGGAAGACTGCTTTCCTTCTGGCAATAACCTCAGCAAGAAGAGTTTCGGAACTGCAGGCCCTGATGGCAGTTCAGCCATTTATTATTTTCTATCAGGATAGAGTTTCATTAAGAACTAATCCTACTTTTATGCCAAAGGTGGTATCCAGGGTTTCATTGAATCAAACTATTCACTTGCCTACCTTCTTCCCAAATCCACAAAACAAAGGGGAGAAACTGCTGCACACCCTGGACATTCACAGACAGTTGCGCTACTACTTGGACAGAACTAAAGGTTTCAGAAAAACTGACCAGCTGCTGGTAGCATATGCTGCTGGTACTCAAGGAAAAGCAATTTCCAAACAGACAATTTCAAAATGGATAGGAAATTGCATCCGCTTTTGTTACTCATTTCATGGAAAGACTGTACCAGCTAACATTAGACCTCATTCTATGAGAGCCACAGCCACCTCCACAGCCTTCTTAAGAGGGGTGGCTACAAAAGACATTTTAGAAGCTGCCACATGGAGCTCCGTGCATACATTTGCCAAGCATTACAATTTACCTTTATATTCCAGATCCAGAGCAGGCTTTGCTTCAGCTGTCCTGCAGGGTATCTTAGCTACACCATCCTTTTCCTAGTACCTCCACCCCCAGATTGGCTATAGTATTCTACCCATATGTGATGACTGCAGATGCATCCTTGAAGGACATAGTACAGTTTTGTACCTACCATAAATGTAGATGTCCGATAGGTATGCATCTGCAGTCAGGTTTACCCTCCCTCCTTCCCCTCTGTGGTACTCCTAGGGTGCTTACCTCTCTATTAGCTAGCTGGGGGATCTATTATGGTGTATTTGTTTATATATATATATATATATATATATATATATATATATATATATATATTTTTTTTTTTTTTTTTGCAAATGTTTGGATTTTTTACTGCATTTTTCCAAATTTAGCCTTCCTAGAGGGCACCTGGCATCTGGGGCAAGAAAAACTGAGGAACATGGCGTCGGCTGACGCTTTTATACCCCAGGCGTTGTGACGTCGGGGAAGGTGCGACGTCAGCCGACGCTGGACCCAGACTTTGGAATCCGGCCGACCGAAGGGCTGCCTGAGGCAGGACAACCCATATGTGATGACTGTAGATGCATACCTATCGGACATCTACATTTATGGTAGGTACAAAATTGTACTTTTTTTTTTTTTTTTACATGTTTTTGAATGTCTGCTCCATCATGACTGTTAAGTGTGTCTTGTGCCTGCCCTGTCAATGTGTGTATTCCTCCTCAGGATGAGTGTCCACTGACACATTTATTTCCCTAGATGGTAGGAGCCAGATGTTGAAAGTGGTGGTGTGGTGCACTGTGTGTGCATATGGGGGTAGGATTTTATTTTTTGTTATGCACCTGCCCCCTTTCTTGAGATGCTTCACAGATGTTTGTCTGTGTTAGATGCATACATACTACGACATGTGCAGCTTTTGGTTCAGTCTACTGTGTGCAGGCAGAGCAAAAGTGGGAGTAGTGTTTCTCCCTGTTGGACCAGAAATGGTTCCTTCCTCATGATGAATAAGCTGGCACATTTGCCTCCTGGTTCTTACCACACAGGCTGCTAGTTGAACTGTTATCTGGAGCAGAGTTCGGTGCTCTATCTCTTTACAATGGGGCTGCCATCATTGTGCGTTGTCGAGCCAGAATGCTGAAACACTACTGCTGTTTTCATTGGAAATTTCCATTCTGCCATGAAGCTTTCTTAAAAGAAAGTTCATAGATTTCTTACAACGTGTTTTTAAGTTTGCTTCTGACCACTAGGTCCTCTCTGCATCTGCTCTTAAGATTTGTACTGTTTATTTTTTTCTCTCATATGTCCTAAACATATTTTATGTTGTTTTTTATCAGTAGCACATTGTAGCCAGATTAATTTCAACAGCACATATTTCTTGCAAAAGGAACTCTGTCCCCACTTACTTGCCCTGTTACCCAAAGTTGTTAGGTTTCCGGTCTTGCTGGCCTGAGCTGCCCACTTATTTGTAATTTACAGCTAACAGTACGTGAGCTGGCTAATCTCTTTGTACTCTATTTTGCTGTATTCTTTAATTCAGCAAAGGTATGAATATGTCTGCTTTCTTAGACTGTGTTGTATATAATAAAGAAGTTAAAGAAATAGAAACTGAGGTTATGGAGTACCTGCTTAGTGAAGGATTCAGTGTAGAAAATCTAAATTACAGCAGCAGGCTAGAGCAATAGACATCCAAATTGAGGAGAAACCAGTAGAACGGGAAGCAATTGATCAGTTGCCATATGAGATGTTTTGGAGCCTGCCACGGGAAACCAGTATAAACGTTCACTTGAAGCTGGACAGCAAGAGAAGGAAAAGGAAACTGTGGCAACTGATGCAGTCAGTGATGAGAATTGATAGGTTAGTGAGTTCCCATATGATGGGGCAATGGATGACGGGATGAAATTGTAAAGAATGTGTCACAGGAAGATGCTACAAAACTTTCTATAAAATGCCTGCAGAACATGGAGAACAAAAAGTGTATCCTCAGTTTAGAAGAAAGTGAACTAAGAGAAAAGTTGTTTGATTTAATAGAGATAGAGATACATATTAAGATCAATGAAAGAAATAGACTGCAGAAGGTCACTAAAACCCAGAAAGTTAGAAGTTTGATAAAACAAATGAACACAGTAATTAGGACTGTCCATAGAGATCCATGTGGTATAACAGAAGTAAACAGAATATATTACTATGCAACTAAATTAATAGCACATGAAATTCTACCACAAGAACACAGGGTAGTAAGGAAGAGGAGAGATTGAATACCATCATGGAAGTATCAAATAGAAAACTATAAAGCAGTTAAGACGAGAAGTGTCACTGTTAGAAGAGTATGGAAGAGGGAACAGATCAACAGAAATACTCAGAAATATAGACATGATAAAAGCAATGAGCAATATTGCAAAGAATCAGGATTTATCATGCACTATCGCAAATAAACTAAAAATATCAGCATAGGGAGAAAAACTTAAAAGATATACAGATAAAGGTAAAGGAAAAGTACAAAATGAGCAATTTATTGATGATCCAAAAAAGTTTTATAGAGAATTGAGAAACAAGGTAATAGGAATTGAAAGACCACCAAAAAAGAAGAAAGAGATGCATTTTGGAGAAGTATTTATGAAGCTCCTTTGGAACATAACAAAGATGTTAAATGGATAGAAGTAAAAGAAAGAATAAGAAGTTCAAAGGTGCAGGGTATGAAATGGGATGAAGTAATAGCCAAAGAGATTGAAACAAAGTTACAAAAAACCTCTAACTGGATAACCCCAGGTCCAGATGCAGTACCTAACTAATGGTTAAAAGTATTAACATCTTTGCACATAGATATAGCCATGAGTAACAACTATTTATATGCGCACCCCCAAACAGGCACCAACCCGGCTAACAAGAGGAAAAACAATGCTCCTATTTAAGAGTGAACCTGCAAGCTACCCTAAAAATTATAAACCAGTAACTTGCCTTCTGACGATGTATAAACTATACACTGAAATTGATGCTGACAGAATTTGTAGTAATTTAGAAGAAAACTCATTTATGGCAATAGAACAAAAGGGCAATAAACGAAAGTCATGTGGAACAATGGATCATTTGTTGTTAAAGTCATAGTGGAGAACAGTAAAAGGGAGAAGAATCTAAGTTTGGCATGGATTGACTACAAAAAAGCATTTGACAGTATCCCACATTCATGGAAAGAGTGCTTAAAATGTATAAGATACATGCTACACTGATAATTTATATCACAGCGACCATGAAACAGTGGTAGACCACTTTGCATTTAATCCATGATAAAGGACAAATTACTATTCCAGGGATAAAAATCCAAAGGGGGTTATTCTGCCTTGCCCTTAACCCATTAAGCTGTCTGCTTAACAGATTAGGTCATGGCTGTAAATTGGCTCTTGAAAACAACAAAGTGTAAAGACTTCTCATCTTTCCTTTGTCATTGATTTAAAACTGTATAGCTCATAAGAGGAGGAACTGAAAGCACAACTGCAGTCAAAACTTTTTCAGATGATGTAAGAATGTCATTTGGTGTTGATAAATATGCAAAAGCAACCTTTAAAGCAAGAAAGCTGCAGCACCAAAAAAGCATCAGTTTGGGACAAGAATGTGATATAAAAGAACTTGAGCAAGAGGGAATGTATAAATATTTGGGAACTGATGAAGGATCAACAATAAAACATGAACAAATGCGAATAAAACATGGGAATATTTTAGAAGACTTAATTCTGAAAACAGTGTTGACTTCTAGGAACAAAAGTCAAGCTGTAAACCAATTTGCTCTTCCTGTCCTAACTTGCAGTTTTGGAGTGATTGGCCCCAAAAGGTGTTGGAAAAATTAGACAGGAAACAAGAAGGATGTTTCATGCTCATCAAATGATATCTAAAAATCAGTGCATACCAAGATTATATATTCCCCTTTCCAAAGGAGGTATGGGCCTCCTTGAAATTGATTACATGTGTAGATCTGCAGTTGTGGAATTGCATACATATCTGCTGACATCACAAGACTCAAATGTGAAAGTTTTGAAACGTGGAGAATAAATCTAAGATGACTTCCCTTCTTAGTCTAGCAGAAGCATATCAATGTCAAGCAGGAGTGGAAATCAAACCAGGAATAGATAAAAATCAGGCAGCAACTGAATGTGCCAAATAAAAGAAAGAATGTAAGGTAAAGGATCAGACGGGAAGGCAAGTAATATGGAAAATTCATAAATATAGTTGCAAGTATCGAAAACCCTTGGAAGAACCCGAAATTGATCAGGATCAAACACATGAATGGTTAAAGAGAGGAGAATTCAAACCAGAAGATGAAAGGTTAGTATTGGCAGCCCAAGATGGTGGGCTACGTACACGTTTACAAAGACCATTGAACATGTGGGAGAAACAGACAAATGTAAGTTTTGTAAAACAGAATTGGACACGGTCACATACCTCATTGCTGGTTGTGATATCCTAATGGCAGAAAGACTGTATACTGAAAGGCGTAATAATGTGGCAAGACTGTTAAACTGGGGATTGTGCAAACATTATAATACTGAAGTGGCTGAAAAACACTGGAAACATGAGCCACAAAGCATCATAGAAAATGATGGTCTACATCACATGGGATCACCCATTACCAACAGTTCAAAAGATAGATGCGAGAAAACCAGATATAGTAGTCCATGAAAAGAAGACAAAAGTAGCATTGATCATTGAAATCGCATACCCAATGACTGCAGTGTCTTGTGTACAGAGACACAAAGTCATAAAATATCAGGATTTGCAGGCAGAAACGAGAGCAGTGTGGTAGAAAGATACCCACACAGTTCCAATAGTAGTAGGAGCAATGGGTCTTACAGAAAATAATCTACAGTCATATTTAGATGTGTTACCAGTACATGTAACTCTGTACGAATTGCAGAAGGAGTCATTACTGGCACATTGCGGGTGCTGCGAAGAGCACTTCTGGCTAACATCAAAGATTGAAACAGTACTAATTTCATGAACTTTAATCATATTTTAACTTAGGAATGGGGTCCATTCCTGTCATGGTATTAGAAACTCAAAAAACTTGGAGAAATTAAAAAAGAGTGAATTTGTGATTCCCCATCTGTTGATCCAAATTACATTTGAAGAGGGCCAGGGAAGGGCTCTACTTAATGTGAATATGAAGCCTATTCCAAAGATAGGATAGTCTCTGAGACATATGTTTCTCCAGCATGTTTTGTTTTAGTTGCTGACTAAGATGTTCATCGTGCATACAGCTGCAGTCATAACAGATGGGTTCTCCTGCCGTCAGGCGAATTCCAAAGTCTAGGTCCGGCGTCGGTTGTCGTCGCTTCTTCCCTGACGTCAGTGCGACAGGGGTATAAAAGAACCAGCCAACACCATTTTCTTCAGTCTTTCTTGCTGCGCGGTGCCCGAAGCAGAAGCAGTTCGCAAGTGCCGGTTGGCCAGCTCCTGAAATTACAAAAATTTTGCAGCCGAAGTCTTCTTGAAAGCTAAGTACCCCGTTGAGGAAACTTTTCTTGCCTCAGACCGATGTCAGACAAAGTTAATAATTGTATTTCATGTGGGAAGCAAATACCGCATAAGGATTTTCATTCCCTCTGTATTCCTTGCTTAGGCCCAGACCACGATGTCTAGGTCTGTCGTTTTTGTGCTACTTTCAACAAACGCACCATTAAGCGTCGGGCGGAGTTCGCCCAGCATTATTTTGGCAAAAAAATTTAACTATATTATGTCGTCGGATACTCAGACTTTTGTTTAAAAAACGCAAAGATAAGGACTGACACACGAGGTCCTCGGCCTCTACCGACACCACGCCAAAGCCGACTACAGGTGGTCCGGTTCTCAGCGAGGTGCCTACGCAGCCCCTGACTACCGACGACACTTCATTGGCGGTGTCTTCTGTACCCGAGGTCGCAGGCTCTTCGGCCCACACCCCGACTACAGATACCGAAGCCACACTTGGTGGTGAATCTCAAAATGTAGACAGGTCTGCCTCCTCTCAAGGTGTTTTCAGAACTTCCTCTTCTTTTTCCATCAAGGCTTTCACTAAGTCTAAAGCAGCCATGCATTCTAAGGGACAAGCTACACAGGTTCCATCTCCAGGCCCCATGCCTAAAAAAACAGATGCTTAAAATGACTGAGGATTTAATTACTCTTATCAGGGGTTCTCAACCCCCCCCCCCGGACAAAAGGCTAAGAGTGGAGGAAGAATCCCCCTCCTCTGACCAGGCCTCCATTATATCAGAGCACTCTGATGAACAGGAGCATTCTTACTCCCCTTTTGAAGATTCTGATGCAGAGGAGTCCATTCCCTCTGTCTCCCCTCCAGAGGATTACTCATTTGGGGAAACCTTGCATACCTTAAGGGAACACTTCCACTGGGAAGGACAAGAGTACTCAGATTCCAAGAAAAGGCTTAGGGATTTTCTCTTGCTACCTCAGCACAGGCCTCTGGCTATACCTCCGGTCTTAGACATACTAGATGATGTGTACTCGGAGGCCTACCTTAACCCGGATTCTTTACCTTTAGCCCCAGTCAAGCCTGACAGGTACTACCGGGTTCCTGACTCACACCAATTTTTATACAAAAGCCATGCGGCTGACCCAGAAACTATCTCACAGGGCCCCAAGGGAATTAAGGCCTCCACTGCTAAAAATCCATTACCTTCCAAAAGAGATTCCAGATCCCTAGAAAGGTGGGGAAAAAAGGTATATACCTCGGCCACCTTAACCATGAGGGCATTAAACTGCCAGTTCCATATGCTAAAGTACCAACAGTTTCTGTTATCACAATTGAGAAGTAAAATGTCACAACCTGAAGAACCAGACTTGAAGGAGTTGCAGGTTTTGATGCATAGTTCAGAACAAGTGGGTAAACATACCTTGCAATGTGGTTTTGATGCTCTAGAGGCCTCATGTAGAGCTGCTGTTACAGGATCAGTGATACGTAGACATGACTGGCTCAAGGAACAAACCTTACCAGATCATGTCAAAGCTAAATTACTAGATGCCCCTCTTCAAAAGGATGTATTATTTGGTGTTAATGCTGAGGAGGTATTAAAGAAAATGGAGGAAAAGGCTAAATCAATGCAAACAGTGAAAGATTTTCTACAGGTACAACCTCCACGTTTCAGTAGAAACTGGCCTTCCAAAAATTGGTCCTTTCCAGCCATGGACAGACCCCAAAGAGGTAGATACAGGCGCCCGAGGGGCAGAGGGCAATCTCAAGGATCGTTTAGAGGCAGACAATGGCAAGCTCCTGCACAAAGAGGTGGTGAGGATAGTTCGCAGCCATTCAGAAAGCAAGCCCAATGACTTTCCCCTTTGCATGCCAAGCAAGGCGCAAATGGCAGCACCCTTAGGCAGAAAACTGGCATTATTTTCAAAAAATTGGCATATTGTCGCAAAAGACAAATGGATCCTGGACATTATAAACAGAGGCTACAGATTCCATTTTCACACCCTTCCAAAAATGAGAGGCATGCCAAACCTGCCACACAAGCCAAGGGCAGAGGCACAAAGACAAATTTCAGATCTCATGGACATGAAAGCTATTCAAGAGGTACCTACTCACGAACAGGGTCAAGGTTTTTATTCCAGACTATTCCTGGTACCAAGGAAGGAAAAAGATTGGAGACCTATTTTTGACCTATCCATCCTAAACACATTTTTACTCGTACCAAAATTCAAGATGCTCACTTTACAGCAGCTTCTTCCCATGCTGGGCAAGGAGGCTTGGCTGGTAACATTGGACCTCAAGGAGGCATACCTGCATGTCCCAATCAGACAAAATTGCAGAAGATACCTCAGATTTCTTGCAGGTTCAACCCATTATCAATTCTCTGCATTGCCCTTTGGCTTATCTACTGCACCCAGAGTATTCACGAAATGCCTGGCATCAGTAATTGCCTACTGCAGACTTTAAGGGATACAAATATACCCCTTTTTGGACGACTGCCTGATCCAAGCGGACAGCAAGCACATACTTTTGAAACATCTGGCTTATGTAATAATGTTGTTGAATTCTCTGGGATACACAGTCAACAAAAAGAAATCAAGGCTAATACCCTCTCAGAAAATAATTTTCCTGGGTGCCAACTTGGACACAAACACCCAGATGGCCTACCTCATGCCAGAGAAGCAGGGGCAACTAACTCAGTACTTCAGAACACTAGCAAATTTCACCAGGCTGACTGCAAGGAAAATCCTGCAGGCTCTGGGATTCATGGCATCTTGCATCCTACTAATCCCATGTGCAAAGCTGCATATGAGGAAACTTCAATGGTACCCGAAAAACCTGTGGTCTCAACACAGCCACAGTTTGGAAACAATAATACCACTAATTCCATGTCTTCAAAAGGAATTTCTGTGGTGGGCTCAAGCATGCCAAACAAACACAGGTCTCCCATTCAGCAAGCCTCAAGCAAATCAAGTCATCACAACAGATGCCTCCGACTACGCCTGGGGGGGCGCACATGACAGATCGGTGCATTCAGGGCAAATGGTCCCAAAAAGAGAAGCACCTTCACATCAATCAAAAGGAAATGCTAGCAGTAATAAATGCAATTATAGCTTTCAAAGACCTTCTGCATCCAGGTCAACTATTGATAAGGACAGAAAACACCACAGTAATGTGGTACATAAACAGGGAGGAACCCATTCATACCCCCTATGCAGGCTGGCCATGTCACTTTGGAACATGGCTCTGGACTTACAAATCGAACTTCAAGCACAGTACTTGCCAGGCAAGGAAAACACGCTGGCAGACAACCTAAGCAGAAATATGACAGATCCACACAAATGGAAGTTGCATCCTCAAGTTTTTACAGAGATAATTCAAGCATGGGGAAGGCCAGACATAGATCTCTTTGCCTCCCACAAAAATCACCAATTGACAAAATTCTGCTCAAGGATTTTTCATCCAAAGGCCTGGAGAAGTGGACGCTCTCTCTTTCAGTTGGACAACAATGACAGTTTATGCCTTCCCACCTCTTCCTCTGCTGCCCAAAGTTCTATTAAAAACCAGAGCAGATAGACCAAAGATGATTCTCATTGCTCCAGACTGGCCAAGACAACACTAGTACCCACTCCTGAGGAGCCTGACACATTCCCCACCATGGACCCTACCTCTAATGCCTCTTCTTCTGACTCAGCACAGCTTCAAAACTCTTCACAGTCAGCTGAAAACACTCAATCTGGCCGCATGGAAGATTCCTTAACATCACAACAGACCCTAATCTCCAAGGAGGTGCAGGATGTCATTTTGGAGGCCAGAAGACCGTCTACTAGAAAAGCTTACTCCGCAAAATGGAAACGGTTTTGTGCCTGGAATGAGAAAAAGGGCCAGAATCCTGGAAAACTGAACTTACCTCAAATATTACAGTATCTAGCTGAGCTGCTAAGCAGTGGACTTTCATTCTCTTCCATCAAAATCTATGCCTCAGCCATTTCTGCAGAATACAACACTGATCCACCTTTATTCTCTCACCCCCTCTTAAGACAGTTCCTCAGAGGGGCTAAGAATATAAAACCCCCAAGGAAACAACCAATACCTGCTTGGGATCTCAATTTCATTCTAGAAAAGCTGACCTTGCCTCCTTTTGAGCCAGCTGCCTCAACAGATTTGCAATATTTGTCCTGGAAAACAGCTTTCTTTCTGGCTATTACCTCAGCTCGTAGGGTATCGGAACTACATGCCCTCATGGCTGTGCAGCCTTTTATCATCTTCCATCAGGACAGAGTTTCTTTACGAACCAACCCGTCCTTTATGCCAAAAGTGGTATCCAGGGTAGCTTTGAATCAGGCTATACACTTACCTACCTTTTATCCTAATCCTCAAAACAAAGGGGAGAGATTACTACATTCCTTGGACATCCACAGACAACTGCGTTATTATTTGGACAGAACAAAGCCTTTCAGAAAATCAGAACAGCTCTTTGTGTCCTATGCTATAGGAGCTCAAGGGAAGCCAATTTCCAAACAGACAATCTCAAAATGGATAGCCCACTGCATATGCTTTTGTTACACTTTTCATGGCAAAACTGTGCCTGCAGGCATCAGATCTCACTCCACAAGGGCCACAGCTACCTCTGCAGCTTTCCTCAGAGGAGTTCCTTCCAAAGATATTTTGGAAGCAGCCACTTGGAGTTCTGTGCATACCTTCTCCAAGCACTACCACCTACCATTATACTCCAAAACTAGAGCAGGCTTTGCCACTGCAGTCTTGCAGGGCATCCTGGCTCCTCCTAGTTCCACCTAGTGCCTACCACCTCTTTCTTAGCTTTGGGATTCTACCCATCTGTTATGACTGCAGCTGTATGCACGATGAACATAGTACAGTTTTGTACCTACTATAAATGTAGATGTTCGAGTGCTAATACAGCTGCAGTCCAGGTTTCCCTCCCTCCTTCCCCTCTTGGGACAAGCCTATTGGCTAACACCTCCTCATACATCCTGATTGGGGTATTCATTTATGGTGTATTTGCTTGCAACTACTGTATTTTGATTATATGGCATTGCTTTATTACACAAATTTATGTATTGCCTTCCTTCTGGGGTCACCTGACATCTGGGGCAAGAAAAACTGAAGAAAATGGCGTCAGCTGGTTCTTTTATAGCCCTGTTGCACTGACGTCAGGGAAGAAGCGACGACAACCGACGCCAGACCTAGACTTTGGAATTCGGCCGACCGAGGACCCGCCTGACGGCAGGAGAACCCATCTGTTATGACTGCAGCTGTATTAGCACTCGAACATCTACATTTATGGTAGGTACAAAACAGTACTTTTTGATCCCTAGATCGGGTGATACTCATGCTATCTGAGTTGCAGACCTGTTCCAGCTCCATCAGGGCTGGATTTGTGAGTGCCTTGTATGTCAGGCATAGGTCACACCTTAATAGTCAGTAAGAGACAGAATAAAGGGATAGGGCTTTTAGTCTGCCGCCTAGGACATGTTGTTTACAACCTGTATTTTCTTTGTGATGAACCTCTGAGTTCATGCCAGCTGCTAAGTGCCTAGTCATTTACATGCCAAATGGCACACTGTACCCTATTATTGCTCTAATGAGGGCGGAGTTTAACAAAGGATAATTAAGTAAATTTGAAGTACCCTGTAAGTCAGGTTAGCAAAAGCTTTCATATTCTTTTAATTGACCCATTATAACTAACTTTGGATGCCTCTGTAACCAGACCACCAAATGCCCAATTCCATTTATGCCATATTTAGATTAGTTTTATGGGTTCTAGCTATGATCACAAACATTTTATCTTCATTTTTCCCATAGCCGTTTTGCATCCCTCTTGTGTCTTTCCATATCCTAGGTCGGAACAAAATGAGATTTTTGGATATATCTGATTCTATCAAGACTCTGTTTCTTGCATCCCAGAAACAACACTCTGCCCACCCCCCCACCCCCAACACACACACACTCTTCATGTAATACAAAGATGTTTGTGTTTCAGTTTTGCAGTCATAACTGATGGGTTTCATGCAATGGAAGCCCTTGGCCCGCCTGACTACCAGAGAATTTTCTCCTGCTCCATAACAAGTGAATACCCTGACCAACGTTAACACATCTAGGTATAAAGGGAATTGGTCATCACCATAACCTCAGATCTAATGCCATTTTTCATTCTGTCCTCAACTGATGAGTTTGGATCTGAACCCTCAGATCCGACTTGGCCATTGTAAAAGCTTGTGACAGCCTTGAACTCTTGAGCTTCTCCCTAACCCAGAATGTACCAAACCTTATTACCTCAGATCTCATTTGCACCTTTTCTACTTCCTTCAGGTCCTCAGAAAAATTTGTAAAAAGAGCTTATTTGGATCTTACAGATCTATTGGATTCTATGAAGAACAAAAGAGAAATTCTTGGATTCAGTCCCTGTTTCTGATTTGACAAAGTTCAAACACCTATCCTTGGATCTGATGGTTTCTTCAGATCCAAAGTATCTGCAAGTGACGTTTGATCACATATCAAGGTCAACCGTACTGACTCTGCCTAAAACAAAGGCACTCACCTTTGTTGGACTTATTTTCATCGAGTTCCTTCTCTGTTTTTGGAAAGGCCAAAATCTTTGTCTGCTGTATCCACCCAGTCCTCTAGAAGTCTCACTGAAGACTATTTAGAGAGACTAGTGAGAAAGATGCTCTTGGCGTAGAGCTAGCCTGCCCTTTTCTGGACTTCTTTCCCATCAGGCCAAGAAGCCCATACATCCACAACTTCTCCACAACCAATGCCTCCTTTGACTCCTTTCCAGGTTTCAGAGCCCTTGGATCCGAGTCGTAGAGCAGTGTCTACTTCTTATAAGAGGATTTTTGTATCCCCAGATCCGAGACATGCTCTGAGATCTTCAGTCCAGTTGGATCCGTAGAGCTCTTGAAGCCAATTCTACCCAATTGGTCCGAGGTGCTGCAGTCAATTCTGAGGGTTTCTGAGCCATCTCTACATCTCCAAGCCTCGGTGATGGTCAGTTCAGGTCCGACTTTGGCCTTGGGGTGGCTGTCCTTTGAGCAGGGCAGAACTAGGGATCAGAAACTTAGCCTCTCTTTTCCAAGTCCTTTTCCCTGTCCAGGACAGACTGCCTTTAGGGTTTTGGAGAGAGTGGTCTCCCCACCTCAGACCCAGATGTGGTTCCTCCCCTATCAGATCCTTTGTCTACTTATGTTCCCCCTCTGAATCTTGAGTCTCAACTATCCTCTTTACAGGGGCAGCCGATACCAAAACCCCAGGCTTCCCACCAGGGTATTCCCTCCTCTTTTGATACCTCCCCAGAGTATCCACCGAAGAGGTCCCTAAGAAGAGGACATGCAAGAGGAAGCATGTAGATTCCCCTGAATCAATGACCAAGGGCACAGATTTTGATGAGGATGAGTCCTCCTCACAGTCACCTCCTGACGATGTCTCATTTGGAGACATCCTTGAGATCGTGAAACAGAGAGGTGGCTGGAAGCCCAGCAACCCTTAGGAGGACTCTGTGCTACTGGAGGCTTTTGGTGCCAGCTCATCTACTTCCTGGGTGTTCCTGCCCACTGATGAGCTCCTGGAGTTGGTCTCGCCACAGGTATGGAAGGAACCTAACACCATTGAGCCCCTTTCTTGGAAGCCACATGAGATTATGACCCCTCCCCAGAGATTAAACAGTTTTGGTCAAAGGTTCCCCCTATTGATGCCATGGTCATGGCAGCAGCTACCAGAAAGGAACTTGCTGTCAAAAGTATCTCTGTTCACCCCTGTAAGAAGGAATCGTGGGCGATGGACAGATTCGGGAGGTGTGTCTGTGTTTCAGTGACCTTTGCCTTATTATCTCTGAACTATTTTGCACATTTTACTAGACTCCAGAGGGACCCGATTAAGGAACTTTCAGCTACCCTCACAGGAACCCTGTTTGAAGAGGTGAAAAATTCTGTCACTTCTCATGTGGCGACCCTACAATCGATTTCCAACTCACCCATGAGACTTGAGCTTCCTTCTGCCAAATTAGAAACAAGTGCAGTGGGTTCAAGCGTGGCCATTAGGAGACGCACCTGGTTGTGTTTGTGTGATTTTGTGGAGCCTTTTAAGTCTACATTCGTCAGTGTTCCTTTTGATGGCACCTTTTTTTTGGCCCCAAAGTATAAGATACGTTGCCCAGGTGTGAGAAAAATGGAATGACCTTTTCTGTTGTGGGCATACATTTTTTCATTCCCCAAAGATCCTTTTCTGAGGAATCATCAAAGTGGTGAAAAGATGTGGTTCAGGAAATCACAATCCTCTTTCCAGGACAAACACGGGAGGGTCTTCCTCCAGAGACAGAGGGATTGTTCAAATGGTAGATGCTGCTCATGCAGCAGAGCAGGCCCGCAACATCAAGGTTCCAAAGAATCTTTTTTTTGGCAACCCTTCTAGTGCTCCTGAAAGGAGGCCTGATTGATCCCTCTCTGGAGCCAATTGGGGTTGTCCCTGCACCACAGACCCTGGCTAGAAATAAAAGATACTTAGGTGCAATGGATCATATCCAGAAAATATATAATTCCATTTTTCCCTTCTTCCTCTAAATTCCAGGAAAATCCTCGATGTTCCAACCAGTCAGAGGGAAGCAGCAGACATTCAGATAAAAAAAGCTGCTAAATAAAAGTCATCCAAGAGGTCCCTCCAGAACAGAAAGGATCTGGAACTTGCTCAAGATTCCTTTTAGTGCCAAGGAAAACAGGGGACTTGAGGCCAGTTCTGGATCTCAACAGTCTGAACAGCTTTGATGTTCTTCGTGTTTCACTGTTGCAGTCATCACACTTGGGTTACCTGCCTGCAGGGAGCTCTCTGTCATCCCGAATACCAGAGACTTGGTATTTCTGCTACATTTGCTGTCACTTTAGGATTGACGTCAGGTCGTCAGGGGGTATAAAAACAGGCACCCGACACCATTACATCAGTCTTTCTTGCCGAGAAGCCTGAAGCAGAAGCAGTTCGCATGAGTGCCGGTCGGCTGCTACCTGAGTTTTCATTTCTGAATTAAATCGGCCTGAAGTCTTCTAAAGCTAAGTACCCCGTTTGGGATCCTTTTTTCTTGCTCTAACCAATGTCAGAAAATGTTAACAATTGTCTCACCTGTGGAAAGCAAATACCACCCTGACATTTCCATTCTTACTGCATCATCACCTGTTTAGGCCCAGACCACAATGTACCTCATTGTCAGTTTTGTGCTTTGCTCATTGCCCGAACTATTCGTCATCTGGCCCTTATTGTCACTAAATACTTTCACTCCCGATCTTCTTATTCTGAAATGACTTTGATAAACCATCCGACTACCGAGCTTCCAAAAAAATGTAAGGATAAAGACAGAGACCGACCGCATCGGTCCAAAACTGTCGACGATTCTTCTGTTAAGCTAGTCGACAGTTCGCCGGTACTCAGTGAGGCGGTTTTGCAGCCCCTGATGCCCGCTTTGATGGATTTGCAGGCCTCTACTGAGACCCGTTTGGAGTCCAGTATGCAGCGAGACTCTTCTTTGACTACGGAGCCTGTGGCTGTCTCTATCTTGGATGGGTCTGGAGCCGCTGTGCAGGCACTGGCTTCTAAGAAAGTTGTTCGCATTACTGATATTCATCCCAAACAGACTACTTCTTTCGCGTTTTCAGTTCTGTCTTAAAACTACCGAGTTTCTAAGGCCAAGAGTATGAGCTATGCCTAAAAAACTGACGACCCAACCTCAAGCATCTGCTTCCTTGCCACAACATCAAATGCTTAAAATGGCAGAAAACCTGATTATGCTGATTAGGGGAAGCCAGCCTTCCCCTGCTAAGAGAAAGAGACCTTTCCCCAGCAGCTTTAACAGGCCAAGTGTCCGATGAATCTGAGGTTTCTGAATATGAAGACATGCCTTTATCTGCTTATGAGGACTCAGATGCAGAGGACTCCATTCCCTCTGCTTCCCCTCCAGAGGATTTTTCTTTTGGTGAAACTCTACACACTTTGAGAGCATTTCCACTGGAAATGATAGGATTATCCTCAGTCCAAAAAGAGACTGAGAATTTATAAATTTGCTGCAACATAGACGTTTAGCAATCCCTCCTGTTCTTGAGGTTGTCGATGTCTTTATGGAATCCAGTCTAACTCTTGATACTTTACCCCCTGCTCCAAGGAAACCAGACAGGTACTACAAAGTCCCTGACTCTCACAAATTTCTTTTCAAAAATCCTACTGCTGACACAGAGGTAATTTCCCAGGGGTCTAAAGGTATAAAAGCAACTACAGCTAGGAATCTCACCCCTTCGGACAGGGATTCCTGAGCTTTAGACAAATGGGGTAAAATAGTACACACCTCTGCAACTCTCGCCATTAGGGCATTGAATTGCCAGTTTCAAATGCTGAAATACCAGCAACATTTTATGGAACTTAAGCAAAAATTAAATTATCTACATTAACAGACTTTGCATGAAATAAAGAAATACAGGAGCTTATGCATTCTGCAAGCCAAGACAGCAAGCATACCTTGCAATGTGGCTTTGACGCCCTAGAAGCATCTTGCAGGGCAGCAGTCACTGGTTCTGTCCTGAGAAGACATGATTGGCTTAAGGAGCAGACCTTGCCAGACCATATCAAATCAAAATTACTAGACGCTCCTTTGAACAAGGACAATCTGTTTGGCACCAACGCAGAAGAGGTTCTAAAAAAGATGGAAGAAAAAACTAAGTCTTATGCAGACAGTCAAAGACTTTTTGCAAGTGCAGCCTCCAAGATTCAGTAGGCATTGCCCCTCGAAACATTGGTCCTTTCCAGGCCCCTCAAGGCAATCTCAAACTAGACCCAGGGGAAATAGACCCCCCCAGATTACAGTCTCAGGGTATGCAGAGATCTAAACAATAGAGTGCCTCCACTTCTAAAACAGGGAGTGCTAAGCCACCCCCTTAAGGAAAGAATTCACAATGACTTCTCAACTCCACTCCTCACCTCTGCCCAGTTGCTCGTGCCCCTAGGAAGAAAACTTGCTCATCATGCAAAAAACTGGACCTCCATCACCAAAGACCGGTGGGTCCTCAACGTATCCCAGGTGTACAAATTTTACTTCCACTCACTGCTAACTCCAAAAGGGTTCCCAGACCTTCCTCCAAACCAGTGGGCAGACGCACAAAACCAAGTTAAATCCCTGATGTTCATCGTGTTTCACTGCTGCAGTCATTACACTTGGGTTATCCTGCCATCAGGTGTCCCGCATTCGGCCAGAGTTCCAAAGTCTTGGTCCGGCGTCAGTTGCTGTCGCTTCTTCCCTGACGTCAGTGTGCTAGGGCAATGTAATATGCAGCCAACGCCATTTTCTTCAGTCTTTCATGCCGCGCGGTGCCCGAAGCAAAAGCAGTTCGCAAGTGCCGGTCGGCCAACTCCTGAGATTTTCGAATTTGAATTTCAGAACCGAAGTCTTCAATAAAGCCAAGTACCCCGTTGGGGAAACTTTTTCTTGCCTCAGACCGATGTCAGTAAAAGTTAATAATTGCATTTCTTGTGGGAAGCAAATACCTCATAAGGATTTTCATTCTTACTGTATTCCATGCCTAGGCCCAGATCACAACGTCATTAGTTGTCGGTTTTGTGCTAGCTTTAACAAGCGCACTATTAAACGTCAGTTTGATTTTGCACGCCATTATTTTGGCCAAAGGTTTAATTATACCATGCCGTCGGAACAACCGACCGGAATACACAAAAAACGCAAAGACAAAGATAAGGACAGGCGTCCGAGGACCAAAACTGACGATGAAGCCTCTTCTAGGCCAGTCACCGGTTCACTGGTTCTCAGTGAGGCGCTTTCGCAGCCCCTGATACCTCAGAGCCACAGGCTACCTCCGACTCCCACGTGGAGATCACTAGGCCTCTGGAAACTCAAGGTATTGGGCCTACGGAAATGAATCCTTCAGATGGGTCCGGAACTGCTGAGCAGGCATCGGCTTCTGAGGGTGTTTTCAGACCTTCAGCTTACCATCAAAACAACAACCAAGTCTGAAACTCCATTAAAGACAAAGAAACAAGTACAGCATTCACCTGGACAGGCCTCCATGCCTAAAAAAACAGAATGGCCGAAGACCTAATTACTCTGATGAGGGGTTCCCATCCCCCTCCTGATAAAAGGCCTAGGCAGGATACAGACTATGATTTAGTGACTATGACTTCTCAACTCCACTCCTCACCTCTGCCCAGTTGCTCGTGCCCGTTGGAAGAAAACTTGCACATCATGCAAAAAACTGGGCATCCATCACCAAAGACCGGTGGGTCCTCACCATTGTATCCCAGGAGTACAAATTTTACTTCCACTCACTGCTAACTCCAAAAGGGTTCCCAGATCTCCCTCCAAACCAGTGGGCAGACGCACAAAACCAAGTTTAAATCCCTGATGTTCATCGTGTTTCACTGCTGCAGTCATTACATTTGGGTTATCCTGCCATCAGGCGGTCCCGCAGTCGGCCAGAGTTCCAAAGTCTTGGTCCAGCGTCGGTTGCTGTCGCTTCTTCCCTGACGTCAGTGCGCCAGGGGAATGTAATATGCAGCCGACACCATTTTCTTCAGTCTTTCTTGCCATGCGGTGCCCGAAGCAAAAGCAGTTCGTAAGTGCCGGTCGGCCGACTCCTGAGATTTTCGAATTTGAATTTCAGAACCGAAGTCTTCAATAAAGCTAAGTACCCCGTTGGAGAAACTTTTTCTTGCCTCAGACCAATGTTAGTAAAAGTTAATAATTGCATTTCTTGTGGGAAGCAAATACCTCATAAGGATTTTCATTCTTACTGTATTCCACGCCTAGGCCCAGACCACAATGTCACTAGTTGTCGGTTTTGTGCTACCTTTAACAAGCGCACTATTAAATGTCGGTTTGATTTTGCTTGACGTTATTTTGGCCGAAGGTTTAATTATACCATGCCGTCAGAACAACCGACGACCGGAATACACAAAAAACGCAAAGACAAAGATAAGGACAGGCATCCGAGGTCCAAAACTGATAATGAACCCTCTTCTAGGTCAGTCGCCAGTTCTCAGTGAGGCGCTTTCGCAGCCCCTGACACCCGCTACCTCAGAGCGACAGGCCACCTCCGACTCCCATGTGGAGATCACTAGGCCTCTGGAAACTCAAGGTATTGGGCCTACGGAAATTAACCCATCAGATGGGTCCGGAACTGCTGAGCAGGCATCGGCTTCTGAGGGAGTTTTCAGACCTTCACAGCTTACCATCAAAACAACAACCAAGTCTAAAACTCCATTAAAGACAAAGAAACAAGTACAGCAGTCACCTGGACAGGCCTCCATGCCTAAAAAACAGATGCTCAAAATGGCCGAAGATCTAATTACTCTGATCAGGGGTTCCCATCCCCCTCCTGATAAAAGGCCTAGGCAGGATACAGACTGATTCCTCTGACCAGGTTTCCATTTCCTCTGATTCCTCTTCAGACCAGGGATACTCTTTACCCCCTATGAGGACTCTGATGCTGAAGAATCAATCCCTTCAGCCTCTCCTCCTGAGGATTACTCTTTTGGGGAAACTTTACATACTATGAGGGAGCATTTCCATTGGGAGAGCCAGGATTATTCATAATCCAAGAAAAGGCTCAGAGATTTTCTTTTATTGCCTCAGCACAGGCCCCTGGCTATTCCGCCTGTATTAGATATTGTGGATGATGTGTTCTCTGAATCCAGTTTAACCCCTGATTCTTTGCCCCCAGCACCAGTCAAGCCAGATAGGTACTACAGAGTCCCTGACTCTCACAAATTTCTTTATAAAAACCCTGCTACTGACCCAGAAACTATTTCCCAGGGTCCCAAAGGGGTAAAGGCTTCCACTGCTAAAAATCCATTTCCCTCTGACAGGTATTCTAGAGCATTAAATAGATGGGGGAAGAAAGTTTACACTTCTGCAACTTTAGAAGTAAGGGCTTTAAATTGCCAGTTCCACATGCTTAAATACCAACAATATTTAATGTCTCTGTTAAAACAGAAAATGCTTACAAGCTCAAAGTCCTGACTATAAGGAAATGCAGGATTTATTGCATGCAGCTGAACAAGTGGGAAAACATACTCTGCATTGTGGTTTTGATTCATTAGAGGCTTCTTGTAGAGCCGCAGTTACTGGATCTGTGATTCGAAGGCATGCTTGGTTAAAAGAAAAATGTTTATCTGATCATGTTAAGGCAAAATTATTGGATGCTCCTTTACAGCATGATATCTTGTTTGGTGTTAAGGCAGAAGAGGTATTAAAGAAAATGGAGGATAAGGCAAAATCTATGCAAACAGTGAAAGATTTTTTACAGGTAGAGCCACCACGATTCAGCAGAAATTAGCCTTCTAAAAATTGGTCCTTTCCAGTGTCAGACAGACCACAAAGAGGCAGATACAGACGCCCAAGAGGCAGATTTCAGCCCCAATGCTCTTACAGACCACGACAGTGGGGTGCTTCAACCCCAGAAGGAGGAGAAGACAAGTCACAACCTTATAGGAAACTGTCCCAATGACTTCCCCCTTCACATGCCAAGCACTTACTTTTGGCAGCTCCCTTAGGGGGCAAACTAGCTCTTTTTTCATAAAATTGGCATATAATCACCCAAGACAAATGGGTTCTGGATATTGTGGCTCAAGGTTACAGGTTCCACTTTCACACTCTACCAAGGCCAAAAGGAATGCCAGACCTGCCACAAAATCAATGGGCAGAGGCACAAAAATAAATCACAGCCCTCATGGGCATGAGAGCTATTCAAGATGTGCCACAACAGGAACAAGGACAAGGATTTTACCCCAGACTTTTCTTGGTCCCCAGAAAGGACAAAGCCTGGAGACCCATACTGGACCTCTCTACTCTAAATACTTACGTGGATGTTCCAAAATTCAAAATGTTGACACTACAGCAACTTCTTCCCATGCTGGGCAAGAAGGCTTGGCTAGTTACATTGGACATCAGAGGCATACCTGCACGTCCCAATCAGACAAAATTGCAGAAGATACCTCAGATTCATAGCTGGCACAATGCATTACCAATTATCTGCACTGCCCTTTGGCTTATCTGCTGCGCCCAGGGTCTTCACAAAATGCCTGGCACCAGTAATTGCATTTTGCAGACAAAAAGGAATTCAAATATATCCCTACTTGGACGACTGCCGTATTCAAGCAGAGAGCAAGGATATTCTTCTAAAGCATCTGGCGTTTGTAAAAAGATTGCTAATTGGCCTAGGGTATGCAGTAAACGAAAAGAAGTCAAAACTAGTGCCCTCACAAGAGATGATATTCCTGGGTGCCAGCTTAAATACAATGGCCCAGATGGCTTATCTCACGCCAGACAAGCAAAGACAACTGACTCAGTACTTTCAGTTGATGGCAACAAAAACCCAACTCCCTGCAAGAAAAATTCTGCAGGCCTTGGGGTTAATGGCGTCCTGCATACTACTAATACCATATGCCAGACTGCATATGAGGAAATTATAATGGTGCCTAAAAAGTGCTTGGACTCAGCACTGTCACAGTTTGGAAACAGTAATAATACCACTTATTCCCTTTTTACAACAGGAGTTTCGATGGTGGGCACAGGCATGTCACCACAACAACGGACAGCCTTTCACTTTACCCACAGCCAGGCAGACACTAACAACAGATGCTTCGGATTACGCCTGGGGGAGCACACATGGCAGGAAAATGTATTCAGGGCAAGTGGGCCACAGAACAAATGCATCTTCACACCAATCAAAAAGAGATGCTAGCTGTACAAAATGCCCTAACAGCTTTCAAGGATCTTCTGCATCCAGGACAACTATTGCTAAAGACGGACAACACCACAGTTATGTGGTACATAAGCAAGGGGGCACTCATTCCTATCCCCTCTGCAGACATGTAATGACTTTGTGGAACACAGCACTGATCTATCAAGTTCATCTGCAAGCACAATTCCTGCCAGGAAAAAAAAATACTCTGGCAGACGACTTAGGCAGAAACATCATGGATCCTCACAAGTGGAAATTAAATCCACAAGTATTCAGCATGATAACACAAAAATGGGGGTGCCCAGACATAGATCTTTTTGCCTCCCCTCTGAACTGCCAACTACAGAAATTCTGCACAAGGACTTACCACATACAAGCATGGAAAGTGGATGCTCTCTCGTTCAGCTGGAAAACCCTAAAAGTGTATGCCTTCCCACCACTGCCTCTCCTGTCAAAGGTACTCCTAAAAGCCAGACAAGAAAGGCCAAAAATGATCCTGATTGCCCCCAGACTGGCCACGCCAGCACTGGTACCCAGTCTTAAAGAACTTGGCTCAAGGCCCAGCATGGATTTTACCTCAAATTCCTCATGTACTGACGCAACAAAACAATCAGATCCTGCACAGCCAGCTCAAAACCTTAAACCTGGCTGCATGGCAGATTACTTAGCCAAGCAACCAACACCTCTCTCTAAAGCTGTTATAGATGTCATTTTGGAGGCCAGGAGGCCCAGCACCAGGAAATCCTATTCAGAAAAGTGGAAGAGATTCTGCACCTGGAACCAGGCCCAAAGCTTTGACCCTCTTGTTCCAAATATTCCTCAGATATTACAATACTTAACTGAGATGCTGGACAAAGGCCTATCCTTCTCATCCATTAAGATCCACGCCTCTGCCATCTCAGCTCATTACAACACGGATCCTCCTATTTTCTCTCATTCGTTATTAAAACAGTACCTCAGAGGGGCTAAAAACATAAGACCGCCCCGCAGAGCACCAACACCAACTTGGGACCTCAACTTTGTCTTGGAAAAACTAACTTTACCTTCTTTTGAGCCAGCCAGTTCAGCAGAATTAAAATGTGTCATGGAAAACTGCTCTGCTTCCGGCAATAACCTCAGCACGAAGAGTCTCAGAGTTACAGGCACTAATGGCAGTAGAACCTTTCATCATTTTTCATCAGGACAGGGTTTCTTTAAGAACAAACCCTACATTTATGCCAAAGGTGGTATCCAGTGTGGCTCTTAACCAAACTATTCACTTGCCAACATTTTATCCAAATCCCCAGAATAAAGGGGAGAGACTTCTGCACTCATTGGACATACACAGGCAGTTACGCTTCTACTTGGATAAAACAAAAGCTTTCAGGAAAACTGAGCAATTGTTTGTAGCATATGCTACAGGATCACAGGGAAAAGCTATTTCCAAGCAGACCATTTCAAAGTGGATAGGACACTGTATCCGTTTCTGCTACACACAGCATGGAAAAACTGTACCTAGCAACATTAGGCCATATTCCACCAGGGCAACAGCCACTTCAACTGCCTACCTTAGAGGAGTACCTAAAAAGGATATTTTGGAAGCTGCAACTTGGAGTTCAGTGCACACCTTTACCAAGCATTACCACTTGCCTCTGTACTCTAAATCCAGAGCTGGCTTTGCCACTGCAGTGCTGCAGGGCCTCATAGCCACACCGAATCCTTTGTAGAACCAGCCACCCAACCTCAGCTTTGGGTTTCAACCCAAGTGTAATCACTGCAGCAGTGAAACACGATGAACATAGTACAGTTTTGTACCTACCATAAATGTAGATGTTCAAGTGTATTCACTGCTGCAGTCCAGGTTACCCTCTCTACATCCCCCTCTTTCTTAGCTGGGACTTATCTATACCTTTCTACCCTATACAACCTATGTGGTGTTTTTGCTTGTAACTGAAGGTATTGTTTTTATTTTTTATTTATGTTTTATTACCAAAATGTATTGCTTACCTATTTGGGGGCACCAGACATCTGGGGCAAGAAAAACTGAAGAAAATGGCACCGGCTGCATATTATGTTCCCCTGGCGCACTGACATCAGGGAAGAAGCGACAGCAACCGACGCCGGACCAAGACTTTGGAACTCTGGCCGACTGCGGGACTGCCTTGACGGCAGGATAACCCAAGTGTAATGACTGCGGCAGTGAATACACTCAAACATCTACATTTATGGTAGGTACAAAACTGTACTCTCTCCATAAGGGCAATTCAGCCTGTTCCTGCAGGACAGATAGGTCAAGGGTTTTATTCCAGGCTTTTCTTGGTACCCAGAAAAGAGGGCACTTGGCGCCCAATCCTAGATCTTTCCATTCTAAACACCTTCCTGGTGGTACCAAAATTCAAAATGCTCACCCTTCAACAGCTTCTTCCTATGCTGTCCAAAGATGCCTGGTAAGCCACCCTAGATCTAAAAGAAGCCTGTCTGCACATCCCTGTAAGGGACTCATGCAGGAAATACCTGCATTTCAGGGCAGGATCTATGCATTATCAGTTCTCTGCACTTCTCTTTGGCTTATCCACTGCTCCCAGAGTCTTCACAAAATGCCTGGCTCCAGCCATTGCCTATTGCAGACAGACAAAGATCCAAATTTACCCATACTTGGACGATTGCCTTATTCAGGCAGACAGGAAAAGCTGTTGCAGCACCTGACATGTGTAAAGAACCTTCTAACCTCCCTGGGGTACACTATCAACGAAAAGTAATCAAAACTAGTCCCCAGTCAAAAGATTGTATTCCTGAGAGCAAGCTTGGACACAGCATCCCAGACGGCATTCCTTACTCCAGAAAAACAAGCCTGACTGGCTACTTTACTCAAATGGCCACCAGAACCCAGCTATTCGGAAGGAAAATCCTGCAGGCCCTAGGGTTGATGGCCTCTTGCATTCTACTAATTCCATATGCCAGACTGCATATGAGGAAACTTCAGTGTTACTTAAAAAGTCTTTGATGCCAACATTCTTAGGACCTGGAAACTGTAATACCTATCATACCTTGTCTGAGGAAGGAGTTTCTTTGGTTGCAGCAGCATGCAACCACAAGAGACTTCCCTTTGCACAACCCCACGCCCCCCCAGACGCTAACCACAGACGCATCAGACTATGCCTGGGGGGGGGGGGCACATCTGGACAAGTGCATTCAGGGCCACTGGAGCCCAAGTCAAATTCATCTGCACATAAACCAAAAAGAGATGCTAGCTGTTCAGTATGTTCTGACAGCTTTCAGATCCCTACAGTCACCAGGACCCCTGCTAATAAAAACAGACAGCACCACCATTATGTGGTACATAAACAAGCAGGGGGGAACCCACTCTGCAGGCTAGCCATGACTGTGGAACATGGCCTTGAACATGCATATTCATCTGCAAGCTCAATTGCTGCCAGGCAAACAAAACTTCCTGGCAGACGACTTAAGCAGAAATCTCGTAGACCCACATGAATGGCAATTAGACACCAGCACCTTCAGCCTTCTAACCCAGAAATGAGGGATCCCAGAGGTGGACCTTTTTGCCTCCCCTTGCAATCACCAGCTCAGCAAATTCTGCATCAGGACATCTCACAGCAGGGCCTGGAAAGTGGATGCCCTATCCTTCCAGTAGGTAAACCTCTCAATCTATGCAGTTCCCCCTCTGCCTCTTCTCCCAAGAATACTACTCCGGATAAGACAGGACAGACCAAGAGCAATCCTGATTGCCCCGGACTGGCTACACCAGCACTGGTACCCACTTCTGTGCAGCCTGTATCAGATGCCACCACAGCACCTACCCCAGATCCCAACCCTCCTCACTCAGCAGGAGGGACAGACCTTGCATCCGCAACTGAAAACCCTGAATATTGCAGCTTGGATTATTCTTTCAGTTCTCCCTCAGTGACCAGCCTAAGCAAGCAGGTGCTGGATGTCATTCTTGATGCCAGAAGACCCAGTGCAAGGAAATCCTGTGCTGATAAGTGGAAAAGGTATTGTTCCTGGATTCAATCTAAAGGAGAGGACACAGCACTTGCCCTCCTTACCTCTAATCCTGGATTTACCTAGCAGATCTGCTCCCCAGAGGCCTATCATTCTCCTCCATTAAGATCCATGCCTCTGCCATCTCTGCTCATTACAACACTGAGCCATCTCTCTTCTCTCACCTTCTCATCAAACAGTTCCTGAGAGGGGCAAACAACTTAAGGCCACCTAGGAGAGCACCCACCCCTGCTTGGGACCTTAACTTTGTACTGGAAAAGCTCAAGCTGCCCCCCTTTCAGCCTGCAGCATTAGCAGAGTTAAAATTCCTTTATTGGAAAACAGTCTTGCTTCTGGCCATCACTTCAGCTAGAAGAGTGTCTGAGCTACAAACACTTATGGCTGTGGAACCCTTCATTATTTTTCATGCTGATAGGTTCTCCCTCAGGACTAACCCTTCCTTTATTGCCTAAAGTGGTGTTTACTGTGGTTCTCAACCAATCTATCCATTTACCTACCTTCTTCCCTAATCCTCAAAATAAAGGGGAAAGGATCCTGCACTCATTGGACGTGCACAGACAGCTCATATTCTACCTTGATAGGACTAAGCCCTTCAGGAAGTCTGACCAGTTACTATTCAGTTTTGCACCAGGGGCAGCGGGCAAGGCCATTTCTTAACAAACAGTTTCCAAATGGATAGCACACTGTATCCCTTTCTGCTACAAACACCATGGGAAACCAACCCCTCAGGGGGTCAGAACGCATTCCACTAGGGCAACCTCTACCTCTACAGCATTCCTAAGGGGAGTCCCTACCAGGGACATTCTGGAAGCTGCTACCTGGTGTTCTGTACACACCTTCACCAAGCATTACCACCTGCCTATCTTTTCCAAATCCAGGGCGGATTTTGCAACAGCAGTCCTGAAGGGTATACTAGCCAGCCCCAACTCTTCTTGACTGCCTCCACCCATTCTTCAGCTTTGGGAATCAACCCAAGTGTGATGACTGCAACAGTGAAACATGAAGACCATAGCACAGTTGTGTACACTTACCATAAATGTAGATAAACATTTGAGTGTATTCACTGTTGCAGTCCTGGTTTCCCACCCTCCAGCCCCCTTGCCTCTCTCTCTCTCTCTATCATTCACCCCTTACAGGGCTATTGGTAATTATTTTTTACTGGTGGTGTTTCTCCCACCATAACGTAGCTCCCTATTTGGGGTACTCCTGACATTTGGGGCAAGAAAAACTGATGTAATTGCATCGGCTGCCTGTTTTTGCATACCCCTGATGACCTGATGTCAGTCCTGAAGTGAAAGCAAACGACGCAGGAATATTAAGTCTCTGGTATTCGGGCAGACTGAAGGCTACCTGCAGGCAGATTACCAAAGTGTGATGACTGCAACAGTGATGCAACAGTGAATACACTTGAACATCTACATTTATGCTAAGTGTACACAACTGTACTTTCTGAAGACAAATTCTGGATTGTCATGGCATAGTCCATTTTTTCCTTTTTTGGCAAAATACAACTGGATTTGCTCAGTAGATCTCCAGGATGTGTACCATCATATAAAAATGAACAGACAATCTAGGAAATTCTTAAACATCCAGCTAGGAGCCAGTCATTACCAGTTCAGAGCACTGCCCTTTGGTCTTACCACAGACCCCAGGGTGTTCACCAGATGCATGGCAGTAGTAGCAGCTCACTTGAGACTGCACAGATTCCAGGTGGTGATCATCGTGCATACAGCTGCAGTCATAACAGATGGGTTTTCCTGCCGTCAGGCGGGTCCTTGGTCGGCTGAATTCCAAAATCTAGGTCCGGCGTCGGTTGTCGTCGCTTCTTCCCTGACTTCAGTGCGACGGGTATAAAAGAACCAGCCGACGCCATTTTCTTAGTCTTTCTTGCCGTGCAGTGCCCGAAGCAGAAGCAGTTCGCAAGTGCCGGTCGGCCAGCTCCTGAAATTACGAAAATTTTGCAACCGAAGTCTTCTTGAAAGCTAAGTACCCGTTGGAAACTTTTCTTGCCTCAGACCGATGTCAGACAAAGTTAATAATTGTATTTCATGTGGAAAGCAAATACCGCATAAGGATTTTCATTCCCTCTGCATTCCTTGCTTAGGCCCAGACCACGACGTCTCGGTCTGTCGTTTTTGTGCTACATTCAACAAACGCACCATTAAGCGTCGGGCGGAGTTCGACCAGCACTATTTTGGCAAAAAATTTAACTATATTATGTCGTCGGATACTCCGACTCCAGTTTTGTCTAAAAAATGCAAAGATAAGGACCGACACATGAGGTCCGCGGCCTCTACCGACACAACGCCAAAGCCGACTACAGGTGGTCCGGTACTCAGCGAGGCACCTACACAGCCCCTGCCTACCGACGACACTTCATTGGCGGTGTCTTCTGTGCCCGAGGTCGCAGGCTCCTTGGCCCACACCCCGACTACAGATACCGAAGCCACTTTTGGTGGTGAAACTCAAAATGTAGACAGGTCTGCCTCCTCTCAGGGTGTCTTCAGACCTTCCTCCTCTTTTTCCATCAAGGCTTTCACTAAGTCTAAAGCAGCCATGCATTCTAAGAGACCAGCTACACAGGGCCCTTCTCCAGGCCCCATGCCTAAAAAACAGATGCTTAAAATGGCTGAGGATTTAATTACTCGTATCGGGGGTTCTCACCCCCCCCCAGACAAAAGGCCCAGAGTGGAGGAAGAATCCCCCTCCTCTGACCAGGCCTCCATTATTTCAGAGCACTCGGATGAACAGGAACATTCTTTCTCCCCTTTTGAAGATTCTGATGCAGAGGAGTCCATTCCCTCAGTTTCCCCTCCAGAGGATTACTCATTTGGGGAAACCTTGCATACCTTAAGGGAACACTTCCACTGGGAAGGCCAAGAGTATTCGGATTTCAAGAAAAGGCTTAGGGATTTTCTCTTGCTACCTCAGCACAGGCCTCTGGCTATACCTCCGGTCTTAGACATACTAGATGATGTGTATTCGGAGGCCTGCCTTAACCCGGATTCCTTACCTCCAGCCCCAGTCAAACCAGACAGGTACTACCGGGTTCCTGACTCACACCAATTTCTATACAAAAGCCATGCGGCTGACCCAGAAACTCTCTCACAGGGCCCCAAGGGAATTAAGGCCTCCACTGCTAAAAATCCATTACCTTCCGAGAGAGATTCCAGATCTTTAGAAAGGTGGGGAAAAAAGATATACACCTCGGCCACCTTAACCATGAGGGCATTAAACTGCCAGTTCCATATGTTAAAGTACGAACAGTTTCTGTTATCACAGTTGAGAAGCAAAATGTCACAACCTGAACAACCAGACTTGAAGGAGTTGCAGGATTTGATACATAGTGCAGAACAAGTGGGTAAGCATACCTTGCAATGTGGTTTTGATGCTCTAGAGGCCTCATGTAGAGCTGCTGTTACAGGATCAGTCATATGTAGACATGCCTGGCTCAAGGAGCAAACCTTACCAGATCATGTCAAAGCTAAATTACTAGATGCCCCTCTACAAAAGGATGTATTATTTGGTGTTAAAGCTGAGGAGGTATTAAAGAAAATGGAGGAAAAGGCTAAATCAATGCAAACAGTGAAAGATTTTCTACAGGTACAACCTCCACGTTTCAGTAGAAATTGGCCTTCCAAAAATTGGTCCTTTCCAGCCACGGACAGACCCCAAAGAGGTAGATACAGGCGCCCGAGGGGCAGAGGGCAATCTCAAGGATCGTTTAGAGGCAGACAATGGCAAGCTCCTACACAAAGAGGTGGTGAGGATAGTTTGCAGCCATTCAGAAAGCAAGCCCAGTGACTTTCCCCTCTGCATGCCAAGCAAGGCTCAAATGGCAGCACCCTTAGGCGGAAAACTGGCATTATTTTCGAAAAATTGGCATATTGTCACAAAAGACAAATGGATCCTGGACATTATAAACAGAGGCTACAGATTCCATTTTCACACCCTTCCAAAAATGAGAGGCATGCCAAACCTGCCACACAATCAAAGGGCAGAGGCACAAAGACAAATTTCAGATCTCATGGACATGAAAGCTATTCAAGAGGTAACTACTCAAGGACAAGGTCAAGGTTTTTATTCCAGACTATTCCTGGTACCAAGGAAGGGAAAAGATTGGAGGCCTATTTTGGACTTATCCATCCTAAACACATTTTTACTCGTACCAAAATTCAAGATGCTCACATTACAGCAGCTTCTTCCCATGCTGGGCAAGGAGTCTTGGCTGGTAACATTGGACCTCAAGGAGGCATACCTGCATGTCCCAATCAGACAAAATTGCAGAAGATACCTCAGATTTCTTGCAGGTTCAATCCATTATCAATTCTCTCCATTGCCCTTTGGCTTATCTACTGCACCCAGAGTATTCACGAAATGCCTGGCATCAGTAATTGCCTACTGCAGACATCAAGGGATACAAACATACCCATATTTGGACGACTGCCTGATCCAAGCGGACAGCAAGCACATACTTCTGAAACATCTAGCTTTTGTAATAATGTTGTTGAATTCTCTGGGATGCACAGTCAACAAAAAGAAATCAAGGCTAATACCCTCTCAGAAAATAATTTTCCTGGGTGCCAACTTGGACACAAACACCCAGATGGCCTACCTCACGCCAGAGAAACAGGGGAAACTAACTCAATACTTCAGAAACCTAGCAAATTTCACCAGGCTGACTGCAAGGAAAATCCTGCAGCCTCTGGGTTTCATGGCATCTTGTATCCTACTAATCCCATGTGCAAAGCTGCATATGAGGAAACTTCAATGGTACCTGAAAAACCTATGGTCTCAACACAGCCACAGTTTGGAAACAATAATACCACTAATTCCATGTCTTCAAAAGGAATTTCTGTGGTGGGCTCAAGCATGCCAAACAAACACAGGTCTCCCATTCTGCAAGCCTCAAGCAAATCAAGTCATCACTACAGACGCCTCGGACTATGCCTGGGGGGCACACATGACAGATCGGTGCATTCAGGGCAAATGGTCCCAAAAGGAAAAGCACCTTCGCATCAATGAAAAGGAAATGCTAGCAGTAATAAATGCTATTATAGCTTTCAAAGACCTTCTGCGTCCAGGTCAACTATTGATAAGGACAGACAACACCACAGTAATGTGGTACATAAACAAACAGGGAGGAACTCATTCATACCCCCTATGCAGGCTGGCCATGTCACTTTGGAACATGGCTCTGGAATTACAAATCGAACTTCAAGCACAGTACTTGCCAGGCAAGGAAAACATGCTGGCAGACAACCTAAGCAGAAGTATGACAGATCCACACGAATGGAAGTTGCATCCTCAAGTTTTTACAGAGATAATACAAGCTTGGGGAAGGCCAGACATAGATCTCTTTGCCTCCCACAAAAATCACCAATTGACAAAAGTCTGCTCAAGGACTTTGCATCCACAGGCGTGGAGAGTGGACGCTCTCTCTTTCAGTTGGACAACAGTGACAGTTTGCCTTTCCGCCTCTTCCTCTGCTGCCCAAAGTTCTATTAAAAACCAGAGCAGACAGACCAAAGATGATTCTCATTGCTCCAGACTGGCCAAGACAGCACTGGTACCCACTCCTGAGGAGCCTGACGCATTCCCCACCGTAGGCCCTACCTCTAATGCCTCTTCTTCTGACTCAGCACAGCTTCAAAACTCTTCACAGTCAGCTGAAAACACTCAATCTGGCCGCATGGAAGATTCCTTAACATCGCAACAGACCCTACTCTCCAAGGAGGTGCAGGATGCTTACTCCGCAAAATGGAAACGGTTTTGTGCCTGGAATGAGAAAAAGGGCCAGAATCCTGGAAAACTGAATTTACCTCAAATATTACAGTACCTAGCTGAGCTGCTAAGCAGTGAACTTTCATTTTCCTCCATCAAAATCCATGCCTCAGCCATTTCTGCAAAATACAACACTGATCCGCCTTTATTCTCTCACCCCCTCTTAAGACAGTTCCTCAGAGGGGCTAAGAATATAAAGCCCCCAAGGAAACAACCAATACCTGCTTGGGACCTCAGTTTAATTCTAGAAAAGCTGACCTTGCCTCCCTTTGAGCCAGCTGCCTCAACAGATTTGCAATATTTGTCCTGGAAAACAGCTTTCCTTCTGGCTATCACCTCAGGTAGCAGGGTATCGGAACTACAAGCCCTCATGGCTGTGCAGCCTTTTATCATCTTCCATCAGGACAGAGTTTCCTTACGAACCAACCCGTCCTTTATGCCAAAGGTGGTATCCAGTGTAGCTTTGAATCAGGCTATCCACTTTACCTACCTTTTACCCTAATCCTCAAAACAAAGGGGAGAGGCTACTACATTCCTTGGACATCCACAGACAGCTGCGTTATTATTTGGACAGAACAAAGCCTTTCAGAAAAACAGAACAGCTCTTTGTGTCCTGTGCTATAGGAGCTCAAGGGAAGCCTTTTTCCAAACAGACAATCTCAAATGGATAGCCCACTGCATACGCTTTTGTTACTCTTTTCATGGTAAAACTGTACCTGCAGGCATCAGATCTCACTCCACAAGGCCCACAGCTACCTCTGCAGCTTTCCTCAGAGGAGTTCCTACCAAAGATATTTTGGAAGCAGCCACTTGTAGTTCTGTGCATACCTTCTCCAAGCACTACCACCTCCTTCCCCTCTTGGGACAGGCCTATTGGCTACCACCTCCTCATACAACCTGATTGGGGTATTCGTTTATGGTGTATTTGCTTGCAACTACTGTATTTTGATTATATTGCATTGCGTTATTACATAAATGTATGTATTGCCTTCCTTCTGGGGGCACATGATATCTGGGGCAAGAAAAACTGAAGAAAATGGTGTTGGCTGGTTTTTTTATACCCCTGTCGCACTGACGTCATGGAAGAAGCGACGACAACCAACACCGGACCTAGACTTTGGAATTCAGCCCACTGAGGACCCGCCTGACGGCAGGAGAACCCATCTGTTATGACTGCAGCTGTATTAGCACTCGAACATCTACATTTATGGTAGGTACAAAACTGTACTTTTCCTTACTTAAGACTACTGGCTCATCTTCACCCCAACCAGGCATCAACTCATTATGGCAAGAGAAAAAGTAATCCATATTTGTGCATGGTTAGGAATAACCATAAATTTTGAAAAATCACATCTTCAATTATCTCAGACTGTAGAGTTCATAGGAGCGCTACACGACATAAGATCGACAATAGCCTCTCTTCTTCCTTCCAGAGTTCAGACTTTAAGATTGCAAGTCAACAAGATACTTTGAAGTACCACAGCCCCAGCTTGCCTTGTCCTACAAGTGCTTTGATCGATGACGACAGTGATACCCCTTGATGTTCATCGTGTTTCACTGTTGCAGTCATTACATTTGGGTTATCTGCCTGGACTGAATACCAGAGTCTTGGATTCCTGTGTCAGATGCCGTCTCTTCTTCCATGATGTCAGGTCATCAGGGGTATAAAACATGCAGCTAACACCACTACATCAGTATTTCTTGCCTTGCTGTGCCCGAAGCAGAAGCAGTTAGCAAGTGCTGGTCGGCCAACTCCTGAAATTTTCGTTTTCGAGTTTCAGAACTGAAGTCTTTAAAAAGGCTAAATACCCTGTTGGGGATCCTTTTTCTTGCTCTTAAACTGATGTCAGTTAAAGTTAACAATTGTCTTACCTGTGGAAAGCAAGTACCTCATAAAGATTTTCATTCGTACTGCATCTCTTGCTTAGGCCCAGACCACGATGTCCCTTGCTGTCGGTTTTATGCTTTATTCAACTCCCTAACTATTCGTCGTCTGTCTATTTTTGCAGCAAATTATTTTGATTCTCGGTTTAACTATCCAGAAATGTTCTCTGTAAGCCATCTGACTACTGATATTCAGAAAAAACGTAAAGATAAAGACAGAGACAGACCGCATAGGTCCAAAACTGCCAACGATGCTTCCACTAAGCTAGTCGCCTGTTTGCTGGTACTCAGTGAGGTGCTTTTTCAGCCCCTGATACCCGCTACTTCAGATTCGCAGGCCTCTGCTGAGACCCATTCGGAGTCCAGTATGTCGCAAGATGCTTCTTCGACTATGGAACCTGCGGATATCTCTACCTTGGATGGGTCCGGAGCCGCTGTGCAGGCACCGGCTTCTAAGGGTGTATTCAGGCCTACAGACTTGCATTTCAAACCGACGCCAACTTTTTCTTCAAGGCCTAAAACTCAACCCACGCCTAGAAAATCGACATTCAAACCGCATGGTCAGGCCCATATGCCTAAAAACAAATGATAATAATGGCTGAAGACCTTAATACTTTAAGTAGGCAAAGCCAGCCCTCCCCCTCTAAGAGACCTAGAACTGTTTTTCCTTCTGATTCTTCTGATCAGGATTCTGAAATTTCTATTTCTTCTGATTAGCAGGATTTGCCCTTATCTACCTATGAGGATTCTGATGCAAAGGATTCCATTCCCTCTGCTTCCCCTCCAGAAGATTTTTCTTTTGGTGAAACCTTGCACACTCTTAGGGAAAGCCAGGATTACTCTTACTCCAAAAAGAGGCTTAGGGTATTCTTACTCCTCCTTCAATACAGGCCTTTAGTTATCCCTCCTGTTCTGGACATTGTAGATGTTGCCTTCTTGGAATCCAGCCTGGCCCCAGACACTTTACCTCCAGCCTCCAGAAAATCTGCCAGGTACTAGAGAGTACCTGACTCTCTCAAGTTTCTCTTCAAGAATCCTACTGCGGACCCAGAGACCACTTCCCAAGGACCTAAAGCAATTAAGGCTAGTACTGCCAAAAACCCTACACCCTCTGCTAGAGATTCCAGGGCCTTGGACAGATGGGGTAAGAAGGTATACACTTCTGCTACTTTGGCCATTAGGGCTTTAAACTGCCAGTTGCATATGTTAAAGTATCAGCAGCATATTATGGGACTACTTAAACAGAAAATTATTTTGATTCCTGACTGTGCTGAACATAAAGAATTACAGGATTTAATGCATTCTGCTGAACAAGTTGGTAAAAATACTTTGGAGTGTGGTTTTGATTCTTTAGAAGCATCTCGCAGGGCTACTGTCACTGGCTCTGTACTTAGAAGGCATGCTTGGCTTAAGGAGCAAAACCTGTCTGATCAAGTTAAAGCTAAACTACTGGATGCTCCCTTAAACTAAGACCGCCTGTTTGGCAACAAAGCAGAAGTCCTTAAAAAGATGGAGAAAAAAAGCTAACTCTATGCAAACTATTAAAGATTTCCTGCAATTACAGCCTCCCAGATTTAGTAGGCATTGGCCTTCTGAGAATTGGTCCTTTCCAGTCTCTTCCAGGCCTTCTCAGTCCAAACTCAGGAAGAGCAGACCACCTAGGCTACAGTCTCAAGGCACACACAGGCCTAAGCAGTGTGGGGCTCCCACTTCCAAAGCTGGAAGTAGTAAGACACCCCCTAAGGAAAAATGTCACAATGACTTAACCTTAAACCTTCCAAGCCCTGCTCAACTGCCTGCTCCCTTAGGGGGAAAGATCCCCCTGCATGCAAAAAACTGGGAACTCATTACCCAGGACAAATTGGTATTAAATATAGTCTTCCTAGGATACAGATTCCACTTCCACTCCTTGCCAACCCCAAACAGTTGGCCAGACCTACCCCTAAATCAGTGGGCAGAGGCTCAAAAGCAGGTTGTCTCTCTTCTAAGTATCAAGGCTATTCAGCCTGTCCCAGCAGAAGAAAGGGGACAAGGGTTTTACTCAAGATTCTTCCTGGTACCCAGAAAAGACAGCTCCTGGCATCCTATCCTGGACCTCTCTATTCTACACACCTTTTTGGTAATCCTAAAATTCAAAATGTTAACACTTCAACAGCAGCTTCCTATGCTAGGCAAAGATGCCTGGTTGGCAACCTTAGACTTAAAGGAAGCTTACCTGCACATTCCAATAAGGGAGTCTTGCAGAAAATACCTACGCTTCAGAGCAGGTTCTTTGCACTTCCGTTTGGCTTATCTACTGTGCCTAGGGTATTCACAAAGTGTCTAGCTCCAGCCATTGCAGTTTGCAGGCAGAGAAACATTCAAATATACCCATACCTGGATGATTGTCTAATTCAGGCAGAAAGCCAGGACATCCTATTAAATCATCTGGCATTTGTAAAGAAACTTCTAACCTCGCTGGGGTACATCGTAAACAAAAAGAAATCTCATCTAGTACCCTGCCAACAAATTGTATTTCTAGGAGCAAGCTTGAACACGACTTCCCAGATGGCTTATCTCATGCCAGAGAAACAAGTTTATTTGACAGCTTATTTCAGACTACTGGCCACAAAGACCCAGCTGTCTGCAAGGAAAATCCTGCAAGCCCTGGGGTTCATGACCTCCTGCATTCTACTAATTCCATATGCAAGACTGCATATGAGGAAGCTACAATGGTATCTAAAAAGCCTATGGTGTCAACATTCTCAGGACCTGGAGACGATTTCTATAGTTTCTTGTATAAAGACAGAGTTCCTTTGGTGGGCAGAGGCCTGCCACCTAAACAAGTGGCTCCCTTTCAGTCTACCCCTTGCCACCCAAACCCTGACTACAGACACATCAGACTATGCGTGGGGGGCTCACATGGCAGGGCAGTGCATTCAGGGAAAATGGAACCCGAGTCAGATGCAACTGCATATCAACCAAAAGAAATGTTAGCTGTACAGAATTCCCTGACAGCTTTCAAAGACCATATCCTTCCAGGACAATTATTGGTAAAGACAGATAACACCAGAGTTATTTGGTAAATTAACAAGCGGCGGGAACCCACTCGTACTCCCTTTGCAGACTAGCCATGGCTCTGTAGAACACAGCCCTGAGCTACCAAGTGCACCTACAAGCTCAATTCCTGCCAGACAAGCTAAATTCACTGGCAGACGACCTAAACAGAAATCTCATGGACCCACACAAATGGAAAATGGAAACAAAGATATTCAACCTCTTGAGGGAAAAATGGGGGACTCCAGAGATAGACCTGTTTGCCTCCCCTCAGAACTACCAGTTGGACAAATTCTGCACAAGGACTCCCACAGTCAAGCTTGGAAAGTGGATGCCATGTCCTTTACCTGGGAAAGCCTCTCAGTTTATGCCTTTCCACCTCTGCCTCTCCTCTGGAAGGTTCTGCTAAAGATCAATCGGGACAAATCTAGGACAATACTGATTGCACCAGACTGGTCTCGCCAGCAGTGGTACCCTCTCTTGCACAGTATGATACTGCTGGATCCATGGCACCTACCGCAGACACCTTCCCTGCTGTCCCAGCAGGCGGGCCAGATTCTGCACCCTCAGCTTCAAACCCTGAACCTGGCAGCCTGGCTAATTCCTTGAGCTCTCCAATAGCATCCCTCAGTAAGCAGGTGTTAGATGTCATTCTGGAAACAAGGAGACCCAGTACTAGAAAATCTTGCACTGAAAAGTGGAAAAAATACTGTTCCTGGAGCCAGACTCAGGAGATGGGCACTACAATGCCCAGCTTACCTCATATCCTTCAGTACTTAACAGAAATGCTCCACAAGGGCCTCTCTTCTATCAAAATTCATGCCTCTGCCATCTTAGCACATTATAATACTGAACCACCCGTCTTCTCCCACCCACTGTTAAAGCAATTCCTCAGAGGGGTTAACAATTTAAGACCCCCCAGGCGAGTCCCTACTCCAGCCTGGGATCTTAACTTTGTATTGGAAAAGCTCACTCTCCCTCCATTTGAACCAGCTGCAACTGCAGAGTTGAAATTCTTTTCTTGGAAAACAGCCTTCCTCCTAGCCATCACATCAGCTAGAAGAGTGTCTGAATTACAGGCCGTTATGGCAGTGGAGCCCTTCATTATCTTCCATGCAGACAGGGTTTCCCTCAGAACCAGTCCTTCCTTTTATGCCCAAGGTGGTGTCTGGTGTGGCCCTGAATCAGTCCATTCATTTGCCTATTTTTTTTTCCTGAATCCACAAAACAGAGGAGAGAGAATACTGCACTATTTGGATGTGCACAGACAACTTTGATTTTATTTGGACAGGACTAAGCCTCTCAGAAAATCTGAACAGCTGCTAGATGGCTTTGTGGCAGGGGCAGGTGGGAAGGCCATTTCAAAGCAAACCATTTCTAAATGGATAGCCCATTGCACTCATTTCTGCTATAAGCACCATGGAAAACCTACCCCACAGGGGATTAGATCACATTCCACCAGGGCTGCATCTACCTCTACAGCCTTTCTCAGAGGAGTCCCTACCAGGGACATCCTAGAAGCTGCTACCTGGAGCTCTGTACATACCTTCACCAAGCATTACCACATACATATTTTTTCTAAATCCAAAGCTGGTTTTGCCAGTGTAGTTTTGCAGGGCTTAATGGCTGGCCCTAATGCTCTCTAACTTCCTCCTCCCTTCCTTAGCTTTGGGAATCTACCAAAATGTAATGACTGCAACAGTGAAACATGAAGAACATAGTACAGTTGTGTACACTTACCATAAATGTAGATGTTCGAGAGTATTCACTGTTGCAGTCCTGGATGTCCTTCAAGAATGCAACTGCAGTTCTTACATATGGGTTGTCCTGCCTCAGGCAGCCCTCGGTCGGCCGGATTCCAAAGTCTGGGTCCGGCGTCGGCTGATGTCGCCTCCACCCCGACGTCAGACCGGCTGGGGTATAAAGGCATCAGCCGACGCCATCTTCCTCAGTCTTTCTTGCCGCGTGGTGCCCGAAGCAGAAGCAGTTCGCAAGTGCCGGTCTGTCAGCTCCTGTATTTTCGTATCCGAAGTCATCAAAAAGCTAAGTACCCCATTGGGGAACCTTTTCTTGCCTCAGCCGATGTCAGAAAAATCTGAAAAAGTTAATAATTGTTTGTCTTGTGGTAAACAAATACCTCATAAGGACTTCCATTCTTACTGCCTCCCCTGCCTTGGCCCAGACCACGACGTCTCGGCCTGTGCTGCCTGTGCTTTCTTCAATAAGCGCACACTCAGGCGCTGGGCAGAGTTTGCTGAAGACTTTTTTGGCGATATATTCGCTTATACCATGCCGTCGGAACAACCGACACCTCACATTTCCAAAAAGCGGAAAGACTGGGACCGACATTCTCGGCCCGCAACTTCCACCGACACCACGCCAAAAACTACCGCGAGTGCATCGGTCTCTTCTGAGACGGTTGTTCCACCGCTCCGGACCGACGACACCGCTTTACCGATCACGCCGGCCCCGGAGACTGCACCGGTGCCAGTTGTTGATTTTCTTCCAGAAACTGAAACCCAAGATTTGCCTGAGACCATTCCGGTGGACAAGGTTACTCCAGCACGTGGGGCAGCTAGGCCCCCTATGTCTATGTCTATCAAGGCCTACACACGTGCTAATGCTGCCAGCCAGGCTAAGTCTCACCCTCCTAAAGCTTTGCCTCAGCCCACTACTGCTAAGCAAATCATGACTTTAGCTGCAGATTTAATTTCCTTAATCAGAGGCTCCCAGGCCCATCCAGACAGAGGTTCTCAGCCACCTTCAGACAAAAGGCCTAGGGTTGAGCATACAGACACCCTTTCTTCAGATGAAGCCTCTGGTGACTCCGATCACTCAGATACCCAGGAAGAGTCCTTCCAGGCCTACGAGGATTCAGATGCGGAGGAATCTATCCCTTCTGCCTCTCCTCCTGAGGATATTTCTTTTGGGGAAATTCTTCACTCCATGAGAGAGCATTTTAAGTGGCAAGGCCAGGAATTCTCCGACTCCAGGAAACGGCTTCGTACCTTCCTTAAGCTTCCCCAACACAGGCCTTTAGCTATCCCTCCAGTGTTAGATGTATTGGATGATGTGTACTCAGACTCGAGTGCTTCTCCTGATTCTCTCCCCCCTGCTCCTGTCAAGCCAGACAGATACTACAGGGTTCCTGAAACTCACAAGCATTTCTTTAAGGCCCATTCTGTAGATCTAGAAACTATTTCCCAGGAGCCCAAAGGGGTGGCCACATCCACGGCCAAAAATCCTTTACCCTCAGACAGGGAAGCTAGGTCCCTGGAGAGGTGGGGCAAAAAAGTTTATACCTCAACCACTCTTGCCATGAGGGCCCTTAATTGCCTTTTTCATGTGTTTCAGTATCAGGATTTCTTGATGGATGACTTGCAGAAAAAGTTAGCCTCTCCTGAGCCTTTAGATAGAAAGGCCTTGCAGGATTTGGTCCATAACACACAGCAGGTTAGCAATCATTTTCTTCAGTGTGGCTATGATGCATTGGAAGCTTCATGTAGAGCAGCTATGACAGGGGCAGTCATACGTAGACATGCATGGTTAAAAGAACAGGCATTGCCAGATCATGTTAAAGTAAAGCTTCTAGATGCACCTCTGGAAAAGAACAAGCTATTTGGTGCTAATGCTCAGGATGTGTTGAAATCATTTGAGGAAAAGGCTAAATCAGTCTAAACAGTCAAGGATTTCCTCCAGGTTCAGCCACCAAGGTTCAGCAGGAATTGGCCTTCTAAGAATTGGTCCTTTCTGGACACTGACAAGTTTCAAAGGGGAAAAAACAGGCGTGCCCGAGGAAGAGGGCAATACAGAGGCTCCTACAGGGGACGCCAATGGCAACCGACTAATCAGAGAGGTGGCGCAGGGACTTCCCCTGCCCCACAGGGACAATCACAATGACTTGACTTTGACACCACCGACCAAGGCTCAAAGAGAAGCACCTTTAGGCGGAAAATTATCCTTATTTTCAAAAAATTGACATATTTTAACAAAGGACAAATGGATTCTGGACATAATAGACCAAGGCTACAGGTTCCACTTCCATACTTTGCCAACAAGACAAGGCATGCCAAACCTGCCACAAAATCAAAGGGCAGAGGCATTCGAACAAGTTTCAAAGCTGATACAAATCAAAGCAGTAGAAAAGGTTCCTCCTCAGGAACAAGGCCAGGGATTTTACTCAAGACTGTTCCTTGTTCCAAGAAAAGAAAAGCAATGGAGGCCTATACTGGACTTGTCCACTCTAAACACTTTTCTCATTGTACCAAAATTCAAAATGCTGACGCTACAGCAACTCCTTCCCATGCTGGGCAAGGGTTCTTGGCTGGTTACTCTGGACCTCAAGGAGGCATACCTGCATGTCCCAATCAGACACAGTTGCAGAAGATACCTCAGATTTCTAGCAGGGTCAGAGCATTATCAATTCTCAGCATTGCCTTTTGGCTTATCTACTGCGCCCAGAGTATTCACGAAATGCCTGGCATCAGTAATTGCACACTGCAGACTCCAGGGGATACAAATATACCCTTACCTGGACGACTGCCTTATACAAGCGGACGGCAAACAAGCCTTGACAAAAAACTTGAATTATGTCATTAACTTACTACAGGCTTTGGGATACACAGTCAACTTACAAAAATCAAGACTACTGCCATCCCAGCAAATAATTTTTCTAGGAGCCAAACTAGACACAGAATCACAAATGGCTTACCTCACAGAAGAGAAGCAAGAACAATTACCACATTACTTCAAAAGCCTAGCAAAGCTCACCCAGATGACTGCAAGGAAAATCCTGCAGGCCCTGGGTTTCATGGCATCTTGCATTCTACTGATTCCACTGGCAAGACTACACATGAGAAAACTACAATGGTACCTAAAAAGTTTATGGTCTCAACACAGCCACAACTTAGAAGCAATTATCCCACATATCCCATGTCTACAAAGGGAATTTTTATGGTGGGCCCAAGCAAGCCAGTTAAACACAGGTATGCCTTTCAACAAACCTCAAACAAGCCAAACCATTACAACAGACGCCTCAGACCATGGATGGGGGCGCACATGGAGGGCAAATGCATTCAAGGGCAATGGGCCCCCCAGGAAGTACATCTACACATCAATCAAAAAGAGATGTTGGCAGTGATTCATGCAATCGAGTTCTTCGGAAAATATCTTCAACAAGGTCATCTGCTAATAAAGACAGACAACACCACTGTTATGTGGTACATAAACAAGCAGGGAGGTACTCATTCTTACCCCCTTTGCAGACTAGCAATGACTCTTTGGGAAAAGTCCTGGAAACTGAACATACAGCTGCAATCCCAGTTTGTGCCGGGCAGGGACAATGTTCTGGCGGACAGTCTAAGCAGAAACATCCTGGACCCGCACGAATGGATGTTGCATCCAGACATTTTTGCACAAATAACTCATGCATGGGGAAGGCCAGACATAGATCTTTTTGCCTCCCACCTCAATCATCATCTGAAAAAGTTTTGCTTGAGGACACACCATCCACAAGCCTGGAGAATAGATGCTCTCTCATTCAGCTGGAACTCTCTAACAATCTATGCATTCCCACCTCTACCATTAATGACCAAGGTGTTACTGAAGATCAAAGCAGAGCAACCAAAAGGCATCTTAATAGCTCCAGATTGGCCAAGGCAGCACTGGTACCCATTACTAAGGAGCATAGCTCACACAAAGCCGTGGCCCCTGCCTCAATGGCCTCTACTCTTGACTCAACACAATTACAGGACGGTTCATCCCAACCTGCAAACTCTGCAGCTGACAGCATGGAGGGTTCCATGATTTCTCCCCATATCTCTCTCTCCAAGGAAGTTCAACAGATATTATTGGAAGCACACAGACCTTCCACCAGAAAGACTTATTCAGCCAAATGGAAGAGATTCATCATCTGGAATACCAACAAGGGGACAGGATGCCTCAGTAATGAACATCCCACAGATACTGGAATACTTGGCAGAAATGCTGCATAATGGACTTTCCTATTCTTCCATAAAAATACACGCTTCAGCAATTTCAGCAAAATACAACACTGATCCGCCTGTGTTTTCACATCCTTTGCTAAGACAATTTCTAAGAGGGATAAAGAATATCAAACCTCCTAGAAAACCACCTGTGCCTGCATGGGACCTCAACTTCGTGTTGGAAAAATTAACTCTTCCTCCTTTTGAACCAGCAGCATCTTCAGAATTGCAATTTCTCTCCTGGAAAACAGTTTTCCTGTTGGCAATTACCTCAGCAAGAAGAGTTTCGGAGATACAGGCCCTCATGGCAGTACCTCCATTCCTCATTTTTCATCAGGACAGGGTTTCTTTAAGAACCAATCCTTCTTTTATGCCGAAAGTGATATCCAGGGTGTCTCTAAATCAAGTGATTCACCTGCCTACTTTCTTCCCCAATCCTCAAAATAAAGGGGAAAGGCTGCTGCACACTCTGGACATACACATACAGCTGCGCTACTACTTGGACAGAACAAAGGCCAACAGAAAGTCTGATCAGTTGTTTATAGCATACGCTCCTGGAGTGCAAGGAAAGGCAATTTCCAAACAAACAATTTCAAAATGGATTGGACATTGCATCAGATTCTGTTATTCTTTCCATGGAAAGGGTGTGCCAGCCAATATTAGGCCACACTCCACCAGAGCTACAGTCACCTCCACAGCCTTCTTAAGAGGGGTGGCTACAAAGGACATTCTAGAAGCTGCTACATGGAGCTCCATGCATACATTTTCCAAGCACTACAACCTGCCTTTATATTCCAGATCCCGAGCAGGCTTTGCCTCGGCAGTCCTGCAGGGCATTTTAGCTACACCATCCTTATCTTAGAGCCTACCACCCCCAGCTTGGCTATGGTATTCAACCCATATGTAAGGACTGCAGTTGCATTCTTGAAGGACATAGTACAGTTTTGTACCTACCATAAATGTAGATGTCCGATAGATATGCAACTGCAGTCAGGTTTTCCCTCCCTCCCTCCTATCCCTCTGTGTATTGGGTCCACTTCCCTTCTTTTATACTTAGCTGGGGATATCTGTTATGGTGTATCTGTTTATTGCTATTGTGTGTGTCTGGAAATTTTATCCAGTTTTAAATTTAGCCTTCCTTGGAGGGCACCTGGCATCTGGGGCAAGAAACACTGAGGAAGATGGCGTCGGCTGATGCTTTTATACCCCAGCCGGTCTGACATCGGGGTGGAGGCGACATCAGCCGACGTCGGACCCAGACTTTGGAATCCGGCCGACCGAGGGCTGCCTGAAGCAGGACAACCCATATGTAAGGACTGCAGTTGCATATCTATCGGACATCTACATTTATGGTAGGTACAAAACTGTACTTTACCCTCCCTCCAGCCCCCTGACTTCTTTTGGTTCTACCTTTCCTTCTTGTTTGGTGTATTTGAGCTGTTTGGTGTATTTGCTTTTTGTTGGAGGTGTATCATAACATATAATTGCTTCCCATTGTGGGGGCAACTGACATCTGGGGCAAGAAAAAAACTGATGTAATGGCGTTGGCTGCATGTTTTATACCCCGACGACCTGACGTCATGGAAGAAGAGACAGCATCCGACACAGGAATCCAAGACTCTGGTATTCAGGCCGGCTGAGGGCTACTTGCAGGCAGATAACCCAAATGTAATGACTGCAACAGTGAATACACTCGAACATCTACGTTTATGGTAAGTGTACACAACTGTACTTTCCGCTGACCAGATTTCATTTGAGGATTCTTCAGTGGATGTTGGCATCTCAGTGGTCGATACTTCAGCTACCTCTGTTCTATCCAATATGAATTACCAGCTCATGCAAGAAAGATCTGATGTGGTGGACCCAGCTGGAACAGCTGCTGCAGGGCTGTTTTTGTCCCCCCCCCCCCTCAGCTCAAAGCCAGAATGACCATGGATGCTTCCCAGCTGGGGTGTGGGGGACATTACCTAGGAAAGACAGTCCAAGGCATGTGGTCCCCTCAACAGACCAATTTGCATATCAACATTTTGGAGTTGAGAGCAGTGCTTTTAGTATTGTAAGCCTTTCAGGATGCTCCCCGTCGGGAGCGATTGCAATATAGACAGACAATGTCAGTGATTCGGTACATCAGCAAACAAGGAAGAACCATATCATACCCCCTATGTCAAGAAGCACTAACGGTGTAGCAATGGGCAGTGTCTTCCAACTGCTTTCTCTTAGCAACGTGCATTCCAGGGAAGACCAACATGCTAGCCAACAAACTGAGCAGATGGATTATATTACCTCAGGAATGGCCCCTTAACCAGAAAGTAGTGGAAATGATTTTCTACAAGTGGGGCCAGCTTTGCTGCAGTATTTTTCCATCTCTCCTAAACAACAAGTACAGCAGGCTACTTTGCCATCATTCCCCCCCACAGGGAGAGTCACTGAGGGATTTTGTTCTCCACAGTTGGCTCCCCCAGGTTACTGTGTGCGTATCACCGATCCCTATGATTATCAAAGTTCCTTCAGAGAGCTGCCAGATTGAAGAGCAAGATCATTCTTATTGCCCCCTTTTAGCCTCAACAAATTTGGTTCCCCTTCCTGTGGCCTCATTTGATCAGTTAACCCTGGATTCTGGATCTAGCTCCAGATCTTCTGTCTCACCTGACAGAAAGTATTTATCTGGACCTTCCAAAGCTAAAGCTGACACCTTGGTTTCTCCATTTTTAGTAACAGCCAGACAACCTATGCTTTCTTCCCCTGTTCACCAATTTATATTATTTTTCCTCAAACCATCTACAATTAAAACTTATGCTAGCAAATGGAAAAGATTTGTGCTCCAATTCACACTATCCTGGAATTCTTTGTTGCTTTTTGATCAAGGGGCCAGTTTTTCCACAGTAGTTTCACTAAGCAATTTCCAGTTTTCATGTTGGTCTTGATTGGTTCTTCCCTTGCTTCACATAAACTTTATAAGACCTTTCTATGAGAACACTTCTGTTGAGACCCCCAGTTAAAGATCCTACTCCATAGTGGGACTTAACTCTGGTACTGCAAGCTTTGGTCCTTCCTCCCTTCGAACCTGCAAGTACTTGCAATCTAAAATTTATATCTTGGAAGACTTTGTTTTTGGTGGTCATTACCTCTGCCAGACGAGTTTCAGAAATTCAGGCTTTGTCGGTGAAACCTCCATACCTAATTTTCATAAGGGTAGAGTTGCCTTGCAAACTAATGTATCCTTTTTGCTCAGAGTAGTATCAGAATCCAACATTAACCAATCTATCAATCTACCATTTTTTTTCACAAATTATACAAAGGTGATTATTAGTTGCAATCACTAGGCAATTGTGTTTTTATTTACACAGAACAAAAGAATTCAGAAATTCAGATCACTTGTTTCCTTTGCTGAAAGGAAATTGGGCAAACCGGTGTCTAGACGTTCCCTAGCCAAATGGCTTATTAATTGCATCTCCTTCATTTGCGATAAATTGAACTTGCCTTAAACTAAGCAAATGCATGTTTGCTGTGCAAGATCAATAGCAGCTTCCTCAGGCTTTCATTCTAGAGCCTCCATAGATGACATTTGTGCAGCAGCAACTTGGGCGTCACCTCACATCTTCATTTCTCATTGAAAACAGCCTTAGTTTCTAGAAGTAGGGCGTCATTTGGCTTAGTGGTGCTTAGGAATATCCTTCCTTGAAGCCACCCTGGGATTTTTGTAAGTTGGGGACTCTGTCTCATCAGTTGAGGACAGAATGAAAATTGACAACATCAGATAAAGAAATTATGTACTTACCATAATGTTTCATCTGTGTTGTCCATTTTCATTCTTCTTGGTTGGAACCCCCAACCAATTTTTTCTGGAAGCGCGAGTGGATAGAGCAAGGTTTTTTTTGAGGACTTCCCCTTGCATTCTATGGCTCCAGATGCTACCCTTATCTTCTGTAATATTGCTTGCTTTTTTTTCTATAAGCGTAAAGTGTTTATTCTTTTGCTAGGGTCTGCAAGCAAGTTCTGAAGTAGTAAGGACAACAGATGAAACATTATGGTAAGTACATAACTTCTTTTACTTTCTTCAGTCTTAGAGGTGGTGGATGATGACTTGCTGGATTCTTCATTACAACCAGACTCCCTCCCCCTGCCCCTCAGAAACTCATAGATTTTACAGGGTTCTGGATTCCCACAGACACCTTTTCAAGAACTCTATAACAGACCCTGAAGAGGTGACTCATGGCTGTAAGGGAGCTAAAGTTTCTACTTCCAAAAAGCCCATGCCAGCTGACAAAGCAGAGCCTTAAATGGATTTGTAAAGAAAGTCTACACCTTTGCTACCCTCATCATGAGGGCATTGAACTGCCAGTTCCATGTGTTGAAGTAGCAGGAAACTTTTGGACAAAGATTTTCTTCTTGGCCCCAAGGTTGAAGCCACTCTTAAGGAGATGTAGAGTAAGGCCAAGTCCATACAGTGATGGGTTTTCTCCAGGTAAAACCTCCTTGTTTCAACCACAAGTACCCAACCAGACAGTCTGAATCTAGAAATAGGAGACCTCAAAGGAAAAGGAGTTCAAAGGTAGCACCAGCATCCGAGACAGTGACAAGCAGATTCCAGTAGGCCTGCAGGATCCCACCAACAGGGACCCTGCAGGGTGCAATCATGACTCTTCCATGACACTCCCTTCCCCATCCCCTCAAGTCCTACCCCTCCCTGCCTAACCCTCTCGGACTAGGAGGACAGCTGTCCTTCTTCCTAGAGAGTTGAACCCTCATTACCAAGGATCATCGGATACTGGCAGTCATTCAAAGAGGTTGCAGACTGCATTTCACATAGCTTCTAATTCGATCAGGTTTCTTTGATATTCCACCAAACCAAAAGACAGAGGTCTTAAAGCAAATACAGCTCCTATACACCTAAGGCTCTGTGGAAACAGTACCAAATTCATTTCAAGGAAAATGTTTTTACTCCAGGCTTTTTCTTGGCCCCAAGGATGAAGCCACTCTTAAGGAGATGTAGGGTAAAGCCAAGTCCATACAGTGATGGGTTTTCTCCAGATTCAACCTCCTTGTTTCAACTGCAAGTACCCTCCCAGACAGTCTGAATCTAGAAATAGGAGACCTCAAAGGAAAAGGACTCAAAGGTAGCACCAGCATCCGAGACAGTGACAAACAGATTCGAGAAGGCCTGCAGGATCCCACCAACAGGGACCCCGCAGGGTGCAATCATGACTCTTCCATGACACTCCCTTCCCCATCCCCTCAAGTCCCACCCCTCCCTGCCTAACCCCCTCAGACGAGGAGGACAGCTGTCCTTCTTCCTAAAGAGTTGAACCCTCATTACCAAGGATCATTGGATGTTCTTCGTGTTTCAGTCATTAAATTTGTTTAATCTGCTGGCAGGTTGCCCTCAGTCGGCCTGAATTCCAAAGTCTTGGATCCTGCATCAGTTGCTGTCTCCTCTTTCCTGACGTCAGGGGTATAAAATAAGCAGCCAATGCCATTTTCTTTAGTCTTTCTTGCCATGTGGTGCCCGAAGCAGAAGCATTTCACAACTGTCGGTCGGCCGACTCCTGAAATTTTCGAGTTTGAGTTTCAGACCCAAAGTCTTCACTAAAGATAAGTACCCCGTTGGGGAAACTTTTTTCTTGCTCCATACCGATGTCAGAAAAAGTTTAATAATTGTATTACTTGTGGGAAGCAAATACAATCCGCGGTGGTGGTGCTGTGGTAGCGTTGTCGCCTCACAGTAAGACGCTGTCCGGTTCGATTCTCGGCTAGAGTGTGTTTTGCATGGAGACATGTGTGAATGGGCATACTTTCGTTGAAGGTTGTGCATCAGGGGCTGGTAACTCGGCACGTAAGAATAAACTACCAATCATTAGCGGACTGGAGTTCCACTGTGGCGACCCCTAACCGGGAAAAGCTGAAAGAAGCAACAACTGTATTCCTTGCCTAGGTCCTGATCACAATGTGCCTGGCTGTCAGTTTTGTGCTTGATTTAACCAACGCACTATTAAGCGTCGATATATTTTTGCCTCAGAATATTTTGGAAACAGATTTAACTATCCAGAAATGTCGTTGGATAGCAATCCGACTACCGGAGTACACAAAAAATGCAAGGAGAAGGACAGAGATAGGCAGTCGAGGTCCAAAACCGACGACGAAGCTTCTCCTAAGCCAGTCGCCGGTTCACCGGTACTCAGTGAGGTGCTTTCGCAGCCCCTGATACATGCTACTTTTGAGTCGCAGGCCCCTACCGAGACCCATGTGGAGTCCGGCACGCAGCAAGATACTCAAAGTATTGGACCCACGGATGTGTATCTCTCAGATTGGTCCGGAGCCGCTGAGCAGGCACCGGCTTCTGAGGGGTGTATTCAGACCTCAACATTTTTATATCAAACCAACGACAGTTGCAAAACCAAAGACAAAAGCAACTTCTAAAGCAAAAAAAACGACGCATGAGCCACGTGCACATGCAGCTATGCCTAAAAACAGATGATCAAAATGGCTGAAGACCTTATTACCTTGATCAGGGGTTCCCAACCCCCTCCTGATAAGAGGCCTAGGCAAGACACTGATTATGAATCTTCAGATCAGATTTCTATTTCTTCTGATTCCTCTTCTGATCAGGAATTATCTATACCTCCCTATGAGGATTCTGATGCAGAGGATTCTATCCCATCTGCATCACCTCCAGAGGATTATTCATTTGGAGAAACCTTGCATAATTTGAGGGAGCATTTTCAGTGGGAGAGTCAAGATTTCTCAGAATCAAAAAAGAGGCTCAGGGATCTCCTCCTCCTCCCTCAGCACAGGCCTTTAGCCAATACCCCCTGTTTTAGACATTGTGGATGATGTGTTTTCGGAGTCAAGCTTAACCCCTGACTCCTTACCTCTGGCTCCCAGCAAGCTTGACAGATATTACAGGGTCCCTGACTCTCACAAATTTTTATTTAGATACCCTGCTGCTGATCCTGAAACTATTTCACAGGGTTCAAAGGGGGTTAAGGCCTCAACAGCAAAAAAAATCCTACCCCCTCTGACAGAGATTCAAGGGCACTGGACAGATGGGGGAAAGAAGGTTTATACCTTGGCATTTAGGGCCTTAAACTGCTGTTTTCATATGCTCAAGTATCAACAACATGTTATGGGATTGCTGAAACAGAAAATGATGTTGATTTCTGAATGTGCAGAAAATAATGAATTGCAGGAATTATTGCATGCAGCTGAACAAGTTGGAAAGTATACTTTGCAATGTGGTTTTGATTCTTTAGAGGTCTCCTGCAGGACTGCAGTTACTGGATCTGTGATTAGGAGGCATGCCTGGCTAAAAGAGCAAAATTTGCCTGATCATGTTAAAGCAAAATTACTGGATGCACCTTTACAGCATGATACTTTGTTATTAAAGGAGAATAGATGTGTTAAAGAAAATGGAAGACAAGGCTAAGTCTATGCAAACTGTAAAAGACTTCTTACAAGTGCAGCCACCAAGATTCAGTAGACACTGACCTACAAAAAATTGGTCCTTTCCTGTGTCCGACAGAGCTCAAAGGGGCAAATCCAGACACCCTAAGGGTTCCAGATACCAGGCACAAGATTCTTACAGGTCAAAGCAGTGAGGTTCTTCTTCATCCAAATCTGGAGGAGATAAAGCGCAACCCTACAGAAAACAGTCCCAATGGCTTCCCTCTGCCTTCACCAAGCACTTACCTTTTGGCAGCACCCTTAGGGGGGAAAATTATCACTTTTTGCTCAAAATTGGCAGTTAACCCAGGACAAGTGGGTGCTAAACATAGTATCACAGGGATACAGATTCCATTTCCATACTCTGCCAATGCAAACGGTTGGCCGGATCTGCCAAAAAATCAATGGACAGAGGCACAGAAACAGGTTACGTCCCTCATGGATATGGGGGCCATTCAGCCAGTACCAGAACAGGAAAAAGGACAAGGTTTTTACTCTACTGTTCTTGGTACCCAGAAAGGACAAGGCCTGGCGGCCAATACTGGATTTATCAATTTTGAACACATACCTGGACATTCCAAAATTCAAAATGCTGACTTTGCAGCAGCTTCTGCCTATGCTGGGCAAGAATGCTTGGCTGGTGACATTAGACCTAAAAGAGGCATACCTGCATGTCCCAATAAGGGAATAGAGCAGAAGATGCATCCGTTTCAAGGCTGGCTTAATGCATTACCAATTCTCTGCACTGCCCTTTGTCTTATCTACTGCACCCAGAGTCTTTACAAAGTGCCTGGCACCAGTAATTGTTTTTTGCAGACAAAGAAGTATACAAATATATCCTTACTTGGACGACTGTCTCATTCAAGCAGAGAACAAGGACATTCTTCTTCAACACCTGATATTTGTAAAAAGGCTTCTAACATGCCTAGGGTACACAATAAACGAAAAGAAATCACAACTGGTACCCTCTCAAAACATAACATTCCTGGGTGCAAGCTTGAATACAACTGTCCAGATGGCTTTCCTCACGCCAGACAAACAAGGGCAACTGACTACTTACTTCAAACTGATGGCAACAAAAACCCAGTTATCCGCAAGACAAACTCTGCAGGCTTTGGGCTTCATGGCATCCTGCATCCTACTGATTCCATATGCAAGACTGCATATGAGGAAACTTCAGTGGTACCTAAAAAGTTTATGGAGTCAACATTGTCACAGTCTGGAGACAATGATTCCTCTCATTCCCTGCCTACAACAGGAGTTTCTATAGTGGGCAAAGGCATGTCACCAAATCATGGGATTGGCCTTCACTCTACCCCTGCCAGCCAAACCTTAACAATAGATGCATCAGTTATGCATGGGGGGCCCACCTGGCGGGAAGATGCATTTAGGGCATATGGACCCCAAAACAAATGCATCTGTATATCAACCAAAAAGAGATGCTAGCTGTTCAAAATGCCCTGACAGCCTTCAAGGACTTACTTCATCCAGGACAACTACTAATAAAGATGGTTTAGCACCACGGTTATGTGGTATATAAACAAGCAGGGGGGCACACACTCATACCCCCTTTTCAGATTAGCCATGGCACTGTGGGAAACAGCTTTGACTTACCAAATACATCTTCTAGCTCAATTCCTGCCAGGAAAACAAAATACTCTGGCAGACGATTTAAGTAGAAACCTTATGGACCCTTACGAGTGGAAATTAGATCCACAAGTCTTCAGCATGATAACAAAGAAATGGGGGTGCCCGGACATAGATCTGTTTGCCTCTCCTCAGAATTATCAATTGAAAAGATTCTGCACAAGGACTTATCACAGACAAGCATGGAAAGTGGACGCCCTATCCTTCAGTTAGAAAAACCTATCAGTTTATGCCATTCCTCCTCTGCCTCTTCTTCCCACGGTCCTACTAAAAGTCAGACAAGAGAAACCAAAGATGATACTAATTGCCCCAGACTGGCCCCCGCCAATACTGGTACCCAGTCCTAAGGAACTTGCCTCAATACTCAGCTTGGATCTTACCTCAAAGACCTCATCTACTGTCCCAGCAAAGCAATCAGATCCTGCACAATAAACTCCAAACACTGAATCTGGCAGCTTGGCTGATCGTGTAATTATGCAAACACCACCTCTCAGTAAAGCTGCAATGGATGTTATTTTGGAAGGCAGAAGGCCTAGTACTAGAAAATCTTATGCTGATAAATGGAAGAGATTCTGTGCTTGGAGTCAAGCACAAGGAACTGATACAGCAGAACCAAATATTCCTCAGTTATTACAATACTTGATTGAGATGCTTGACAAAGGCCTATCTTTCTCATCAATAAAAATCCATGCCTCTGCCTTTTTGGCTCATTGCAATACAGAGCCACCAATCTTTTATCATCCTTTCCTAAAGCAGTATCTCAGAGGAGCCAAAAATTTAAGACCTCCCAGAACATAACCAATACCTGCATGGGACCTCAATTATGTGTTGGAAAAGCTCACCCTGCCTCCATTTGAACCAGCTGCTACTGTGGATATAAAGTTCTTATCATGGAAACAACTCTGCTCCTAGCAATTACTTCAGCAAGAAGAGTCTCAGAGCTATAGGCCCTCATGGCTGTGGAGCCTTTTATCATATTTTTCCCCAGACAGAGTGTCTCTGAGGACCAGTCCTTCATTTATGGCTAAGGTGGTTTCCATTGTGGCTCTTAACCAAACTATTCATCTGCCAACCTTTTATCCAAATCCACAGAACAAGGGGAGAGAATTCTACATTCCTTGGATGTACACATACAGCTAAAATTCTACTTGAGCAGGACTAAAGCTCTAAGAAAAACTGAGCAGTTACTAGCGACATATGCTGCAGGATCAGAATGAAAGGCTATTTCAAAGCAGACGATTTCAAAGTGGATAAGCCACTGCATTCGTTTCTGCTACTTATACCATGGCAAACCTGTGCCCAAGGGCATTAGGTCTCATTCCACCAGAGCTGCAGCTACATCAGCAGCCTTTCTCAGGGGAGTACCTACCATAGACATTCTAGAGGCTGCTACTTGGAGTTCTGTTCACACCTTTACAAAGCATTATCATTTTCCTCTCTACTCTAAGTCCAGGGCAGGCTTTGCCACTGCAGTTTTGCAGGGCCTTATAGCTGCACCTAATGCTGTTTAGCTCCAGCCTCCTATCCATAGCTTTGGGATTCTATCCAAATGTAATTTACTGCAACAGTGAAACACGAAGAACATAGTACAGTTGTGTACACTTACCATAAATGTAGATGTTCGAGTGTATTCACTGTTGCAGTCCAGGTTACCCGCCTGCCATCCCCCCTTTCATTCTGGAGTTTATCTTTCCTTCTCTATTTTCTACAACCTATGTGGTGTATTTGCTTGTAGATGAAGGTAAAGTTTGTATTGATGCATGTATATATAGTTTATATATATATATATATATATATTTGCTACCTTTTTGGGGGCACCTGACATCTGGGGCAAGAAAAACTAAAGAAAATGGCGTTGACTGCTTGTTTTATACCCCTGACGACCTGATGTCATGGAAGAGGAGACAGCAACCGACGCAGGACCCAAGACTTCGGAATTCAGGCCGACTGAGGGCAACCTACCAGCAGATTACCCAAATGTAATGACTGCAACAGTGAATACACTCAAACATCTACATTTATAGTAAGTGTACACAACTGTACTATACTGGCAGCCATTCAAAGAGGTTGCAAACTGCATTTCACATGGCTTCTAATTAAATCAGGTTTCCTTGATATTCCACCAAACCAAAAGACAGAGGCCTTAAAGCAAATACAGCTCCTATGCACCTAAGGCTCTGTGGAACCAGTACCAAATTCATTTCAATGAAAACGTTTTTACTCCAGGCTTTTCCTAGTCCCCAGGAAAGAGCGTACATGGAGGCCAATTCTGGACCTGGCAAGTCTCAACCAATTCTTCCAGGTTCCAAAGTTCAAAACACTACCACTTCAAAAACAACTGCCCATAATCTCTCCCAGTGCTTTCATAGTAACCTTAGACCTAAAAGATGCATACCTCCACATTCCCGTAGGGAAATCTCACAAGATGATGTCCTTCAAGAATGCAACTGCAGTCCTTACATATGGGTTGTCCTGCCTCAGGCAGCCCTTCGGTCGGCCGGATTCCAAAGTCTGGGTCCGGCGTCGGCTGATGTCGCCTCCTCCCCGACGTCAGAGTGGCTGGGGTATAAAGGCATCAGCCGACGCCATCTTCTTCAGTTTTTCTTGCCGTGCGGTGCCCGAAGCAGAAGCAGTTCGCAAGTGCCGGTCGTTCAGCTCCTGTGTTTTCAGTTACCGAAGTCATCTAAAAAGCTAAGTACCCCGTTGGGGAACATTTTTTCTTGCCTCAGCCGATGTCAGAACAAATTGAGAAAGTTAATAATTGTTTGTCTTGTGGTAAACAAATACCTCATAAGGACTTCCATTCTTACTGCCTCCCTTGCCTGGGCCCAGACCACGACGTCTCGGCCTGTGTTGCCTGTGCTTGCTTTAATAAGCGCACTCTCAGGCACCGGGCAGAATTTGCCGAAAACTTTTTTGACGAATCCTACGATGTTAAGTTGTCAATCTCGCCTTCATTCTTGCTGGATGGGTTCGGAGCCGATCCTCGGCTCCGACTCGGCACTTGCTTTAGCTCGAGAACTCCTTTTACCAGCTCGAGGCAACCCTATATCCCATGATGCAAGGCGGAACTACCCCAGATCTCGTTTGCCGCTTAGCGAAAGAGGTCTCCTTTGCCAGCTGAGGTAAGTTTTTCTTAGTCAATTAAGAAAAAGTGTAGTTAGGGGTTTATTTTTCCCTGTTAGTGTCAGTTTTAGTCTGTAACTAGTTTCAGCCCACCCTATTCCCTTTTCTCAACCTTTTTATAAACTTTCTTTAAACTTTAATCTAAAGTAGTTAGTCAGGCCTAGTTCCCCATTGGTTATCCCTTCCTGTGTGTTTGTGTAGGGATTAATTTGTGTGTTTGTGGGGATTGTTTGTGTCCTTTCCTTAAGGATGTCAAAAGAAGGCAAGGTCTCAGGCTTCAAGAAGTGTGACCAGTGCTGTCAGAAAATGTCCCTGAGAGACGGTCACACTTCTTGTGTTTATTGCCTGGGGCCTTTGCACCTGCAGGACTCCTGTGCGTTGTGTCATGCTTTTAGCCAGAGAGTCCTGCAGGAAAGGAGGAATAAACTCATCCTCCGAGGTTTACTTAAACCAGAAGGTTCTCCTCCTAAGTCAGTATCAGGAAACCTCTTAAGCCACCGAAGGCTCAGGCTACAGTGTCCAAGCCTCCTCCGGTGGCTCGCCCGCTGGGCCGACATCGGCTCCGGCTGGAGTCGATACTTCTTCTTCTCGAGTAGTGGGTTCAGTGCCGGCCGGTTCCGATACCCTGACTACTGTGGCCTTGTCGGCTCCGGCTGGAGCCGGCACTTTGTCCAGCATCGGAGCCGAGATATCCTCGGCTCCATCTGGGGTTCAGGGGACTTCGGCTCCGATGGTTTCGACCCGCAAGAGATCTCGGTCCCCTTCTATTCTGAGTATACACTCGGCTCCGGGGTCTCCTCTTTTGTCGGAGCGGAGCCATCGGAGCCGATCTTCGAGATCTTCCAGGCTGTCTGACCACGACTTGGAGAGGGTGGTAAGCAGGCTGTTGAAGTCTCAGGCACTGGCCCAAATGCTCCATAGCCTGTCTCAACAGACTTCGGCTATAACCCCTATCATTGAACTTCCTCCTCCGACTCCACACCAGAGTTCGGAGCCGGAGCTTCTCGGGACAGCGACTTTTCGATGCCGGAGCCGATACATCCTTCGGCTCCGTCGTCCTCGGCTCCGATCTCTTCCTTGCGACCTTCCTTGGAGGGATCCGGTCGTCGGGTTTCCACTGTCGGCTCCGAGGGGGCTAGTGGCATCGGACCCTTGTCCGACCCCGCTCTCCCTCTCGGGGCTTCGGCTCTGGTAAGCTCGGCACTGACATCGGCCTCGGAGCCTTCTCTCTCTTTGGAGCTGACCATTCCTGTCTCTTCGGAGCGGGTGTGTTCCGGACTCCCGGGGAGAGGAGCCTTTGAGGTGATGAGGAGTGTCCTGGCCTCAGAGCCAGGTCAACGGTCCATCCCTCTAGCTCCTCCCTCATCAGTGCCTGCAGATGCCTCTTGCCAGCCTCTTGCTATTAGGCCCAGGGATCCATCGCCCCAGGTTTCCCCACTGGGAATTTCCTCCTCTTCCGAGGTTTCTCCTGATCCTGCAGGGGAACCCCCTCGGAAGAGGACGTGTAAGAGGAAACACACAGACTCCCCTGAGTCTACTACATCTGATACCGACTTAGATGAGTCGGAGGGTTCCCCACGGTCCCCCTCTGAGGATGTCTCCTTTTCAGACATCCTTGAGCTCCTCAAACAGAGGGGGAATTGGCCCTCCATTGACCCCTCCGAGGATGAGTCGGTATACCTGGAGGCTTTTGGATCCCGACCCTCCACCTCCTGGGTGTCTCCGCCTTTCACCCACTTATGCAGGTAGTGGCTCGAAGGCGTGGGCGGCTCCAGATTCTGTGGAACCTGTCCCCAGAAGACCATCCAAGTTCATTACGCCCCTTCGGATAAACAGTTCCTTTCCAAAGGTGTCTCTGTGGATGCTATGGTGGTGGCGGCCACTAAGAAGGAACTGGCGGATCCTTCAGTACCTGTCCATCCTCCTAACAAGGATTCTAGGACCATGGACAGGTATGGAAAGCGGATGTTTTCTTCAGCGACCTTTGCTATGTGTTCGCTGAATTACCTTTGTCACTTCACCAGACTTCAACGAGATATTCTCAAGGAACTGGGTGAAGTAGTCCAGGATCCTTCTGCTGCTGGGGCTCAGGAAAAGATTGCCTCACAGCTTGCTATCCTGAATTCCATATCTAACTCCTCCATGAGGCTCCTATCTTATGCGGCCGATGGAGCGAGCAGAGCCGCAGGCACAGGAGTTGCTCTTAGACGCCAAGCCTGGATGCGGCTGTGTAATTTTGCGGACCCCTTTAAGGCGTCCTTCACCAATACCCCCTTTGATGGTTCGGCGTTGTTCGGACCTCAGGTGAAGGATACTTTGACCAGGTGTGAGCAGGACGGTAAAATTCTTTCTGCCGTCGGAGTCCAATTTTCCACTCCTTCTAGACCATATCCCAAGGGTCAGAAAGGGGGGAAGATGTGGTTCCGTAAAGCCCAAGGAGCTACACCGGACACACGTGGTCAGTTTACCCCCAGAGGCAGAGGGGGTAACAATAATAGGCGCCGCCCTAGAGGCAGGGGGGTTCCTCAGAACCAGGGCAACAGGGAGTCTCTTCCTGAGAAGCCCTTTCAGCATCCCTGAGGTGTTGCCCGACTGTCCACCCTTGGAGGCAGTCGGGGAAGAATTTCACTGTACCCAGTAGCCTGGCAATCCCTATCCCAAGAGAAGTGGGTACAGTCGATCATATCCGAAGGTTACAAGATCCCCTTCGAAAGGTTTCCCGTACCTCTACAATCCCTTCCAGACATCTCACCCGGTCAAAGGGATTTGGCAAAACAGGAGGTTTCAAAACTCCTAGAAAAAAGAGCCATCCAGACAGTACCGGCAGACCAAGCAGGATCTGGCGTCTACTCAAGATTCTTTTTGGTCCCCAAAAGGACGGGAGATTGGAGACCAATATTAGACCTGAGCAGACTAAACAAATTTGTCAAGAAGGCAAGATTCCGGATGGTCACGCTTCATTCCATTCTGCCCTTTCTGGGCAAGGACAACTGGATGTGCTCTATAGACCTTCAGGATGCGTACTATCACATAAAGATTCACAGACGCTCCAGAAGGTTTCTCCGCTTTCGGCTAGGGACCAGTCATTACCAATTCAGAGCACTGCCCTTTGGCCTCACTTCAGCCCCCAGAGTGTTCACCAAATGCATGGCAGTGGTCACAGCTCACCTGAGACGTCAAGGATTCCAGGTGTTTCCTTATTTGGACGACTGGCTCCTCTCCGCCACCACCAAGTGTCAGCTTCTTCAGTCCAGAGACTACACCCTACACCTTTGCAGGAAACTGGGAATTTCAGTAAATTTCGAAAAATCTTCTCTGCTGCCTTGCCAATCTATCACCTTTATAGGCGCAGAATTAAATACCGTCAAAATGCTAGCCAGGCTAACAGATCATAGAATCCTGGACATCCAGAAATTTGTTCGGCTTCCGTTACAAAGCAACAAAATCAAAGCCAGGTTTGTCTTGAAAGTTCTAGGCCTTATGGCTGCGGCCATTGTTCTTCTTCCACTGGCTCGCTTCCACATGCGTCTCCTGCAGTGGATGTTATTCACGCAGTGGTCGTACCACAATCTTCCGATGAGACACGAAATCTTGGTAACACAGTCGTGCAGGGCTCATCTACAATGGTGGATATCTTCCCCTCTTCTTCATCAGGGCCGACCTTTTATTCCCCCTCCTCCAGTTGCCACAGTCACTACGGATGCCTCTCTGATCGGGTGGGGGGGGCATTATCAGGGCAGGATGGTCCACGGGACGTGGCAACCCATAGAATACCATCTGCACATAAATGTCCTGGAGATGAGAGCAGTGCTTTTAACGTTGCAAGCCCTCGATGACTTTCTTCCCACGGGGACTATTGCAGTACAAACGGACAACATGTCCGTGGTCTGGTACATCAACAAACAGGGCGGAACCAGGTCCTATCCGTTATGTCGAGAAGCTCTCAGACTTTGGCAATGGGCGATCTCTTCTCAGCGGTTTCTGATAGCAACGCACATCACCGGCAGGTCCAACCTATTGGCGGACAGGCTAAGCAGATCTATTCTGATGCCTCACGAGTGGTCTCTCAATCAATCTGTAGTGGACCAGATTTTTCTGAAGTGGGGCACCCCTTGTTGCGATCTTTTCGCTACCCCTCAAAACAACAAGTGCCCAGACTACTTCACACTATTTCCCCTTCCAGGTCAACCCCTGAGAGACTCTCTAACCCAGGATTGGCCTCGGGGACTTCTTTATGCTTTTCCTCCCTTTCCATTGATTCCACAAGTCATTCAGAAAGCCACCGTTTTGAGAGCCAAATTGATCCTCATTGCTCCATATTGGCCTCGACAAATTTGGTTTCCGTCTCTGCATCGTCATCTTCTGGTGCAGCCTTGGCATCTGGACCCAGTTCCGGATCTTTTGATCCACCAGTCGGGTCAGCAGCACCGGGCCATTCATTCTCTCAACCTCACTGCTTGGTTGCTCCACTTCCTTCCCTAGCCAGGCTACCAATGATTTCTGACTCGGTCAGAGACATTTTAGTGTCTTCTTTGAAGTCGTCCACTAGGACTATTTATGCTAGCAAGTGGCGACGTTTTTTGATTTGGGCAAACGCCAGAAATATTGATCCCTTTACTGCTCCCATACATTCTGTTTTGGATTTCCTGGCGGAGGTTTTTCATTCAGGATCCTCGTCATCTACAGTCAAAGTACAACTGGCTGCTATTTCCAAGTATCATGTTGGCTTGCATGACAATAACATCATGTCTCACAGATTATGCAAGGCCTTTTTGAGAGGAGTTTTTCTCCTAAAACCACCTTTAAAGCATCCTCCTCCGCAATGGGATCTAAACTTAATGTTGGCATCCTTGATTCTACCTCCTTTCGAACCATCTGCTACATGTTCTTTGAAGTTATTGACATGGAAAACTATATTTTTACTGGCTGTCACTTCTGCAAGAAGGGTTTCCGAGATTCAGGCCCTCTGTATTCGTACCTTATTTGGTTTTTCATAAGGATAGGGTTTTAAGAACTAACCCTTCCTTTCTCCCCAAGGTTGTATCTCAAACCAATATTAACCAATCTATAGATCTACCAGTCTTTTTCCCTAACTATTCTGACAGAGCTGAACAGAAACTGCATTTTTTGGATGTCCATCGTCAGCTTAGGTACTACTTGCATAGAACTAAACAAATTAGAAAATCGGACCAATTGTTTGTCTCCTATGCAGAAAACAGGTTAGGTCTTCCAGTTTCTAAAGTGACCTTATCCAGGTGGTTGACTTCCACCATTTCCTATGTGTACTCTCTCAGGGGCAAACAACTATCTTCTAAGCCAAAAGCACACTCGACCAGGAGTCTATCCACTTCTGTAGCCTTTCAGGATAGACTATCCATTGATACTATTTGTGCAGCAGCTACTTGGGCCACGCCTCATACCTTTGTGTCTCATTACAAGTTGGATTTGGCCTCCAGAGATAGGGCCAGTTTTGGTTCCACAGTTCTCAAGAGTCTGTTCCATTGAGCCACCCGGGATACAGGTGCTAGGGACGCAGTCCCATCCAGCAAGAATGAAGGCGAGATTGACAACTTAACATTTAGAAGTTATGTACCTACCATAACGTTCCATGTTAGTTGTCTTCTCTCGCCTTCTTTCTTGCATCCCTCCCTCCTTCCCCCTGGCCTGGACAGATCTTGGAAAGTTCCTATTAGATTGTTTCCTCTGGAGCATTGTTATGAGGACTTCTTTAGGAACCATTGTTCCTAATTATGTTAGGATAGTCTTTAGCAGGGTAGGTTAGCTGCCAAACGAGATCTGAGGTAGTTCCGCCTTGCATCATGGGATATAGGGTTGCCTCGAGCTGGTAAAAGGAGTTCTCGAGCTAAAGCAAGTGCCGAGTCGGAGCCGAGGATCGGCTCCGAACCCATCCAGCAAGAAAGAAGGCGAGAGAAGACAACTAACATGGAACGTTATGGTAGGTACATAACTTCTAATTTATATCATGCCGTCGGAACAACCGACAGCACAAACTACCAAAAAACGTAAGGACCGGGACCGACACCCTCGGCCCGCGTCTTCCACCGATACTACTCCAAAGCCCTCTGCGAGTGCCTCTGTCCTTTCGGAAGTGATTATTCAACCGCTCCAGGCCGACGACACCGCGTTAACACGCTCTTCGGTCTCGGAGACTACACCGGTGCCGGTTGTTGATTTTCCCCCAGAAACCGATGATTTTCCCCCAGAAACCGAAGTTCTCAATCTACCCGACACCATTCCTGTGGGCAAGGTTACCCCTGCACGTGGGGCAGCTAGGCCTCCTGTATCCATGTCCATCAAGGCCTTTGCATGTGCTAAGGCCGCCAGCCAGGCCAAGGCCCATCCTAAACCTTCCTCACAGGCCCCTTCTTCTGATAGACAGATCATGTCTCTTGCTGCAGATCTAATCTCTCTTATCAGGGGGTCTCAGCCCCATCCAGACAGAGGTTCTCAGCCACCTGCAGAAAAAAGGCCTAGAACTGAGCAGGCAGACAACCTCTCTTCAGATGAAGCCTCTGGGGATTCAGAGCATTCAGATACCCAAGAAAAATCCTTCCAAGCCTATGAGGACTCTGATGTTGAGGAATCAATTCCCTCTGCCTCTCCTCCGGAGGATTTTTCTTTCGGTGAAGTCCTCCACTCCATGAGGGAACATTTTAAGTGGCAGGGTCAGGAATTTTCTGATTCTAGGAAAAGGCTTCGTACCTTCCTCAAGTTACCCTAGCACAGACCTTTGGCTATCCCTCCAGTTTTGGATGTTCTGGATGATGTATTCTCAGACTCCAGTGCTTCCCCTGATTCTCTCCCTCCTGCTCCCGTCAAGCCAGACAGATATTACAGGGTCCCTGACACTCACAAGCATTTCTTTAAGGCCCAATCTGTGGATTTAGAAACTATTTCACAGGGCCCCAAAGGAGTGGCTTCCTCCTCGGCCAAAAATCCACTACCAGCTGACAGGGAAGCAAGGTCCCTGGAGAGATGGGGTAAAAAAGTTTATACGTCTACCACCCTTGCCATGAGGTCACTTAACTGCCTTTTTCATATGTTTAAGTACCAGGATTATTTACTGGATGATTTGCAGAAAAAGCTAGCCTCTCCTGAGCCTATAGATAGAAAGGCATTGCAGGATTTGGTTCATAATTCTCAGCAGGTTAGCAACCATTTTCTTCAGTGTGGTTATGATGCATTGGAGGCTTCATGTAGGGCAGCTATGACAGGGGCTGTTATCCGTAGACATGCTTGGTTGAAAGAGCAGCCACTGCCGGATCATGTTAAAGTAAAGCTTCTGGACGCACCTCTGGATAAACAGAAGCTTTTTGGTGCTAATGCTCAGGATGTATTGAAGTCTATTGAGGAGAAGGCAAAGTCAGTACAGACAGTAAAAGATTTCCTCCAGGTTCCGCCACCCAGATTCAGCAGGAATTGGCCTTCAAAGAAATGGTCCTTTCCAGACTCAGACAAGTTTCAAAGGGGAAAGAACAGACGTGCGCGAGGTAGAGGGCAATACCAAGGCTCCTACAGAGGCCGCCAATGGCAACCTCAAAATCAAAGAAGTGGCACAGATAGTTCACCTGCACCACAGGGACAATCACAATGACTTACCTATCACTCCGCCTACCAAGGCTCAAAGAGAAGCACCTGTAGGCGGAAAATTATCTCTATTCTCAAGAAACTGGCACATTATAACAAAGGACAATTGGATTCTGGACATAATAGACAAAGGTTACAGGTTCCATTTCCATACTTTACCAACAGGACAAGGCATGCCAAACCTGCCACAAAATCAAAGGGCAGAGGCTCTCAGAGAAGTCTCAAAGCTGTTACAAATAAAAGCAATAGAGAAGGTTCCTCCTCAGGAACAAGGCCAGGGATTTTACTCAAGACTGTTCCTTGTTCCAAGAAAAGAAAAGCAATGGAGGCCTATTTTGGACTTGTCCGTTCTAAATACTTTTCTCATGGTGCCAAAATTCAAGATGCTGACGTTACAGCAACTTCTTCCCTTGCTGGGCAAGGGGTCTTGGCTGGTTACTCTGGACCTCGAGGAGGCATACCTGCATGTCCCAATCAGACACAGTTGCAGAAGATACCTCATATTTCTTGCAGGAACAGAGCACTATCAATTCTCAGCATTGCCGTTGGGCTTATCTACTGCGCCCAGAGTATTCACGAAATGCCTGGCATCAGTAGTGGCACATTGCAGACTCCAGGGGATACAAATATACCCTTACCTGGACGACTGCCTCATACAAGCAGACAGCAAACAAAACTTGATAAAACACTTGGATTATGTCATTCAATTGCTGCAGGCTTTGGGATACACAGTCAACATTCAAAAATCAAGACTACTTCCATCCCAAGAGATTATTTTTTTAGGAGCAAAGCTGAACACACAGCAACAAATGGCCTTCCTCACAGAGGACAAACAAGAGCATTTAACAGATTACTTCAAAAGCCTAGCAAAATTAACCCACCTGACTGCAAGGAAAACCCTGCAGGCCCTGGGGTTCATGGCATCTTGCATTCTTCTAATCCCTCTGGCAAGACTACACATGAGAAAACTTCAATGGTACCTAAAAAGCTTGTGGTCTCAACACAGTCACAACCTGGAAGACATAATACCACTCATACCATACCTGAAAAGGGAATTTTTGTGGTGGGCTCAAGCAAGTCACTTAAACGAAGGCATGCCTTTCAGCAAAGCTCCAACAAGTCAAACTGTTACAACAGACGCCTCAGACCATGGATGGGGGCGCACATGGACGGCAGATGCATTCAAGGGCAATGGACTCCCAAGGAAAAGCATCAGCATATAAATCAAAAGGAGATGTTGGCAGTGATACATGCAATAGAAGCCTTTGGAACATCTCTTCAGCAAGGTCATCTGCTAATAAGGACAGACAACACCACTGTCATGTGGTACATAAACAAACAAGGGGGCACTCATTCCTACCCCCTCTGCAGACTAACAATGACTCTTTGGGAAAACTGCCTGAAACTGAACATGTACTTGCAATCCCAGTTTGTTCCGGGCAAGGACAGTGTTCTGGCAGACAGGTTGAGCAGAAATTTCTTGGATCCACATGAATGGATGCTACACCCACGCATATTCACACAAATAACAACTGCATGGGGAAGACCAGACATAGACCTCTTTGCATCTCATCTCAATCATCATCTGGAAAGGTTTTGCACAAGGATACACCATCCTCTAGCCTGGAGAACGGATGCTCTTTCCTTCAGCTGGAATGCCCTAACAATTTATGCATTCCTTCCTCTACCTTTACTCACCAAAGTGTTACTGAAGATCAAGACAGAACAACCAAGAGGAATCTTGATAGCTCCAGACTGGCCAAGGCAACACTGGTATCCACTGCTACTGAGCATAACTCACACCAAACCGTGGCCCTTGCCTCTATGGCCTCAGCTCCTGACTCAACACAATTACAAGACTGTTCATCAGAACCTGCAAACTTTAAAGCTTACAGCTTGGAGAGTTCCATGACTGGGACCCATGACTCCCTCTCCAAAACAGTTCAGGAAATTTTGCTGGAGGCACGCAGACCTTCCACCAGAAAAACCTATTCGGCCAAGTGGAAGAGATTCATCATCTGGAATGTGAACAGGGGCCAGGATGCATCACTGATGAACATACCTCAGATATTAGAATACTTAGCAGAAATGTTTCACAGTGGCCTATCCTACTCTTCCATCAAAATCCATGCTTCAGCTATCTCAGCACATTACAACTGTGATCCACCTGTGTTTTCGCATCCCTTGCTAAGACGGTTTCTAAGGGGTATAAAGAATATCAAACCTCCAAGGAAACAACCAACTCCTGCATGGGACTTCAATTATGTCTTGGAAAAATTAACTCTTCCTCCCTTTGAACCAGCAGCATCTTCAGAAATGCAATTTCTCTCTTGGAAAACGGTTTTCCTGTTGGCAGTCACCTCAGCAAGAAGAGTCTCGGAGATACAGGCCCTCATGGCAGTTCCTCCCTTTCTCGTCTTTCATCAGGACAGTTTCCCTTAGGACCAATTCTTCCTTCATGCCTAAGGTGATATCCAGAGTGTCTCTAAACCAGGCAATTCACCTGCCTACTTTCTTTCCTAACCCTCAAAACAAAGGGGAAAAGCTGTTGCATACTTTAGACATTCACAGACAACTACGCTACTACTTGGACAGAACAAAATCTACCAGGAAGTCTGACCAACTGTTTGTAGCCTATGCTGCTGGGGTACAAGGAAAGGCAGTCACCAAACAAACTATCTCAAAATGGATTGGCCACTGCATCAGATTCTGTTATTCTTTCCATGGAAAAAGTGTGCCAGCCAATGTTAGACCACACTCCACCAGAGCTATGGCCACATCCACAGCCTTTCTAAGAGGAGTGGCTACAAAAGATATTCTAGAGGCTGCTACATGGAGCTCCGTGCATACATTTACCAAACACTACAACCTGCCATTGTACTCCAGATCCCGAGCAGGCTTTGCTTCGGCAGTCCTGCAGAGACTTCTAGCTACACCATCTCTTGCTTAGGCCTACCACCCCCAGCTTGGCTATGGTATTCAACCCATATGTAAGGACTGCAGTTGCATTCTTGAAGGACATAGTACAGTTTTGTACCTACCATAAATGTAGATGTCCGATAGATATGCAACTGCAGTCAGGTTTTCCCTCCCTCCTACCCCTCTGTTTTTGCCCTTGGGTCCATTCCCCCCCCCCTTTACTATAAGCTGGGGATATCTGTTATGGTGTATCTGTTTATTACTGTTGTGCATGTCTGAATTTTTTGTTTATCCATTCACAAAATTTAGCCTTCCTTGGAGGGCACCTGGCATCTGGGGCAAGAAACACTGAAGAAGATGGCGTCGGCTGATGCCTTTATACCCCAGCCGCTCTGACGTCGGGGAGGAGGCGACATCAGCCGACACCGGACCCAGACTTTGGAATCCGGCCGACCGAAGGGCTGCCTGAGGCAGGACAACCCATATGTAAGGACTGCAGTTGCATATCTATCGGACATCTACATTTATGGTAGGTACAAAACTGTACTTTCTTATGCATCAGAGCAGGTGTGAGACATTATCACTTCTGTGCTTTGCTCTTTGGCTTGTCTACTGTACCCAGAGTTTTCACAGAATGCCTAGCCCCAGTGGTAGCTTTCTGCAGTTCAAAGGGCATTCAGTTTTACACCAAGTTAGATGACTGTCTCACTCAGGCAACAGATGTAGAAAACTCAAAGCAGATCCCCCAGACAGTGTTACCTTTCTAGCTCTGTACTTCCAAAAGCTCCTTGTCAGTAACCACCTCACAGCCAGAGAGTTCTTCAGAGCCATGAATTTCATGGCCTCTTACATCTTCATGATCCCCCTGGCCAGACTCCATATGAGGAAGCTGCATTGGTACCTCAGAGTTGTGGGGTGCCAACATTCTCAAACTCTCAACTTCAGGGTGAAACTCCTCTCTTGTCTCAGGAAAGAGTTTGCCTGGTGGGCCAGAGCATACTTCCTCAGTCCGGGCCCTCTCTTCAGGTTCATCCCTCAGGACCAAACTCTGACCAAAGATGCCCAAAATAGCCTGGGGAGCCCACTGCAACAACTTCCAGATTCAGGGCAGTTGGGACCCCCAGTTCAAAAATGGCAGTCCAAAAAGGGATGATTGCTTTCAAAGACGAATGGAAACCAGGAGTACTCCTGGTAAAGACAGACAATACCATGGTTATGTGGTGCATAAACATGTGGGGGGGGACTAACTGTGTTACCTAGCCATGGACCTTTGGGAAGCTGCAAACTCCCAAGGCCTGCACCTCATGGCATAGTACCTAACAGGAGAAGCCAACTGTAAGATCACCTAAGCAAGGAGCCTGTCAGACCCTCACGAGTGGCAACTGCATCAGGAAGTTTTTCTTAGCGTAGCCAAAGAATGGGGTGTGCTACAGATAAACCTTTTTGTCACTAAAAAACTCACTCACTTGAAAAAGTTTTGCTTGAGGTCCAAAACAAGGTCAGCCTGAAAGTGAGGATGTCAGGAGGCATACTCACTGTACACACTTCAATTCAGTGGTCGTGTATAGAGGGGGTAGCACAAGGCAGGCGCTAGGCCCAGGGGAGAAAGCTAAAGGTTAAAAAAAAGTAAATAAAATTGTCTTGTAAGATTCGCAGGTGCCTAGATTGAGACTGCATAGTATTTTTCTACTCATCAGAGATTTGCAGGCTTGGTGTTTTTTCAGACTAGTCAGTTAATGGATGATAATTGCCTAGTTAACACAGTCAAGAAGGTAGGGGAAAGATGTGTGAAATTTGACCGACTTTCTGATTCTTTCATTCGTCTTTCCTTTCATCATCAAGGGGCTGTGTCTGTGATGTCAGCAAATGTGCTGTAGATTGGGAGAGGTGTTGATGACCTGCATTGTTTTGATAAGCTTTCCAAAATGTTTCAGCACCAACAACTTTCTACAGAATAAACACCTAGAGTTTGTACTGACTGGTGGTGCTGAATTGGTCACAAGACAGTTTTTTTTTATTTTTTATTTTTTTATTATTATTATTTGAGTAGAGGATCAAGATTGTCTCTATTAATATTGCAACTAATGTGGCTATTTCTTCTGCTGAGCAACTGCAGGTGATCTTGCTTGTAGTATGACTTGTGGTTCTTTATATTTCTATTAAAAAAATGTTCCTCTTTTGTCATGAAGGATTTGTTGGGTCAAGCAACAAGAATGAGCAGTATCAATTTCACTGGACCACCCTAGATTTTTTTAAACTTGCTGAATTGAGAGGGGGGTTGGGAGGGTGGCCTAATGGTTAAGGTGTTTGCCTTAAAAACACAAGGTGCAGGGTTTGAGGCTTACAAGGGATAATTGGCTAGGCTTAAAATGGCTCGCAAGGGCAGTTAGCTTAGTACGAACCTATGAACCTATGAACCTATGAGAGGTTTCCTGTACAATGGTAAATGTTTTGTGTTTTTTCCTATGGTGGAGAATCATCTTCTCACATTCCGCAGCCAGTTGGTAAACTAAAGAAGCTTAAAAACTGTTTTATCTGATGATGTCCCCTTTATGATTGGGTCTCTGACCCAGCTCAGCCACATTTTCCAGACTTGGATCCAACCCTCATGCTCATTCCTCTTATCCATAATACACTACACCCACACAAGCACCTCTGATCTCGTTTGCCACTTCAGCAGTCAAACATGGATTTTTGCTCTCCAGCAGTTTATTTGGATAGCTAAGTACAAAACTCTTTTCTTCCTTTCTTCTTGACTCTCTTCTAGGTTAGTTCTTAACTAACTTTGTGTGTTGAGTGCATTCCTCCCTCATTGCCTCTTTTGGTAGCAGGACATGAGTTGTGTGTGTGTGGATATCCGACAACCCTCGGCAGTGGTTTTGAGATAATTCTTCATTAAGATTAAACTCTAAATTTACTTTTAACTTTCTGTTGTGTAAAAAAAAAAGTTATAACTTGGTAGTGGTCTTTTTGTTAGTGTTAAACTGTTGAGTGTGTTCATTGTTTTTGACCGGCTTTAGGGCCAGTGTACACCTTGTTGAAATTGTCTGATGAACCCTCCCCGGGTTTTAAGCATTGCACTTCTTATGGGCACAAGATCCCGAACCAAGTTACCCACAAGGAGTGTGTCTATTGTTTAGGTGAGCACCTTAAAGCAGCTTGTGAAGTTTGTGCATCCCTCTACCCACACACCTTCTTGGATAGGCGCAATAAACTAATATTAAAGGGTCTTTTTCCTTCTTCAGCTTCTGAGGCTTACATCCCCTCTGTGGCTTTGTCCTCTTCTTCTAATAAGGCTAAGAGGAGGTCTTTCTCTGCCTCCCCAAGAGACCCCTTGGAGCCAAAATCCAAAACTTAAGAAAATTTCGGGTATGACCTCGGATCCTAAGAAAGCTTCCTCCTTATCGGATCCACAAGCCTCCTTGGATCTGACTGAGGTAATTATGCTGTCACCTCCTTCCTCTTTGGCACTGGTTTTGGATCCTAGAGCTCTGGATCCGAGAGTTCAGAGCAAGTCTCTAAGTTGGTCAGGAAAGTCTCTGCCCAAGTCAAAACACTCTAGACCTCCCTTGTTGGCTTCTTCCAGGTCCTCTAGAAGCTGGTCCAAGGCAGACATAGACATTATGATGAGGAAGTTCCTCAAGGCTAGATTCAGATGGGGGGGTAGTGTTGGTTCCGTCCCCTCTCGAATCTGTGAGCTATCTGATCCATGCCATCAGGACTCCAATCTGACCCTTGGCTTCGGAGTCACAGGTTTCGGGACTTCAGAGAGTGTCTACTTCGGTGCTGGGAAAGCCACCTTCCTCTACTCTGATGGTGCCCCTCATCAGCCCTTTTCGTATTCCTTTGAAGCAGAGCAGATCTCTGAGCCGAGGTGTAGGTGCCAGATCTAGTGGAGTGGGATCGGCTCTGTCTTTGTCAGAGCTGTCCACTCCCCTGGATACTTTGACCCTTGACAGGTTGGGTCCAATTCCCTCTGGAGGTCATGGATCCTGTGTGAGTTCTGGCCAGCTTCCCTTCATTACTTCTGCTCTGGGGGATTCAGAGAGAGTCCCTCTGGGTCCATCAAATTTCCAAATAGTGTAAAGTGTTTTCTCCTACGGCGGTAAGTCATCTTCTCACATCCCGCAGCATACCCTTGTACCCCCCCTTGGGTTGGGACTTGAGCCAACTCATTCTTTCCCGAATCAGCCCATCCTAAGCAGTCTGCAGATTCTCCCTGCCCAGGAGGGATCCCCTTCTTCTGATACTTCCCTTGAGTACCCCACTGAGGAAGTCCCCCAGAAGACTTGCAAAAGGAGGCACATTGACTTCCCAATGGAGTCATTAACCGAAGACACTGACTTTGATGAGAGAGAAGGATCCCCACTTGATGACGTCTTCTTCAGAGACATTCTAGAAATCCTGAAGCAGAAAGGTGGATGGTCTGTCCAACCTCCTCCTCCGAAGGAGTCAATGTTCTTGGAGGCTTTCTGGGTGGGCCCATCTTCGTCCTGGGTGACCCCCTGATCGGCGACCTCATTGATTTGGTTTCCCTGTGGGCATGGAAGGAGCCAGATACCATTAAGCCCATTCCCAAGCACCCAGTAGGTTCCTGGTGCCACCACTGGATAGTAAACACTGAAAATAAGGGCCCTGTAGTTGATATCATTATGGTGGTGGCGGCCACTAAGAAAAAACTGGTAGAGGAAAGTGCCATTGTCCATCCATGTAAGGAGAAGTCTAGACCATTGAAGGTTCAGAAAGCACATTTACACCTCAGCCAAGTTTGCGCTGTGGTTTTTAAATTGTCAAGCTCACTTTACCTGGCTTCAGCAAGATTTGTTCAAGGAGCTTTTAGCCTCTCTCTGTCTTGAGTCCATGCCTGTGGAGGAGCTTAAACTTCCTCCAAAGCTGGCAGGTCGATCATTCATTGCTAATTCCACAAGGTTAATCTCCCATACATTGGAAGGTACCTCACAAGCTGCTGGTTCAGGACTATCCCTAAGGAGACAAGCCTGGATAAGACTATGTGATTTTGCAATACCCTTTAAGGCTTCTTTTTTAATGCCCTTTTTGACAGCTCATCACTATTTTTTCCTTTGGTTAGAGATACACTCACCTACAGCAAGAAGGATGGGAAGATCCTTTCTGCTACTGTAGAAATCAAAGTTTCTATACCTCAGAGGTCCTTTTCAAGGAACCAGCATGGAAGCAAGAAAATGTGTTTCCATAAATCCCAAGGGCCTTTCTAGGAACTGTTTTGGGACCCCCTCCTCCAGAGGCAGAGGGGGGTGGGGTTAATGGTAGACATCACCCTTGAGGCAGAGGGGGTCCTCAGAACCAGGGCTTCCGAGACACTTTCTCTGACAAGTCCTGTCAGCATTCCTGAAGCGCTGTGTGGCTGTCTATCTGTGGAATCGGTCTGGGCTTGGCTTTCTTTGCACCCAGAGGCCTGGGCACACTTGACAAGAAATTCATGAGTGCTAAACATAATATCTGGAGGCTACTACTTTCCCATTTTCCTCCTTTCTCCAACTACCAGCAAGAAACATCCCTGACATGCCCACCCAGTCAGAAGGAGTAGGCAGCCCAAGAAATTCAGAAATTGCTGCAAAACAAACATCCATGGGTCCTCGGCTTCCCGGCGGCCAAATCCCTCCACTCCCACTGAGGAATTAAACCCACAGCAGCCACAGCTGTTTAATCAAAGTCATCCTCTACCTCTGGAGGCACATGCAGGGGTGGCACTGCAACTGGTCACAAAGCCTGTGCCTCCCCTCGACCGACTGGAAATTACCCCCCATTAGCCTGACAAGCCTTATGCAAAAACCATGAGAGAGGAGTGTGGTGACCTCATAAAAAGAGACATAGGGAATTTGCAGACTTTGGATCCAACCCAGTTCTGAGACTCTGAACTCCAAGGGCATTCACAGCTTGCTCAGAGGTGACCTTTGCCCTGACCTTTGCCGCCATATCAACCCCAATTTGATGAATATGCTTCACCTCATGAACCCACCTCAAATCAATAGATCCATCAGGCGACTTAAACCTGGGGGACGGCGCTATTAATATCGGCTGCTGGGAGGTGCTGGATTCATTAAAGACAGACTCCCTATGCTAAACTGTGGAACAAAATCCATGTGAGGCAGAGCACTGGCCTGCATTCAAAGAGGCCTTGTTCAAATGGATGGGGGATAGATGGAGATATAGAGGATTACCTCAGTGTCACTGCTCCTGAGCACACAGCGCAAGCAATAATGTAAAATATAGTTCCCCTACTAAAGGGGTGGCGTAAATACAAAAGCGATACGGCTAGGCTTGTAAATGCCCTCGGGCAGATAGCCTAGTATAAACCTATGAACCTATGAACCTAAAAAAAAGTCAAGTCAAGAGGCCCCAACCAAACAGAGGGTTCAGAACTTACTCCCTCTTCTTTTTGGTGTTGAAAAAGGCAGGGGACCTAATACCCGTACTAGATCTATGCAATTTAAACCTTTATGTAAAGAAGTTGAGGTTTGGAATGCTTAAGCGTCAGTTCATTCTGCTCCTGTTACACAAGGATGATTGGATTTGCTCAATAGACCTCAAGGATGTGTGCTATCATATCAAAATAGACAGGCACTCCAGGAGGTACCTATATTTTCAGCTGGGAGCTAATAATTTTCAGTTCAGAGCACCAGGCTCTCCACAGCCCCCTGGATGTTCACCAAAGGCTTGGCAGTCATACCAGCTCACATGAGACGCAAAGGATTCTGGGTGTTTCCATACTTAGACGATTGGCTCCTTACTGCTCCTATGAAGAATCAACTTCTCCAAGCCGGAGATTATCTGATTCAACTTTCACAATCCCTGGGCATCATCATAAATTTAGACAAATCCAGTCTGACTCCTGTGCAGAACCTATAATTCATAGTATACAGTTGAAGACGAGGGATCAAATAACTTCTCTTCCCTTGCATTGCATAACGACACTGAGGAATCAAGTTCGGGAACTATTATTCCACCAGTTCCCCTGCATGTCTAGCCTTACAAGCTCTGGGGTCCATGTCCGCACCGATTTTGTTAGTACCTCTAGCAAGGTTCTTCATGTGAATCCTTCAGTGGACATTGGCCGTACAATGGTCTATACTCTACCAACCTCTGTTCCCATCAGACTGATACCAGTCTGTAAACATCATATTTATTTTATTTTACATTTTTTTACTGGGAAAGTCCGACTGGACACAGGTCCTTTTTCAGAGGGGGCCTGGGGCGAAAAGCTCCGAAAATACAAAGTAAAAATGGAGAAAAATGTACAAAAGACAAAAAAGTAGAAACAAGTGCAAAGGTACGAAAAAAAAAATTGCAAAAAAAAAAAAAAAAAAAAAAAAAAATTGACGTGCTTATGTGATTGACAAAATTCAGTGGAAGATTACAGCATACAAATATTACAAAATTTAAGTTTAATTTTCTGTGGAATGCACATTTTAAGGTTATAACAGATATATACAATGTCAACACAGACATATATTCCATTTGCATTCAGAAGAGAATAGTAGGACATGGATCTGGTGTAGGCTCTTGAGATCATATGTGAACCATAAACTAGGCAGAAAATATCCATTGGTGGATTCAATCAGACAACCTCCTTTTAGACAGACCCTTTTTGATTCCCCCTGTAATAACCACAGTGACCACTGATGCTTCCCAGTTGAGGTGAGGGGGTGGGGACTACAAGGGAACGATGGTCCAAGGCACGTGTTTTCCTCTGAAGACCAGGATGTATGTCAATGCCCTTGAGATGAGCAGTTCTAATGCTGCAAGCCTTTCAGGACAACACTCCCTGTAGGGACTATTGCTATTCACACCGACAGCATGTCTGTAGTCTGGTACATCAACAAACAAGGAGAAACCCATTCTTACCCATTGTGCAGGTAGGCCATGAGGGTGTGGGAATGGGTGATATCTTCAGACAGCTTTCTGGTTGCAATGAACATTCTGAGGACAACCAACGAGCTGGCAGACAGACTCAGCAGATCTATTTTGATCCTGCACAAATGGTCCCTGAAACAGTCAGTGGCGAACATGATCTTCAAACATTGGGGCCATCCTGGCTGCAACCTTTTTGCCTCTCCCCTCAACAACAAATCCAGCAATTTTTTCACTGTGATTCCCCCCTCTGGAGGAGTCTCTGAGAGACGCCCTGGTCTACGATTGACCCCAGGTCTCCTGTATGCTTATCCCCCTCTTCCTCTTGTCCCAAAATTTCTTCAGAAGGCAAGCAATCTGAAGAGCTCAGTCATCCTTATTGCCTTCCTCTGGTCTCATCTAAAATATTCTCTGTGGATACTAGAGCCGAGACAGGACCTCCTCTCTCACCAATCAGGATTGCAGCATCCCAGTCTTCATGCCCTCAGACTTGCCGCATGGTTTCTCCACTTCCAACCATAGTAAAGACAGTCCAGGCTTGCCTCCACAGTTCGTAACATCATTTTGGCCTCTCAAAAAGTGTCAGCTAAGAAGGTTTACAACAGTAAATGGAAAAGGTTTGTTGTTTGGACTGCAAGTAAAAACAGTGACCCCTGATCGGCACCTGTCTCAGACATTTTGCTTTTTCTTGGTGCCCTGTTTAAAGAAGGGGCGACTGTTTCTACTATCAAACTTCAACTTGCACCATTTTTCAGTTTTCTTAGTTAGCTAATTTCGATCCTTATCTACCTTTAGATTATGCAAGGTGTTTATGAAGGACATTTTTTTGCTGAGACTACCCACTAAAGATCCTTCCCCACCATGGGACCTCACTGTTGTACTGCAGAATTTGACTCGTGGACCATTCAAGCTAGCAGCTAGATGTGACTTGAAGTTTTTGTCATGGAGGACAATCTTTTTAGTAGCCATTACTTCAGTGACGAGAATTTGAGCTACAGGTGTTCTCTTCTAAACCTCCATACATAATTTTTCATAAAGACAGGGTTTCATCTGCATACCAACCCCTTTTTTATGCCTAAAGTAGCCACAGAAAACAACAAAGGAAAATATATTCTAGATCGTACTGGTGTTTATAGACAACTGCGTTTTTATCTGCATAGAATACAGCAGCACAGGAAGTCAGACCAAATGTTTATAGTCTTTTCTACTAACAAACTAGGCGAAGCAGTGTCTAAAACCATACTGGCCAAATGGATCATTGGCTATCACTTTCATTTATTCCCAGAGAGGCGTAGAACTGCTTCAACCTGCAAGAATGCATTCTGCTAATTCCTAATGCCCACAAATTCCTAAAAATAGCAGACCCATCCATCGCCTGTCCTATCTCTGTACTAATCAGTTGTTTTGTCTCCGAACAATATATGCCTCACCTGTGGAAAATTTTTCGCATCATCCCCCTTCACAAGGGTGGCCCCTGTAAAGATATTTCTGACTACCGCCCCATTGCAATCTTCCCACCCATAGCTAAAATCTTAGAGAAATGTATTCAGCAACAACTCCTAAATCACCTTATTACTAATAACTTTCTAGCAGGCACCTGCACGGCTTTTGACCCAAGCATAGTACTAACACTGCCTTAATATCCTTCACCAGCACCATTCATCACCTTATGAACAATGGACAACTAGTCTCTGCAATTTTCCTGGGCATTTCAAAAGCCTTTGACAGCATCTTCCACCAAATACTACTTAACAGACTTGATACGTACAATCTCAGTTCATCATCCTTAACATGGTTTCACAGTTACCTATCTAACTGGCAACATGCTACTAAATGGGAGTACAATTTCTCCCCTCTGTTGCCTGTATATACTGGAGTACCCCATGGATCCATACTTGGCCCCCTTCTCTTTATCATTTTTACTAATAATCCTAATTTCAGCAACGCAACTTGCCTCAATCATAACATATGCTGGCAATACATCTCTTATCTGCTCGGACCTTTTCCCACTAGAACTACAAAATAAGATGCAAAAATAATTTCAGGAAATTGAATCTTACCTTTCAAAATACTAAGTTAATGATATTCACAAATAAATATACAAAGTATGGCTCTCTACCCCTCTCTGTTCAATCCACCAATGGTACCAAAATTGAGCCTACAAACCAGGTCAAACTCCTAGGTATTACAATAGATGACAGGCTAAAATTTGATATTCATATTTTCCAGAGTCAAAAAAGTCCATGCTAAACTCTGTGCTCTTTGTAGGACCAAACCTTACCTAACACCCCAAACCAGGCTAGCCATAGCTAGATCTCAGCTTCTATCTACTCTCTATACTGCTTACAGAACTTCAACTTATGCACGGCTGACCTTCCTAACCTAGAGTTGTGCTACAACAAAATAGCAACGTTTGCCACCAATCACCCCCATAAAGCCCATCATTGTACTGCTCTTCAACAACTAAACTGGCTTGAACTCCCCAACCTGTTAACATCTAACCAGCTTACCCTCACCCACAAAATCATTCACAACCCCAATCACTGCCCTGCAATTTCTACCCTGGTCCAACTGCATGTCAGCAGCAGGTTCCTTAGGTCTTCCGACAGACCACTGCTCAAAATAGCACAGCCTCATAACTACCACGGGGACTCCCTCTACTCAAACAAAATAGCTAAGTACTGGAATTCTATTCTTCTAAACATACAAAGCACTCCCTGCTGTCCTTCTTTTAAAACAAAAATAAAAGAATATCTTAAAAGCAACTGTCTCTGCCTGGATAATGTCCTCACTCTTGGTATTTCTCACCTACTCTCTTTCTCCTTTATACAGCTCAAGCTATTTTTTTCTGCATTGTATTAATGTTTTCTCTGTTAGATTTAAATTCTTTCACTATTGCAACTATTTCTTCCCACACATTCCACACACTATAATGTCTCATACTGCCTAGCAGCATGCTCTCTTGTCAGCTTCAAATTATTACTCAATCAAAGAATCTATAATTTGCATTCTACATTGTTTCTTACTTGCAATGTTTTAGCTAGTTTTATTTTGACTTAATTTTATATAGGGTATTACTCGAATCTTAATATTGTAAATTCTGTACTGTTTAATTATATTGTATTTGGAGCTTTTCTCTCTGGGTCTCTGCTGAAAATGAGCTACCAGCCCATTTGGACACTACCCAGTAAACAAATGTAAATAAAAAATTACTAGAACTTTGGCTACTTCCTCTGCCTTCTCATCCAGAATTTTCATTGATGATATTTGTGTGGCAGCCACCTGATCAAACGTTCACATCTTTGTTGCACACTACAAATTGGACATTGTGTCTAGAATCAGGGCTACCTTTGGTACCACTGTACTATGGCACATCCTTGTATGAGGGCCACCCAGGAATCACGTAGCTGGAGACTCTGACGCAGTCGTGAGGAGGATTAAAGAGGGCAACATCAGATTAAAAAGTTATGTCTTAGTATAACTTGGCATGTGTGATGTCCATCTTCATTTCTTCTCACTTTTCCACCCAGCCATCCCCCTGCCTTATTCTTCTAGAGGATCTATGGAAGATGGTGGGACGCTTGGATCCTATGTCTGAGCCTCATCTGCCTTTTTTATGCCCTGTACTGATTATCAGTACAAGATATCAGCAAACTCATTTTGAGGTGCTTGGGTGGGTGTAGTGCATTATGGGTAAGAGTGATGAGCTTGAGAGTCTGATCCAAGTCTAGAAAATGTGGCTGAGCTGGATCCAGAGATTTGGATCCGAGACCCAATCGTGAGGAGGAATAAACATGGACGACACAGATGCCAAGTTTCAGTAAGACGTAACTTTTTATTCGGTTTTTTTTTTTTTTTTGTTTAACAACTGCAGTAGCAATTATTTAAATAAAGAAACATAGAGATGCGTTTGCCAAATTAGGTGAAACCTTTTGCAGGCAAGGGATTAGAAATTACAGTAAGTGATATACCTGTAAACAGTCTTTTTTTTTTTTCCTTTTTTTTCTTTTCTTTTCCTTTTTTACAGTTTCAGTGCAAGTAAAAGTAGGGCAGTATGCTACATTCCACACCATGTTTATTTATTTATTAACATTTTGATGGTCAGAAAATGTGTTGCTTTCTGTCAAACTGGTTTATTTTTTTTTTTACAGGTTAGCATTTTTATACAATATGGTACTGCAGCAGGTAAATCACTGCAGCAATGCGCATAGTTTTGCATCATGTTTTGGTTCTGTTCCTTTTAAAAAATTTATACTGTTGTATCTGGGTTAGTAGTACTCTCACAGATATTTGAGTTTGAGTTCATAACCTTCATTAAATGTATTGTAATGGAAAAATATTATTCAGCTTGGAACTCTATTGCATAACATAAGAACACATTTCAAATGTCTCTGATTTTGAAACTGCCTTACTATTTGGGCTTTGTCCTATAGCTTTCAACTGTCCAAGATTTTGACTCGTATTTTGGTATGTTCATAAAATGGTGGTTTTCTGGCAAAGCATTCAGGACTAAACTACTGACTAAATGACAGACAGGAGAATATCAGAGTTCATATCCTTAAGAAAACATGCAGATGATTCCCAAAGCTGAGGAAAAGGGTGGAGGTAGTCAAGGAAGCTAGGGGCTGGCTAGGATGCCCTGCAAGACTGCAGAGGCAAACCCTGCCCTGGATTTGGAGAAGATAGGCAGGCGTTAGTGTTTGGTGAAGGTGTGAACAGATGTCCAGGTGGCAGCCTCCAGGACGTCCCTGGTGGGGACTCCTCTGAGGAAAGCTGCAGAGGTGGAGGCTGCTCTGGTGGAGTGAGTCCTGACATCCTTGGGGGGAGGCTTTCCATGTTGTTTGTAGCAGAAATGGATGCAGTGTGCTATCCATTTGGAGATTGTTTGTTTGGAGATGGCTTTGCCCTCTGCCCCTGCAGCAAAGCTAACTAGTAATTGATCAGACTTTCTGAGATGGACATGCTCCACCTAAAGAAAACCATGTCCCCTCTAGCCACACGCTCTAGGGATCTATACCTCACCACAACAATAAATAGGAAGTGCTGGAGGGACAGATTCCTGTCCCAGAGACTTCCCATGCTTTGGAACAAAATTGCAATCTACATTAGGAGAGCTCCACGCTAACACTCTTCAAGAGAAACCTTGACAAGTGGATGGGAAACAGAAGGTTTACCCCGGGGATCACTTCAGTGGCTCTGCTGGACAGAGGCACAGGGAAATAATCTAAGGGGGTAGCGAAAGCCAACATTCTGGCTAGGCTTATAAATGCCTTCGGGCAGATAGCCTAGTTACCTACCTATGAACCAAATGCAGAACCTGTTGTACTAGCAAGTGTAGTACATAAGGTCCCTATTTAACCTTTATCCACGGCACTGCACATTTCAATGTTTTGCTTTGTCCCTTATATCTCCACAGAGTCTGAATTTGTAGAATGTTACTGTGCATTGTATTTGTGGTATGTTTTTTCTTAGACTTTGTGGTTTTCTGGAAAATTTGTTATAGATTGCAGCCACTAAATAAAGGCATATTTGAATTTCAGATGTCACATAGTTCAGAAAATCATGATATCACAAAGTCTGTTATTCCAGCAACTTTCTAAATATATAAGACCAGTATTTAAAACCTGTCCGTGTTTTGCATTTTAAGCCATAATTTAAGGTAACTGACTCATCTCTTTTGCTAGCTCAGGTGCTTTAGGCTAATGATCTTTTTTGTCGGAAACCTTTAGGGTCTCATTAGTGGGGTAAGGACTTCCTTGGATCTAAAGGAAATACCGTGTTTGGCCAACTGTGCCTTATAGAGAGATTTCATGACCACTGTTGCAACATGGTCATCAGAGTCATAAGTACCTACTAAGTTACTGATCTTCGAGGATCTTAAGTCTAACCTTGCATTCCAGTTATAATTACCGGATAGGAATATTCAAAGATGGCAAAAAGTGTATGTTGGGGTAATTACATATTTTGCATACCCACAAGGGCTAGTGGTGCTAAACTGGGTGTGAATTTGCAGCTACCCATCCATACATCCAGATCACATTTGAATAGGGTAAGAGAAGTACTGTGCTTTACGTGCTGTGAAAGACTGCTCAGTAGGAATAGTATTCTCTATGATAACACCTATCCATATGCTGTTCTTATAGGTTTACTCCTAATTTCATGATTCTGTCCACAGTTCCTGAATGGGGAATAGTGTGAGTAATTTCACCAGGAGAAGATAGGCAGTGTGTACCATTTTGCCATTATCCATAGCTGTCGTAATTTTCTCAGAAATAAAAAAAAAATTCACCAGGTTGAGTACGCACAATTTATTTATTTATTTTTTTCAATAAACATTTTTTATTGTTTTTCACAACCATATTACAAATTCACACACTATGTACAATATTTACAAAATGCTTCCATAGGTTAACTTCACATTATATGTCAACCTCATATATTGGTCATAAGTACAGTACTAATAATCAAAAAAAAGAGAAAAAAAGAGAGAAAGAAAAAAAAAAAAGAAAACCCACAATAACAAATCAAGCCAACAAACTGTATTGTCTCTACCTCTTCTATCTAATCTGAGATTGATTTTACATTGTACTCTAAGTCCCGAGAAAAAGTGGATAGGCACCTCTACGTCAACACAATATTGAAAATTTGCTCCCATATTTTTATATTGTTGATATTTTTCTTATGGTCGCTAATTAAGAGTTTATGAGCTAAGATATGTTGTATGGCCATCAATCTGAAATTTCCCCACGATGTCTGGTCTGGGTTCAACCAATTTTTGGCTATATATAATTTCATTAATAAACAAATATTCATAATTACGATTCTTTTTGATTTTCCTAGATTCTCCGGGGGAATATGAAGAATCATAAACTCCCAAGAGAGTTTTGAGTTTTGGTATCCCATTTTTTGTAACTGTAACTTGAGTGAATTCCGCAATTTATAAATACATTTGCAACTCCAGAACATGTGAAGCAAATCTGCTGTTTGATCTAAGCAATGTGTGGGCATTTAGGTGAATTCTTCGGATCAAATTTGTGAAGAGTGAGACGAGTATAATATGCGTTGTTAAAAATCATCAACTTCGTAAAAATAAATTTTTGCATGGATACAGACTTTAATGTTGTACTGAATGCCTCCAATATCTTATTGTCATCTGACGATATCAATTTCTCCCTCCAGTAACTCGATAAAAGAATGTGTTTGTTGTACTTCCTCTCTTTTATCAATTTATATGCTGCGGTTATATATTTTCTATCCTGTAACAGAGCTTCCCAGAGATTACGAGAAGTGATTAAGTCCTCCTCTTTCATTTCAAAGTTATTAAAATAGTTTATAGCTAAGTCCTTCAACTGTCTTACTATGATTAAATAGGAAATAGGAAGTTCCATTTCTTTTAGAATATCATGTACTACTACCCCTAGAAAAGGATATAAATCAAGTACAGTTAATTCCTCAATTAAGGGGAATTTCTTTAAATCTATCAATTGACTACCAATTGTTAAGTTAGGATTCCCATGAAACGGTTGGAATACCATCATATATTTTAATAAGTTTAAGGAAGCAAAAAGAGTTTGAATTGCCGTTACATAGCTCTTTATGTGTTCCATTAACTTATATTTACTCATTGTTCGATCATTTAGAAAGGGTAAAGCTTTAACATTGACACCCACTTCACTTATATACTTATACGTTAGGAGCACCCATTTGGGTGTCCATTTTCTACTACTGCTATCAAAGTATGACGTCTTTAATATCCTGTTGGCCTTAATCACTAAATAGTAAATTTCAAAATCCGGTAACTCCAGCCCCCCCCCTTATTTTTTGGAACCATCAATTTTTCATATGATATTCTCATTTTCCTGGGTTCCCACAGAAATCTCCCCAATCCTATATGAAACCGTTTAAAAAATGTTTTCGTAATTCTGAGTTGTGCAGCTCTAAAAATATATAACATTCTGGGAAGAACATTCATTCTTATAATTGCTGCTCTTGCCATCAGTGGTAACTTCAACTTATTCCATCTTTCTATATCCAATGTTATTTGATCTGCAGTTGACTTTACATTGTTTATAAAAAAATCCCTATTTTCAGTGGAGAATGTAATCCCCAGATATTTTATCCTTTCTTCCGTCGTTACTTGTCCTATCAATGGTAGCATTGAAAAAGGTGTGGGTGTCTTTAACGGGAATATTTTAGATTTTTTAAAATTTAGCTTGTAGTTGGAAATTCTCTCAAAGATTCCTATTGCAGCAAATATTTTTTCAGTATCGGAAACAGGTGTGGTACAATATATGTTTAAATCATCTGCGAAGGCAGCCAACCCAACCTTTATCCCATACAGAACTGGAGAATTATAAAATACATTTTGCTTAAGGTGTAAAAATAAGGGCTCCAAGTACAGATTAAATAAGATGGGAGATAATGGGCAGCCCTGACAGGTACCATTTTTGATTTGTATCCTATTCGAGCATTCGTGATTTATAAATAAATTTGTATATGCATTATTGTATAGTATTCTTAACGTTGAAACAAATTCCTGGGGTATATTAAAATATGGTAATATGTCCAATAAATAAACCAAATTAACCCTATCAAATGCCTTCTGAGCATCAATTATTAGGGCATACAAATTCAGTTTTTTGTGTTTCGCATAAGAGATTAAGGTATGAAGCGTTAAGGTATTATCCGTCGTCTGTCTCCCATCCATAAATCCCACCTGTTCCTCTGATATTATTAAGTTTATTACCTTTTTCAGTCTACTCGCCAGAATACATGTCATGATTTTCATATCGATATTCAAAAGAGATATGGGCCTGTAATTATCCGGATTTTTGGGATCACCTTTCTCCTTCAATATGAGAACTGTCCTTGAAGCATTAAAATGAGGATCCTTAATTCCATTCCGCATAATATAATTAAAAGTCTGTGCCAATACATTGCTCAAAATCTCACTAAAGGATTTATAAAATTCTGATGTCAAACCATCTGGCCCTGGGGCTTTATGAGGCTTTAATTTTTTGATTGTCTCTAACACCTCCTCGACTTCAACCGGTTTGATTAAATTTCTATGGAAATTTTTATCAATATTAGGGAAAGTGATTTTCTGTAGAAAATCTTTTCTTTCTTTATCTTGCAAGAGTGTCTGCTGCTCTCCGTAAATCTGATTAAAAATTTTTTCAAAGGTCTTCATGATATCTGCCTTGTCAGTATATGTAGTATTGTTATAGTGTATTTCAGAAATTAACCGTGTTGATTTCGTCTGGTTGATAATACGAGCTAAAGCTTTCGAAGGGGTTTGAATATGATTTGCATATTTTACTAAATTTATTTGTTCATAAAGTGAGAGTTTTCTATTATGAAGTAGAAGCAGTTCTTTCTGACACCTAAATAACTCAGTTTCTGTCTGTTCATTATAGTTCCTCATCAGATCTTGATCCAATACTTGAATTTTAGTTTCTAAATCCAATTGAGACTTATTTTGCAATTTTTTATAATAAGTAGCTTTTTGAATAAATAATCCTCTTAACTGCGTTTTAATTGTAGCCCATTCTATATCTATCGGGTGTCTGTTTTGGGAAATATTGTATAGTAATTGTTTAAGAATCTCCTTAACTTCCATTAATATATCCTCCTTGGTTAATAAGTATGGATTCAAGGACCAATTATACCCTCGAAGCCTCTTAGTATTCATATTATTATTGGTTAAGGTTAAGGTTATCTTTGAATGGTCTGAGAGTTGTCTGGCTTGGTTAGAAACACTAGGGTCGGCTGAGATCAGTACCTCTGAAATTAGAAAAAAATCAATTCTCGACCACATTTTATGACAGGTTGAGTAAAACGTAAAATTTTCTGCTTTCCCTTGTGAATGTGTGTGTTTAAAAGGGTCAAACAGTTTAAAATCAATTTTCAATTCATTCAGTGCTACCATTGCCTGTTTATTGAACGCTTTAGAAGCACCTAACTTGTCTAATTTCGGATCTTGGTAAGAGTTCCAGTCACCACCCATCACTATATAGCAATTATTATATGACTGTAAAATGGAATAAATTGAAGCTATGAAATGATGTTGGTTAACATTGGGGGCATATATACAAACTAGTACTATAGGTTTATCATACCATTTGGATGTGAGAAGTACCAAACACCATCTACCCTCCTGATCCGTTTTCATATCTAAAATATCTCCCTGAAAGTGATTCTTAATCATAATTGCCACTCCTGCACTGTTCGTAGTTCCTTCCGCAGTCACAATCTTCCTAACCCATTTCTTATCTTTCACTGACACCCACTGGTCATTAGTCATATGTGTTTCTTGTAATAAAATACAACCTGCTGATGATTTAAGGAACAAGTGAAAGAACAGCTTTCTTTTTTTCATGTTCTGGAGTCCTTTGACATTCCAAGATTCTATTATCCACATTTAAAAATCCTTAGAAATGTACATCGAAGTCTACTCTTTTTAAGCAACCTTAGAATAACATAAGTTGGCTTATCAACAAATATTGGGAAGCAAAACTGCCATCCCATCCCTACCCAGTGCCTACCCACTATTCCTTCGGACCAGGATGAACATAGGTTTTTCACATTACTGGAAACCATCTGAGTAACTAACCTACTAATTCTATTATTAAACAATAAAACGCCATGCAAAAAACCTACAACTACTACTACATCTACAAAGCCTAATTCTGACATTCCTTACTAAACACTACTATAAGTAACTACAGCTCTGATCATATTTTGGATATTCAAATGAACTAATTGCACCATGAAATTCTAATGTACTTCAATTCACTCTAACCTTATAAGCAGCAATAACATGTAACATTTTGTTTTGTTGATCTAAACAGAATTAAATATTAGTTAACATAAATAGGACATAATTATTTAACATTTCTCAACACCCTGTATTTACTGAATTAAATGAATTATTTTAATCTACATTATTCCTCTCATGCCAACAACATACTAACATATTAATAATAAAAATCAATGCAGTTCACAGTAAAACAAAAATGTCATTTTCACTTGTGATGAGCATTTATATCAGAGAGAGGAACAAAAAGGTTAATAAAAAAAAAAAAAAAAAAAGAGCATAAAAAGAGCACAGCAGAAAGGAGAACAAAAAAGGAAAATGCTTTGTATTGCACATTTAAAAGCAACTACCTATATAATCTTTTATTATTAACTGCACAATATTTTAACCTGTTAATCTACTCATTGAGACAGAAAAAGAGAGGAAAAAAAAAAAAAAGAAAAGAGAAAAAAAAAGAAAATAAAAAAAAATAAGAAGCCACAGTACCTTATCCTGCCATTATACATTACAGTCTCCTTCTCTAATGCTCAATACATTTCCACAGCATTTACCTGCAACACTCTAACTTCAACCAACATCTTACAGTAGTTTTTTCTTCAAATTAAGTCCAAAAGGCTTTGTTTAACCTTTCCAGGAGATCTTCTTACTTCCCAGGTAGTAAAACTGTAAAAACAGTCTAATTCCTTTCCTTCGCGCTCGCGACAGGGGACCGAATTCGCGAACGGACCTCCTGGTTGCGCCACAGTAAAAACGGTCCCTCTGCTTCCTCCAATGTATTTCCTTTTGCCTCGTGGATTACAAACGCTCACTACAGCCATAAAACTTCGTGTTGCAGCTGGAACTACGAAATAAGAAGATAAAAAGATGAATCATCAGGCCTGGAACAAGAAACAGAGCAGACAAAGGATTTTGAAGCCTCGGATCATCGTGAATAGAGAATCCCATTCTCTCTGATGTTGCAGAAAGCCAGATGGACTGTTTACGTTTCTGAAGATAGCAGAGCCTTAAAAAGCTTCAAAAAAGTAGGTCTTGCTTCTTTTTTTGTGCTTACAGAGTATTTAATGCCATCCACAGTAAAAATTAGGTTATTGGGATATTTCATTTGAAATCTAATATTTTTGTCAATCAGAAACTTACAATATGGAGCCAGCATTTGTCTAGATTGCCTTATTTGTGTTGGTAAATCCTGTGATATAGAGATTTTATTGTTTTGCCACATTATAAATCCACCAGTTTTTTTTATAGTTAACAGTATTTTGCTTACATCTTGATAGTTCAATATTTTAACATAAACAGGTCTGGGTATATTTGAAGCTTGAGATTCTCTGTATGCTCTATGAGCCCTTTCTATGACCATCTGTTTAACCTCCTCAGAGTCCTTGAGCAGAATTTCGACTATTTGTGTGATAGAAGTAATCAGATCATTATATTGAATGGATTCAGGAATCCCTCTGATTATTATATTGTTGCGTCTAGATCTTGCTTCCAAGTCCAGAATTTTGTTTTGCATCGATTGAATGTCTGCCCCATGCGTCTCTGTTCTTTTAGTAAGCATTATTGTGTTGTCTTCATTTGCAGCTATTCTAGTTTCTGCCTTCTCCATTCTTTCGAGAATCCGGTTACATGTGTCACTAAATGTAAGCGTTTGAGCTGTTAGCTCATTTAAAGCATCCTGTATGGGTAGCAATGCTGATTTGATTTCCTCCATTGTGACCTGTTGATCAGATTTTATTGCTGTTCCTGTTTTTGCAGTCTCTTGTTGTTTAAACGTTTTCTGTCTCTTATGGAAAGATTCTTTCTCTGGCGATTGCAAAACTGACAGCTTAGTTTTGGTAGTTGTAGTTTCCATATTTTTGTCCTCTTTAGACATTTCGAAACTCTGCAAGTAGATTTATTTCCCAAGGAAAAGTTACAGCAGTGAGATAAGTCAGTCCTCAACCTGACAATCAGATCCAATCCTGCTACTAGCAAATATTTTTTCCAATTTTCCTTCCTCAGAAACAAAAGTGACTTCTGGTAGATTGGTAATTGCTGTCAATTAGTATCTTAACTCTAAGTATAACTCCACAGGGTTGATTTTTTTTTTCAGGTATTTGAAGAGCTGAAGTACTGCAGTGCTTATAGAACGGCAGCCATCTTTGAATCCCCGCACAATTTATTTTTGATGAAACCAAATCATGCTGGATCCAATGTATGAAGGTTCCCTATGTCTTTATTTAAAATATCCATGATAATTCTTTTCATGGCTTTACATACAAGACTAGTCAGACTTGGGGGTCTGTAGTTATCCAGGTCAGTGCTTGTGCTGAGGATTAACTGTTGTCATCCTCCATTCACTAAGCATCAAGCCACTTAAGAGGTAATGTTGAGCAGTGAATCTTATGTCCTTTTCAATCTTCCTCACTGATGGGTCTCAGATCCGATAACAGATCTGACTTGGCCGCTTTCCAAGACTTTAGGATCCGAGTCTCAAACTGCTCCCTCTACCCATAATGCACCATAACTTCCTTGAATCCCCGATCTCATTTGCCGCATGGTGCGTCCAGATGTTTCATTTTCGAGATAGTGGTGTTGGTCTTTTTGAAGATATGTACAGTTATTAGAACAATCTTTTGTATAGTTCTTGGATTCTTCTTTATTTCTCTTCTCTCCTATTTTTTTCTCGTAGGCATTAGGGAGTTTAGAGTAGAGTTTCTCTCAACCTTCTCTTTTGCCATTGGCAGTCTGCTGTCCTGCTTATAAAAAAGTGTTTATTTTCTGGTTTAAAGATTAGTTGGCAACGTTAATGTGGTTACTGGCTGTTATTAGTGGTAGTTGGGGGTCTCTGTTGCCTGTCGTGTGTGTGTGTGTGTGTGTGTGTGTGTGTGTGTGTGTGTGTGTGTGTGTGTGTGTGTGTGTATACACCTATTGTTATAGCGTCTCTCTCACTCTCTCTTTGGTCATGTCTGAGAAACCAACAGGTTTCAAGAGATGCACTTCTTGTGGGCATAAGATTCCTAACTCTGATGCCCACAAGCAGTGCGTCAGTTGCTTAGGACCACAACAGCTAGATGTGGAGTGTGTTTGTTTGGCCATCAATCCCAGAGCTTTGGCTGACTGCAGGAACAAGCTCAATTTAAAGGGCTTGCTGCCTGCATTCTCCACGTCTTGGCTCAACCTCCGCTTAAACACGTTGGCTCCAAGTGCCCCCTCTCAGCTTCTTCAGTGGACTCTTCAGAGCATGGTCAGAAAAGACATAGGGTCTCGGGTCAGTCTACATCAGATCTGAGTGCCTCCAGAAAGTCATCAGATCCGAATATCTCTTTTGAGCCATCGTCTGCGGCTCTGAGCTTGTCGAAGCAAGTGTCTGATCCAAAGGTTTTGTTGGATCTGTATTCCTCGGCTCCAATCACCTCTTAGTCAGCTACTGATCCTAGGTCCTCTACAGGTCTGGAAAGAGTGATTGTGATCTCAGGATCCCCCACTCCAGGCACCTCCTCCTTGGATCTCAAAGCTTCAGATCCGGTGGTTAGGAGCCTTATGCCAGCCTTCCATGTGGAACCGGTATTCCCAGTTCTTCCCTTGAAGGTCCTTCATACTCCATCCAAATAAAGGCATGATTCCTTGGCATCTTCCAGGTCTTCCCGAAAATTCACCAAAGCCGATATGAACAGGATGATGAGGAAGTTCCTCAGGGCACAGATCCATATGGGGGTCTTGCCATCTCTATCCCATCTTGGATGTATTAGTGCCCCTTCTCCTACCCTGCAGACTCCTTTTCTGATCTGACCTTTGGTTTTGGAATCACAGGAGCCTGGGTACCTAAGAGAGTTGATGTCTGATCCGAGGAAGCTTCCTTCCTCGACTCTGACTTTTATCCCTGACCAGCCGCACTCTGTTTTTATTGGATCAGAGTGGGTCCCGGATCCAAGATGTTGGTGCCAACTGTAGGGGTTTGCCTTCAGTTCCGACTTTGTTGGATCATTTGCTTCCCCTTGGGGCTTTTGGCCTTCAACAGCTCGGGTCTGGTTTTGTTGGGAGGCCTCAGATCTGTGCGTAGCTCTGCTCTTTCCCTCAAGTGACATCTGCTCAGAGGGAGACAGAGGACTTTCTGGGTTGCAGAACAAACTTTCTCTACAATTAGAAAGTAGTCTCCTCACACCCAGGGTCTGTCCCCTCCTTCATTGGATCTAAGCACTAAGCCCATTACTCCTGCCCTAGGTCAGCCTATCCTGAGGAGCCTCCAGGCTGCTACCCCCCCCCCCTAGGGAGTCCCTCTCTTCTTCCGATACCTCCCTGGAACACCCCATGGAGGAAGTCCCGCAAATGAAAAAGTGTAAAAAGAGGCACAGAGGCTCACTTATGGAGTCTGTCACAGAGGGGCACGGATTTCGATGAAGGAGAAGGATCTCCCTGATCACCATCTGATGATGTCTCTTTTGGAGATATCCTAGAACTCCTCCTTAGGCAGAAAGGTGGCTGGTCCTCCCAACCTTCTCCTACTCCTGAGGAGTCTGTGTTCCTGGAGGCTTTCGGAGTTGGCTGTTCTATGTCCTGGGTGTCTTCCCCGGCAGATGAGGTAATAGATTGTTTCCTGCCGGGCCTGGAAGTAACTGGACATGGTTGAGCCTATCCTTAAGTGACCCAGTAGGTTCCTTAGCCTGCCCTCTAATCATCCACATTGGAGTGAAGGTGTTCCGGCAGATGCCATTGTTGTTGCAGCAGCCACAAAAAAGGAGCTAGCCAAACAAAGCTTCACTGTCCATCCACCCAGCATGGAGTTTAGGTCATTGGACAGACATGGAAAGCAGATTTACACCTTCGCTACTTTCACTCTGAGGTCATTAAATTATTTGGTGCAATTCACACGATTGCAGAGGGACCTGGTTAAGGAGTTTACCAACTCTCTTGCAGAAACCATATCATAGGAGGACTGGAAAAAAGTTTTTCCCCCAACTGGGCCACTCTTTCCTCTCTTGCAAATCCTCGATGAGTTTGATTTCACACACAGCAGAAGGCACCTCACAAGTAAATATTGAACAAAATAATTTTATTAATTAATCCCTACTGTTTTCGATATTTTCCATGGCATGTTTTAGATGCACCTGAGATACCCCGAACCAAAGTAGTTGAGACTATAGTTTAACATCTCATCTGAAGGATGGGTGTGCCATGGATTTTACCGGGTTCCTATTAGAATGACGAAAACGTATTTTGTCAAATGCATTTTCATTGACACCTAAAGAGTGAACAGGCAAAACAGTAAAGCGGCTGTTCAGCAAATTCTTTCCATGGGAAAGAAGCCGCTTGACCCCTTCGTTGCTTTGCTGTGTTCTGCACTGTAGTGTGGTCTCAGAGATTACCTTATCCGGTATAGCTCCTGAGCATAATTGTACAAGAGTTTAGGGTTAGGGTGCAGGTTAAGGTAAGTGCATATGTATGAAAGTACTTTTTTGTTTTTTGCATTAGATGTACGGTAGAATGAAGTGCATATGTGTGTTAAACTCTTTAATTTTGTTTTGGGTGGGCAGAATTAGGGTTAAGGTAAGTGTGTATGTGTTTGGATCTGTTTATGTAAATGTGCAACAGTTACCGACTTTAGGGTTAGGGTGCGGGTTAAGTGCATATGTTTTAAAATGTTTACTTTTTTTTTGCGTTAGATGTATGATTGAGTTACGTGCATATATGTTTTCAGCTGTTAACTTTTTGGGTGATGTAGAATTAGGGTTGGAACTGTGTAATTTTTTTTTTTTTTTTTTTTTTTTTTAGTTGGAACAGTGATTTCTTTACCTAGGAAAAAAATCGCTGTTCTGAGGTGTTGACAATTTCAGCTTTTGCTGAAATAGGGTCGATGAAACATCGTTTGCTGTTTTAAGCGTTCAATGTTTTAATATAGACCTGTTTTACTATAGTAGTGGCTGAATATGCTTCTAAATATTTAATTTAATTACTTACCAATATATCAGTGTACTTGTCTCTTAACCTGAGGGGGGTGGGGGTAACATTTATGAAACTGACTTTGCAGTGCCTTTCCAGATCATTTAAATATTCAAGTACGTTGTCTATATAAAAGCTATCTTAACTCCTCCTCACTGCTAAGTCCCCTCCATCTCTCACTTTCTTATGGCAGTGGCCATTAGCTCCAAATAAAGATCCAAGAGAAGGGGAGAAAGTGGATAACCTTGCCTGGTACTCCTAAGGGAAAAAAAATACCAAATAGTTTTGCATTTAGTTGTACACAGGCATAAGTGCCTGCATAAATGTTTTTTGTAAGAGTAAGGAATCCCTCAGGAAATCTCAACCAAGCCAGGATTTAAAACCGATTTAATCATCTGACCCTCTCAGATGCCTTTTTACTTTCCTTACAAATGACTAGCAATAGCCTTTCCTGTGGTTGTACCACTTGGATCCATCAAAAGCATTTTCATTATATTATCAGATGGCTGCCTCGTGGGGACAAATCCACATTTATCTCTGTGTACTATTTTTTTTCCAAACACCATTATTGAATTATCACTTGTGACACAGGCAAATTTCCATTCATATAAAAGTAATCAAACTATATTAACATAAACATTATACTTTATATATGTTGCTATATATATCCTATAACTTAACAGTATTACATTAATTATTAAATTTTTGCTTTTTTTTTTTTAAACAAGAAACTTCTTCATTAAACCATCACTTACTACATAGGTAATCATACATTTGTATAAATGAAGGTAAACCACACCAACACAATACTAGTCGCAAACATTTTATATCACAAACCATACTGACACACTCCCAGTTGCAAATATTATACATCACGTATAATCTACCCAATCTTTCTCACTCATACATTACATAGCTCATTTAAATTCTGCTGCCTTTTAGGCCTCATTCCTTCCTTGTATATATTGTTCCCACAATTCCCATTTCTTCTTGTGCACTTTGCTCCTACCCTTTTTTAAACATCTCAATTCCAGTTGCTTTATCTATATTACTATATTCACTACTTCCAGTATAGTTGGTTTAGATTTTGATTTCCATTTTCTAGTAATTACTTTTTTAGAAGACACCATCATTAGACACAACAAGGCCTTACCATGTCTATGCAACTCCAGTTCTGTAACATAGCTCAGAAAAATCATCTCCCTCATTAGACCAGTCTGCCCACCCAGCATCTCCAACTGTGCACCCCGCAGGGAATCCTTAAAGTCTGCAAACTCACCACACACCCAGAAAACATATTCCCAGCTCACTCTTTCTTCCCCTTCACACATCCAACATTTGCTGTCTACTGGAGGAAAAATTCTCCAGAATCTACTTGGGGTATAAAAATATTTATGTAAACATTTCTAGGCAAAAAATCCTAAATGTTCTAATTTTTTTTTGCATATTTGGGAGACATACATATATCCTTCCAATGTTTATTTGAGAATTACTTATCCAATCTCTCTCCCCAGTCCTTTCTAACGTCTTCTGATTGATTCCTATAGTTATTGTGCAGTATTTTATATGCTGTACTAATTATTCCTTTTTTAATGGCAGCTTCCGTTCTAGATTTTATTAAAAACTCTACCAGTGCTGGTCTTTTGTTTAGAACCCTCCTACTACTTTCTCTTTGCCTATACTTTGCCTTCCCTATCAAGGATTGATATCAATCTCTAACCTGCAGTCCAAATAAATTGGCATCTTCCCATTCTCTCATCTTTCCCTGTCTAGTTATTTGCTTCCAATACCTTGGTTCCTTTGCTAGTTTTCTCCAATAAGTTCCAGCCCCCTCTTGCGTATTGTATGTATCCCTAATTGCAGTCATCTCTATCAGCAGAATCTCTTTTCTCCATTCCCGTGTTGGTTTAGTTCTTAGAATACTTCCTGCTACTCTATGGATATAATATTCTGCATGATTATTGTTTTCCTTAACGGCCTGCATCCAAAATCACAGTCTCTCCTTGTTTCTTGAGCTTCCCTCATGTTTCATCATCATCCCTTTCCACTTTGAATTATAGTTTTCTACTTGTGCTATGTATAGCAGTCTTAACTGTGTAGCTCTGAAATACCCCTTCACATTGTTTAATCCCAATCCAACTTGTTCTACTGGAAAAATCAGCTTATCCCACATGATTCTTGATGTCTTCCAGTCCCAGATAAAGTCCTTCAGCTCTTTATTAATTACTACCACAACTTCTCCTCTGGTTGATAAAAATATGCCTGTCCTGTGTATAAGACTAAAAAGGACTAAACATTTTAACTGTTTGTTTGTATCTTACTATTTATATCCATATAACAAAGCTTCCATTTTCTCAGTTTTTGTATCATCGTTTGTTTAGTTCTTCCCACATATCCTTAGCTGCCACACTAGAATTATTTTTAATCCTTACTCCTGAATGCTTTCTGAGAACATTATCGCTTAGCCAAGTTCTATCGTTTTTTTTTTCCTCCGCCAGTCACTCTACACCAGACTGTAGCTAGTTTCTATCATATTGTCTCCATGGAGACATGAGAACCAGGCAGCCAGTTTCTCTTTATCAGATTGTGTCCATGGAAACATGAAGACCAACTTCAGAATTGTTACTGAGTTTACATGTATTTGCTAGGAAAAAAGTTTCATAGCATTCAATGTTCTTTTTCATTTACTTGCTCTCTCTTAAACCTTGATAATAAATTAATCTAAGGTCTTTATGCAGTCATTTCCCCATGTAAGAATGAGCAAAAGCACATTAATCTCTCTATCATTCTTTTTAACCAGGCATTTGTATGCATTGTAGTGCCTACCTTTCTTAAAACTGATTCAGAAGAGAGGGAGAAGGGAGAAAGAAAAGAAAAAAAGGCAGCAGCACCACCTGTTTTCAACCCCCATTACACTTAAAAATAACTAAAAAAAAACTTTATAGCATGTAAAGAAAACTGCATGCCACAAAATTGGTACTATATAAGGAAAAAAAAATATTTACTTACATTTAACTTTCTCCCTCCTCTTGCCCCCCCCAAAGCACTTTTCAAAACATTAATGACATGGGGGTTGGGAGGGTGGCCTAATGGTTAAGGTGTTTGCCTTGTAAACACAAGGTGCAGGGTTTGAGTATCACAAGGGGCAATTGGATAGGCTTAAAATGGCTCGCAAGGGCAGTTAGCTTAGTACTAAGCTATGAACCTATGAAGTAAGGTATATGCTTTAAAGTCCCATACAAGTCGAATAACCTCTGAAAAACTTCAATATTTCCAGATTTTCTTGTTCTGTCATATTTCACAAATATAATTATTGCATTGTAATTCCTTATTAAGTTACTGGCTTTATTACTGTTCATCTCTGAAATCCTGTGTCTACTTCATTTCCAATGTACTCTCAATTCTTCTAGTCAACTCTCGTGCTCCCTTCTTTTTCTCCAACATTTTCTGTTGAAAACATTGGAAGAAGTTTCACAGGTACAGTCTGTCTGTGGTCTTTATTACCAGAAGAACAAGAAGCAGAATCTCCATCAGTTTCACTTTTTGTTGGACAAATGTTAGTATTTTCTCGTTAGCATGTACTTAATCAAAAAATGATTTTGTCCCTCCAGGGAAGAATACCTTGAAGACAACTGGGTACAGCAGTTTCAATCTCACACCTATGACGTTCCCTGAATAGTGGAATAAATTTGCTCCTCTTCTGTCTGGTGTACAATAAGTAATTATTCTCCACAAACACACACTCTCCCACTTTTAGTACATTGTCCTTCTGCCATAGTTTTGTCAGAATCAACTAATTCTACTAGTAAGATTGCATCTTTACTATTAAAAGTCTAGTTTGCTTTCTTATAGCCAGGTTTGAAGCATACACATGATGTGTCTTTTCAACTAACAACTCCTGCTGTGGAATACCAGTCCAGTTACTTATTTGTGCTTTCATAAAATTAATGCAATCTGTTCCTTCCAGCTTCTCTGGTATAGCTGAAAATCTCAGGTTTTCCCTATGTTCTCTGTCCTCTAATTCTATTATTTGTTTGAAACAATCTCTTCCTGAGCAGTCTCATATTCAGTCCTCCTTTTCTTTATTTCGACCTCTGATTTTTGAGCTTTGTCATCCCATCTGAGTATCTGTTTAAAGCTTCTTCCATTTTTCCAGCCTTTTGTTGTTTGTGTTGATATATTCCATGAGTGTGTTTATTTTAACCAGGTTGGTATACAGTTGTCTTGTATCTTCATGTAGACTACTGGAAGTCATGTCGGAAGGTTGCATTGCTTTTTGCTGAACAGCTGTAGAACTCTCCCAAGTCAGTGATTCTTCCTCACTTTTTGTAGCTGATTTCTTTCCAGTTTTCCTATATTTCTTTATTCCTGGCATGCAGGCAGTGCACTTACCAGCCAGTTACTGAAATTTACTCATAAACGCAAGTCTGCTGGCTTTCTCTGCTGAGTTTCTGTTTTCATACTGGGAGAGCTAGAACAAGCTGTTACTAAATGTGAAGCCATCTTAAAAGTCCTCATTCATCTTTGTATATTAAACTAGATGCTAATGGTGCTAACTTGGATGTAATCATCACATTTAATATTATATAGCTTTGGTTAAGGACTGATATTGGCCTATAGGAGCTTCCTTAAGCATATTGTTTCCCTTTTAGGCTAGCCCAGATTATAACTGCCTTCCAGGAATGCTCTTCCTCTTTTCTGCTGAACACTTCATTAATCACTGCCAGTATTTTTTGCCTCATCCACTGTTCCCCCATCTTGTACAACTCTCATGTAGCTCTATAGTAGTACTATCTAGTCCTGTTGTTTTAACTTTAATACCATCTAGTCCTGTTGTCTTACCTTGCATGTGGATTTTATATACCATTATACTGACTACCCAAAGAGGATGGTACAGTTGCATAAGGTTGTCATTGTAATAGTGAAGCTTTCCTTCTATTTTTTGTGTTGGGAGATGTACTTAATTACTAAATTTTAATATATTAGCAAATCATTTTCAATTGTTTTGATTGGCACTAGCATTACATTTCAGCAATGATAGTTTGCCTACCTTTAAGCACATACCTCTGCTAAGAAGACTGTCTCAAAGAACCAGAGAAAGCAACAAGCATTGTAGCATTTATAGTGAATTTTCATGCTGTCTGTGTTCAGCATCTGTGAAGACACAAGACCTGCATTGTTCCTTGTGGAAATATCTTGACTGGACAAATTCATATGGATCACAGGAGAACAAAAGGCGGGCAAACTTGTATGCTATGACTTATTGTTAGACTTTCTACATTATGTTTTGATCTTTTTGATCATTTTGATCTGCTGTTAGTGATTTTATCTTGACTTGTCTCCACTTTTTAGAGGAATACTGCAGCAAACTTACCCTTCTTTTGTCTTTCTCCCGCTTTGTAATTGTGTAGTTGTGTAAACCTTTTGTATCTAGATTATTAGGTTAAGTGTCTTATTACTTTTTACAAAGTTTTCAATGAGAACATCAGAGATCACACTTACAAGAGGTTGTTACCCATCTTCCAAGGTTAAGGCTTCACTAGAACAGCCAAATTGGAAATTATTTGGTGTCATTTTACACATAGAAAGAAGTGTAAGACAAGCATCAGTGACCTGCTGACTGAGACTGATAAAGGCTTAAGCTGAGACTTTGGGTACAGCTTGGACATTTTATGTTGGCTTCAGAATCTGAAAAGGTAATGTATACCTATGGGATGTCCTTACTGATTCACTGTTGCAGTATTCTTAACAGATGGGTCTTTGCTGACTGGCTGACTGACATCTGGGCATCTATGAAAGCTGTACTTTCATATGACTTATTTCTTGGTGATGACCTGAGCTTGTAGGCATTGGGTGGGGTATAAATGTGGACATATATACGAGAATCTCAGACTATCTCGCCACAACCATAAATCTTGTTCCATCTGCCAGTCCTTTCTTCCGAAAGCCCTTCAGTCTCGACTGTCCACAATAAAATGCATTTGTCAAAACCCAACATCTCAAGCACTTGACTCAATCCACTATGTCAGAAGGACCAGACATACACCTTCTGCCTAAGAAAGAAACTTAAGGGATCGAAAGAGGATTCTTTTGCTGTAATTTTGGAATCCGACGTACCTACTGAGATGCTCAAACCTGCAGTACACCCATTGACTCACAAGCCCTCTACTGTGACCCCGTCGTTGGTCAATATGGCAGATGGTAGAATGCTATGACAGATACTTGTGAAAGGAAGAGATTCCCAGAAACCTCATAGAAATGCGACAAGGCTGAGGTCTGCCTAAGCTAATTCAGGCAGACCTCACTCTAAAAGAGAGAAAACAAAAACTTAAACACAAGACAATGAGTGCAGCCAAGTAAAAAGGCAATCATGTTCTTGAAATCTCCTTCCTTTGTGTCTTCTCAAATCATGCCACATAAACAGATAACTGGATACGTCTCCCTCTGGTAAGGAACTGGGTAGAGATTCATACCTTTCCTTAGAATACTCATCCCAGTTGCATTCCCCTGAACAAGTTTAAATGAAGAAGATTCTCTTTCTCCAGATTCTCCCTTGGAAGAGGCTTTCTTTGGAGAAACCTTACACAGTATGATGAAACATTTCAAATGGCAGTCCAGACATGTGTCTAAAGTGCAAAAAAAAAAGATAATGTATGACACCCGTGCTCATTCTCCAGTCCCTCTTTTGTTGGAAGCTTACCATTATGCCTTCCAGGTTAATTCCTCGGCTCTAGACTCTCGGCCCCTCGCCAAAAAGACCAGATGGATTCTACAAAGTCCCTGATAATCTTAAGTTCCTATACAAAAATCCTGTGGCAGATCCTAATGCGGTTTCTTTAGCTTCAGGCAAACCTTCCAAGTTACTTCTTGACACTAATGTTCTTTTTAATGACAAAAGTAGTTGGGCAATGGACAGATGAAGCAAGAAGGTTTACACTTCTTCCACACTAGCCTTTAGGGCTGTAAATTATCAAACTGAAATTACTAAGTTCTTACTTTCAATTTTACAGTGCTTAAACAATGTTGTCTCAAAGCCACAGACTGCAGACTCAAAAACAGCTCATGCAGTTTGTAGTGGCTCAGGCATCTCAAATATCAAAGCACAGTATTAAATGTAGCTGTGATGCTGTGGATGGATCTTCCAGGGCAGCTGCCACTGGTTCTGTGATTAGAAAGTATGGCTGGTTAAGGAGCCAGCCTATCCTGGAAGATTTAAAATCTAAGATTTTAGATTCTCCCTTTGATAATCTCCTTTTTGGCCCCCAAGTTGCTGATCTATTCAAGACTTGGCAGGAACAGGGCAAAACTATGAAAGATTCCTGCCAGATCTTGATGTCTGCGGTTTCCAGGTACCACAGAAATTACCCAGCTAAACCACCTTCTCCAAGACAGATCTTTGGATTCCTCATAGATAAAGGAAAGCTCACAAGATAAAAACTTGAGGGACACTCCTTCTGAGAGGCTTCATTTCAGTAACAGGTCACTATGACTGTTTTCCACCACCACCTCTAATCCCCACCCTTAAACTCCACTCTCAGACTTTCTCTTACTTGTCTGGGAAGCAATAACTACAGACAAGTGGGGTACTAACCATCATCAAAGAGGTTTACTTCATATTCTGAGAGGACAGACCAACTCCAGGAGGTATCCCTCCACCTCCTAGCAACTAGTTCATCTCATGCAGCCCATCATCAAAGACTTAATGTCTTGGGTAACCATAGAACCAGTTCCCACATCTTATGCAGGAAAGTATTTTTATTTCAGGCTCTTCCTGGTTCCCAGAAAAGGAGGGTCATTGAAGGCCCATCCTTGATCTGTCCAGGTTAAACACTTTTCTGAGAGTACCCTTCTTCAGAATACTGTCCCTGCAAACTCTCCTACCCTTTCTACTCCCTTCAGCTTTTTTGATATATTTAGACTTAAAAGATGCTTACCTTCACATTCCCATCTGCCCTACCTGCAGAAAATATCTAACTATTTTTACAGGGTCATAATTTTTTCAGTTTACTGCTTTGCCTTTGGTCTGTCTACAGCTCCTAGGGTGATGTCCTTCAAGGATGCATCTGCAGTCATCACATATGGGTTGTCCTGCCTCAGGTAGCCCTTCGGTTGGCCGGATTCCAAAGTCTGGGTCTGGCCTCGGCTGATGTCGCACTTTCCCCGACGTCAGAGCATCTGGGGTATAAAAGCATCAGCCGACGCCATCTTCCTCAGTCTTTCTTGCCGCGTGGTGCCCGAAGCAAAAGCAGTTCGCAAGTGCCGGTTGGCCAGCTCCTGTGATTCAGCTACCGAAGACTTTGAAAAAGCTAAGTACCCCGTTGGGGACTCTTTCTTGCCTCAGCCGATGTCAGATAAAGTTAATAATTGTTTAACTTGTGGGAAACAAATACCTCATAAGAATTTCCACTCTTACTGCCTCCCCTGCCTAGGCCCAGACCACGACGTCTCGGCCTGTTCAGCCTGTGCTTCCTTCAACCGACGAACTCTTAGACGTTGGTCGGAGTTTGCAGAGGAAATTTTTGGGGCTAGTTTTGCTTATAAGATGCCGTCGGAGACTCCGACTTTGCATTTAGTCAAAAAAAAACGGAAAGACAAGGACCGACACACGCAGACCGCGGTTTCGGCTGAAACCACGGTCAGGCCTACCGCGAGTGTCTTGGCTGAAACAGAGTCCTTGGTACTTCCTATTACCGAAACCGCACAACCGACTACCTCGGCCCCGGAGGCCCCGGCCGAGTCGGTTATTGAATTACCTACTGAAACCGGTGTCCAGGAACGTTCCGACACCATTCCTTTAGACAAGTCTACTCCTGCACGTGGTGCAGCCAGACCCCCTGCTTCCATGTCCATTAAGGCTTTTTCTAGGGCTAAAGCTGCTAAACTTACTAAATCTTTGCCTCCCAAGGTTTCCTCTCAGAGACCTTCTACTGGCTCTCAGATTCTTAGCCTAGCAGAGGATCTAATCTCATTAATTAGAGGTTCCCAACCTCATCCAGACAGGGACTCTCAACCACCTCCAGACAAAAGGCCCAGGGTTGAGCCCTCTGACCCCCAGTCCTCAGATGAGTCCACTGATGGCTCTGCTCTGTCAGAACACCAGGAGGAGGCTTATTCGGCCTACGACCCTCCTGAAGAGTTTTCCTTTGGAGAGACATTACACTCTGAGAGAACATTTTCAATGGCAGGGTCAGGAATTCTCTGATTCTAGAAAGAGATTAAGGACCTTTTTACATTTACCTCAACATAGGCCTTTAGCTATACCTCCTGTTTTGAATGTCATTGATGATGTGTACTCTGATGCTAGTACAGCCCCTGACTCTCTCCCTCCGGCTCCTGCCAAACCTGATAGGTACTACAGGGTCCCGGACTCACATCTACACCTGTACAAGGCCCACTCTGCTGATCCAGAAACTATTTCCCAGGGCCCAAAAGGGGTTGCAGCTGCCACTGCTAAAATCCTCTACCCTCTGAAAGGGAGTCCAGAGCATTAGAGAGATGGGGTAAGAAAGTGTATACTTCTGCAACTCTTTCCATGAGGGCATTAAATTGTCAATTCCATATGATACAGTACCAAGGGTATTTGTTAGATGAATTGCATAAGAAACTGTCCTCTTCTGAACCCCTTGATCGCAAATCCCTTCAGGATCTGGTGCATAACTCCCAGCAGGTTAGTAACCATTTCTTGCAGTGTGGTTATGATGCATTGGAAGCTTCATGTAGGTCAGCTATGACAGGTGCAGTTATACGTAGGCATGCCTGGCTGAAGGAACAATCTCTGCCAGACCATGTTAAAGCTAAGCTTTTGGATGCTCCTATGGAAAAGCAAAAATTATTTGGTTCCACGGCTCAAGAGGTTTTAAAGAAATTTGAAGAAAAGGCAAAATCTGTGCAAACAGTCAAAGACTTTCTGCAAGTCCAACCACAGAGATTCAGCAGAAATTGGCCTACTAAGAATTGGTCCTTTCCGGACTCAGACAGATCTCAGAGAGGCAGGAATAGGCGTGCCAGAGGTAGAGGGCAAGCTAGAGGCTCCTACAGAGGCCGTCAGTGGCAGCCTCCCAACCAGAGAGGTAGTGCAGGAACTACAACTGCTACACCAGGACAGACTCAATGACTTGACTCCGCCGACCAGGGCTCAGTTAGAAGCACCTTTGTGCGGAAAGCTTTCTTTATTCTCAAAAAATTGGCACAGCATTACAAGGGACACATGGACACTGCAAATAATAGACAAAGGATACAGGTTCCATTTCCACACATTGCCAAAAAGAAAAGGCATGCCAGACCTGCCACCGAATCAGAGGGCAGAGGCTTTGAAGCAAATTACCAACTTAATGCAAATGAAAGCCATAGAAAAGGTACCTCTTTCAGAACAAGGCCAAGGATTTTACTCCAGATTATTCCTTGTTCCAAGAAAAGAAAATCAATGGAGGCCTATTCTCAACTTGTCCGCACTGAATACTTACCTCATTGTGCCAAAATTCAAAATGCTGACTCTACAGCAACTCCTTCCCATGGTGGGCAAGGGGTCTTGGCTGGTGACTCTAGACCTCAAGGAGGCATACCTGCATGTCCCTATTCGACAAAGCTGCAGAAGGCACCTCAGATTTCTTGCAGGGTCAGAGCTTTATCAATTCTCAGCATTGCCCTTTGGCTTATCTACTGCGCCCAGAGTATTCACGAAATGCCTGGCATCAGTAATTGCACACTGCAGACTTCAGGGGATTCAAATCTACCCATATCTGGACGACTGCCTTATACAAGCGGACAGCAAGCAAACTTTGTTAAAGGACTTGGATTATGCCATCCACCTGCTACAGGCCTTGGGATACACAGTCAACATCCACAAATCAAGACTGATTCCATCCCAAAGAATAACTTTTCTGGGTGCGTATCTAGACACAACCACCCAAATGGCCTTTCTCACAGAAGAAAAACAAAAACAACTACCGGATTACTTCAAGAATCTGACAAGTCAAACTCAGCTGACTGCAAGGAAAATCCTGCAGGCCCTGGGTTACATGGCATCTTGCATTCTTCTGATTCCGCAAGCAAGACTGCATATGAGAAAATTACAATGGTACCTAAGAAGTTTATGGACTCACCACAGTCACAGCTTAGAAACTTTGATCCCACTCATTCCTTGCCTTCAAAAGGAATTTCTGTGGTGGGCTCAAGCCTGCCAGTCGAACAGCGGGTTGCCCTTCAGCAAGCCAAGAGCCAACCAAACCATCACCACGGACGCTTCAGACCAAGGTTGGGGAGCACACATGGAGGGCAGATGTATCCAAGGTCTATGGTCACAAAGAGAGCTGCACATCCACATAAACCAAAAGGAAATGCTGGCAGTGATACACGCAATCGAGGCCTTCAAACCTTTCCTTCATCAAGGCCACCTGCTCATAAGGACAGACAACGCCACAGTTATGTGGTATATAAACAAGCAAGGAGGCACCCATTCCTACCCTCTTTGCAGACTGGCAATGAATCTATGGGAACTTTCCTTGAAACTCAACATACAGCTACAGTCCCAGTTTGTGCCAGGGAAAGACAATATACTGGCAGACAGTTTAAGCAGAACTACCATGGATGCACATGAATGGATGCTGCACCCAGACATCTTCTTACTCATAACACAATCATGGGGAAGGCCGGAAATAGATCTGTTCGCTTCCCCCCACAATCATCAACTGAAGAAATTCTGCTCAAGGACATACCACCCACAAGCATGGAAAGTGGACGCTCTCTCTTTCAGCTGGAAAGCTCTAACAGTGTATGCTTTCCCACCTCTCCCATTAATGACCAAGGTCCTACTGAAGATCAGGACAGAGCAGCCCAGAGTGATTCTGATAGCTCCAAACTGGCCAAGACAGCACTGGTGCCCACTGTTAAAGAGCATGTCACAGACGAAACCATGGCCTCTCCCCCTATGGCTACTCCTTCTGACGCAGCACAATTTCAGGACTCTGCACTCCAACCTGAAAACCTTGCAGCTAACAGCCTGGAGAATACCATGACCCCTCCTCAGGATAACCTATCCCAGAGAGTGAAGGATATTATTATGGAAGCTCGCCGGCCTTCCACAAGGAAGGCATATTCAGCAAAATGGAAAAGATTTCACACTTGGAACACAACAAAGGGCCTAGATGTGACAGTGATGAACATGGCACATATACTGGAATATTTGGCAGAATTGTTCCACAATGGCCTGTCTTACTCTTCCATTAAGATACATGCCTCAGCAATCTCAGCAGAATACAATGTTAATCCACCTGTCTTATCTCATCCTCTCCTAGGACAGTTTCTAAGAGGAATCAAAAACATCAATCCTCCAAGGAAACCACCTCTACCTACTTGGGACCTTAACTTCGTGTTGGAAAAACTAACACTTCTCCCTTTGAACCAGCAGCATCGGCAGATATACAGTTTTTGTCTTGGAAAACTGCCTTACTTCTGGCCATAACCTCAGCAAGAAGAGTATCTGAGTTACAAGCTTTAATGGCAGTGCAGCCATTTCTTATCTTTCATCAGGACAGAGTTTCTTTGAGGACCAATCCTACATTTATGCCAAAGGTGGTATCCAGGGCATCTTTGAACCAAGCTATTCACTTGCCTACATTCTTCCCACAACCACAAAATAAAGGGGAGAGACTTCTGCACACCCTGGACATAGACAGACAATTGCGCTACTACTTGGACAGAACTCAAAGTTACAGAAAGACTGACCAGTTGTTTGTAGCATATGCTGCTGGCGCACAAGGAAAAGCAATTTCCAAACAGACAATTTCAAAATGGATAGGAAATTGCATTCGTTTTTGTTACTCCTTTCATGGAAAAACGGTGCCAGCTAACATTAGACCTCATTCCACGAGAGCCACAGCCACCACCACAGCCTTCCTAAGAGGGGTGGCTACCAAGGACATTTTAGAAGCTGCTACATGGAGCTCCGTGCATACATTTGCCAAGCATTACAATTTACCTTTATACTCCAGATCCAGAGCAGGTTTTGCTACGGCAGTCCTGCAGGGTATCTTAACTACACCATCCTTTACTTAGTACCTCCACCCCCAGATTGGCTATGGTATTCTGCCCATATGTGATGACTGCAGATGCATCCTTGAAGGACATAGTACAGTTTTGTACCTACCATAAATGTAGATGTCCGATAGGTATGCATCTGCAGTCAGGTTTACCCTCCCTCCTTCCCCTCTGTGGTATTCCTAGGGTGCTTACCCCTCTATTAGCTAGCTGGGGGAATCTATTATGGTGTATTTGTTTGTATATATATGTATATATTTTTGCAAATGTTTGGACTTTTATTGCATTTCTCCAAATTTAGCCTTCCTAGAGGGCACCTGGCATCTGGGGCAAGAAAAACTGAGGAAGATGGCGTCGGCTGATGCTTTTATACCCCAGACGCTCTGACGTCGGGAAAGTGCGACATCAGCCGAGGCCAGACCCAGACTTTGGAATCCGGCCGATCGAAGGGCTGCCTGAGGCAGGATAACCCATATGTGATGACTGCAGATGGATACCTATCGGACATCTACATTTATGGTAGGTACAAAACTGTACTTTCTGTCACACCCAGGTCATACAGATTTTCCCTTTCCTGGACAACCTTGTACTCCAGGCTGTATCCTTCTAAAGCACCTTCATTAGTTAGTACAACTCTTGACCCTGCTGGGATTCACTATAAATTTAAAAAAAAAAAAATCCCAGATCACTTATTCCCAACAACTCCCATTCCTGGGATGCCGTCTAGACATGTTTACCATGCATGCCTCCATCCCCCAAGAGAACTTCTCCTCTCTAGCTGATAGGTTTCTTCCCCTTTACACACAGGGTCATTGTTCACCCAGAGAAGCTCTCAGGAGCTTGGGACTCGTGGCTGCTACCATCCCTATGTTACCCTTCACCAGATTACACACGAGGAAAATTCAGTGGTGCCTGAAATTGGTGTGTTGTCAACACCATTATCCTCTCGATGCCAATATCCCCCTTCTTTATCAATAGGGAATTCCTGTGGTAGAGTAGTCAGGTTACACTCAATCCAGGTCTTAAATTAACTCCAGCCCCAACCAACCAAGTCCTGTTTACAGATACCTAAGACAAGGTGTGGGGGGTTTGGACAGGCGACTACAGAATCCAGGGGGAGTGGCCCACCCGTATAGTACAGGAACACATCACCTTAAGTGAGAGCATTTCTTCAGGACCTACAGACCTTCCCCCGCCTTTGGAAACCAGAGATTCAGCTGGGGGACACAGTCAACACAATGGTGATGTGGTATATAAACAAATGGGTAGGCACAAAGTTCTACCCTCTGTGCTGACTAATAGTGGAGGCTTGGCACGCAGTCTCTCAAATGAATCAGTATCTCTCAGCCACATACATCCCCTTCCAAAAGAATGTGTTGGCAGATTCTCTAAGCAGAGACTTGGGAGATCCATACAAATGGTCACTGAACACGGGTGTTCAAGACCATCGTTCTTAGATGGGGGACCCCCTCAAGTGGACCCCTTTGCCTCTCCCAAAAAAAAAATCTTCTCCTGTTCTGCATGAGGATACTGACATGTTTAGGTGAGAACAGATGCCTTTTCATTCCCTTGAACTAGGATGTTCCTTTATGCATATCCACCTGCACCTCTACTACTCCGGCTTCTAATCAATGCCCAGAAGGAATACCAAAACTTCTACTTCTGGCACCATTCTGGTCATGACAGCACTGGTTTCCACTCCTGCTCCACCTTTCAAAGGGAAAGTTCTGCAGAATTTCTTCAAAAACAGATCTAATCACAAAACAGAAGGGCCTTATGCCTTCACCCCGTCTCTATTTGTGACCCTTTGGATGATGGGATTTTAATCCCTACCAGACATAATTTTTCATAAGAGGTTGCCTAGATTATTCAAGAAGCCAGAAAACCCAACACCAGAAAGTCTTACATGGCCAAATGGAAAAGATTTTCCATTTGGTGCTTTAAACACAAACTCCAACCCCTTTCAGTGGACACCCTCGCAGTCCTACAATACTTTTGTAGCCTACTCTTCAATTAAGACTCGCTTATTGGCCAGTAACGCTTGTCTACCCTTGGAACCCCCTCTTTTGTCGAGGACAGAGGTTAAACTTTTCTTAAGGGGAGTTTTACACATTAAGAGGTTAAAGTTATCTTAAGGGGAGTTTTACACATTAAACTCCTACAAAAACCTATTCCTCCCTGGGACCTTAACTTTGTTTTGGAGAAGCTAACCTTACCTACTTTTGAGCCAGATGCATCAACTACTTTAAAATTCTGCACTTAAGAAAGCAGTGCTCCTCTTGACATTGACTTCAGCCTGCAGGGTCTCCAAATTATAGGCTTTCATGGCCATTCCTCCCTTCATCTTCCACAAATATAGGGTAAGCCTCATGGTCAGTCCTTCCTTCATGCCAAAAGTGTTAATGAAATTTACACTCAACCAAGCAATCAATCTGCCTAACTTTTTCACCAGTCCCCAGAATATGTGGGAAAGAATACTACACCTTTTGGACATTCGCAGACAGTTGAGGTTTTACTTAGATAAAACTAAGAACATCAGAAAAACAAGTCAACTGTTTGTGTCCTTCATGGAATTCATCCTAGGACAACCACTTTCCAAACAGTTGCCTCCTGAATCTCGAAGGCTATTTCCTTCTGTTATTCTCACCATGGAAAGACTCAGCCCTACTGCCCCAAAGCTCATATTCCACCCAAGCAGTAGCTTCTTCAGGTGGCTTTCTACAAAGTTGTAGGCACCATGTCCATTCTAGAAGCAACCACCTGGTCTTCTGTTCACACTTTTCAAAAACACTGCAAGTTGGATGCTTTCTTTAGGTCCAGGACAGTGTTTGCCAGAACCATTCTGTCTGGCCTCCTGGATTCTTCTCTTTTTGGTTCCTTTTTATTTTATTTTAACATTTGTTTACTGGGAAAGTCTGACTGGGATAGAGCCCATTTTCAGCGGTGCCGCAGGGAGAAATGCTCCAGATACATGTCTTTGGAATGTGAGAGGAAACCGGAGCACCAGGAGGAAACCCACGCAAATGCAAGGATGGCATGCAGACTCCACACAAAAGGCACCCCAGCCAAGAATCAAACTGAGAACCTCTTACTGTGAAGCAACAGTGTTAACTGCTGTACCACTGCACAGCCTACTACTCTCTCTCTGTACATCTCTGGGAGTCACCCATTTGTTTAGAATACTGTAACAGTGAATCAGTCAAGACATAGTACAGTTGTGTAAGAACTTATAATAACTGCAGATGTCCTACTAATCACTGTTGCAGTATTCATTCTCTCCCACCTATCCCCCCATATTTACTCCTTGATTTCTCATTGGCACTAACACTTTGCATTTCATACATACACAAGCACAGTCTATACCACAGCATCTTATTTTCAGAAGGGGAAATTGCTTACCCTGTTAAATCTAAGCACCTCCTAGCTGATCTTTCCTTTTCCTTGATTGCCTTTAGGAAGATTGTGTCATGGAGAATGGCTGAGGTTCTTGTACATACGTCTGCTTTTATACCCTGATGACTATGAGCTTAGATCATTGCTTGGATGTACGTCATGTAAGATAAAGCTTTGGTACCCGTGTGGAGATCGGTGAACAAAGACCCATCTGTTAAGAATATTGCAACACTGATCAAAAGGGCATCTACTGTTACGGTAAGTTCTTATGCAGCTGTACTGTATGATTTGCCTAATGCAACATTCCTTTGGGTTCAAAGATCTACTGTGAAGGTGGGTTCCTCATGCATCTGAAATTTTCATGGGTGCCCAGACAAAAATAAAATGTATTCTTACATTCACATACTAGAGTAAAACTGCATGTAATAGTTTTTTTTTTTTTTTTTTTTTTTAATGACAATATGTAAATGAAACCTAGACAGTCATCCTTGTGATCTGAGTTTGTTTCGTGGGTTTAAGTGCTTGGGCAACTGGCCAAAGAGGATGGAAGTGAGCAGCCAATTCTGTCTCGTCCCTTCTGCAGGGAGGATGGTAATGCAAGCTCCAGAACATGCAGAAACACTTGATTGACAGCTGAGAACTGATTCTGATACACTGGGATTAGTGACATACCTCTCGACTGTCCACATTTTTGCCTTATATTTTTGGTTTACTTTCATAAAATTTGTCATTTTTCTGGCAAGTCATTGAGGATTGAAGTCATTGAGTAATGACATACATTTGAAATTCAGACTTGATATTCTTCAGAAAATGTATACTAACACAGATCATGTTATTCTTGCAGCTTTTTAAGTTTATAAGAGCAATAGTTAAAATCTGTCCCTATTTTTAGACCTTTGTCCAGATTTCTTGCACTAAGAGTGAGAGGTAGGATGAGTAATAGTCCTTCTCCTACCAAGGAATGCACTGCAGTCCACCCTGGTACATAGGCAGCATGGGAATCACATGCTGTCAAAGTACCCAGGATTGCAGACATTATGCTAGTCCATGTGTTAGAGGCAAAGGGAGTAATTTAAATTGTTAAACATCTCAGCCCTTTAAAAGTGGTAGCTATAATCCCCAGTGTCACATCCACACAATTCTTGACTCTCTCAGTGATCTCACAGATGTTTCACTTAGCTTGATTATTTGCAAATGTAAAATGGTAGTGGGACTCAGCTGTTAGGATGGGGAAAACAGGTGGGCCTTTGAGGGGGTAGGGCTGGCAAAATTTTGATGATAGTAAGGAGTAAGGTAGAAAGAAAAAAAAAGTTGATAAATTTATACTGTTTTCTTTTCCCCACCCCTTTCTACAGATTGCTGACAAGTTAAAAACTTTGACCAAGTATTTGAGAGACAGACATTTTTACTGTGTATGGTGTGGAAGAGAATTTGATGGTAAGATGACTTTTCTATCCTTTTAATGTATTGTTAGCAAGTTGGATTTCAAGTGCTCATGATTTCATCTAGAAGAGAGCTTGTTAAAATATCATAGGAGAGATTTCATTTGTATAGTTTGTGGCCTTAGTTGCAAGTATTGGCTCACCTTTTGCTTACCAACACCTAAAGTAGCAATGTTGCTTAAATAAGCCCATCTTCAGAGGAAAAGAGGAGAATGAGAGTGGGGAAGATCTTTGGTTAAAAAAAGGTAATAATTTAAGTAAGCAGAGTTTTTAAAATTGTTGCACATGAAACTTTTAAGTGCATGCAGTTAAAGCAATGTTGTCTTGCATGGGGGAGTGCTGCAGTAGCAGATGACCACGAGGACTCCTCTTTCATGCACTTGTATTGATAAATGTTTCTAGCTTATATTTTCTAGCTTCATTTTTCATTTGTTGATGCAGTAGCATGTTAGTTGGCATTTTCTCTCTCTCTCCCCTTTTATGCTGAATTTTTGTAAGTTTTCATTTCAGTCTATTGCCATTTTGTTATGCATTTGCAATAAATACATTTTTTCATCTTTCCAAATGAGTTTTTTGCAGCAAAGTACAGTTCCATTTGCTTGAGATATGTCTTCAAAAAACATATTCCAGAAGACTCCTGAGTGCAGCTATCATATCTCCTTGAAGACTGTTCAGTCACCATAGGTGTTGTAACTGTACTCCATTGACCTCAGCCGTCCGATATCAGTAATATTTCTCTGTCATTGTCTTCTTTGGCTCCACTTTTTTCCTTGAGCATTTGTGTGCACTAACCTTGGAGGCGACATGTGCTTCTAGTGAGCATGTGCCCCTCCTTTCCCCATGAAGAAGTCATTTACTTTCTTCAGCCAAGTCTTGAGGCAAGTGGATTTTTATATTGGCTGTGTTCCTTGAATTTTATGTGCAAATTTCATAGGAAACTGCTTTCTGAAATGAGAGATGAGTACACTTATTTTAATGTGTTCCTGTATTGTTTCTTCAGTATGAAAGTTAATTCTAAGGTGCAGTACCATTTCCAAGACTTCTGTTCTTTGAAAACATAAAACCTGTTGTAATGCCTGCTGCTGTTAACATCTTATGAAAATTTCAGCAGATTCTCAGAGGTTTAAGGTGAAGCCAGTCTTACTTGTTATGTCATAACAGTCTTTAATTGTGCTTTAAACTTATGTTTCCTGATTTTTTTTTTATTTCTTTTTTATGTCTGTACATAGGAAGACATAAGAGACGAGTAGCCAGGCTGTGTTTTGTCATTAAATAGCTTGTTGGACTGCTTAAATTTTTACAGTACTTGCTAGTTGAGCATTATTTTATTCAAGCACGTTTGAAATTGTGATTTGGCATTTAATTTGGACTACGCATAACTCAGATTTTCAGTGTAACTCTGAAATTAGTCATTAGTTCTGTATTTTCTTATGCTTATTTTACTCTGAATATGACTGAAGCAAAGGGGGTTAAGAGAAACATGGCTTCTAACAAGAAAGCAATCTTATTAGAATCTTGTTGTGACCTTATAAATAGGATGGAATTTTTTGGTTGCATTTAACTTTCCATATGTATTGCTTGAGTTTTGTAAACATTGCTATTTTAAGAAGAAAATGTGTCTAGTGTTAAAGAAGTAATTGTTTTTTTGTAAAATGCTGTACCCTGTTCTATATTCTGTTCACACTCCATCTAGTGCAATTGGAGAGGGTACAAGAATTCAAAACAGTGACCATAATGTAAAGAGAGTATTTCTCAGTGTTCCACATGGACAAAGTTTGGCTGGGGATTTAACCCAAAAATAGTCTCCGTGATTTCCCTCAAGCAGTCCATTCAGCTGCTGGTGGTATTCTTTCCCAGTATAAAAAGATAAAACGGAGAGGCGTTTGCACTTGTTAGACATCTACAGGCAACTCAGGTATTATACAGACAGAACCAGGAGTTTTAGGGGAGGCAGAACAATTTTGTGTCTTTTTGTTTCAAGGAAGCAGGACAGACCTAAGTACATATTGTACTTTTATGGAAGGCATGGGAAAACTTTGCAAGGGCATGTTAGGGCCCGTTCTACTAAAGCAGTAGTCGCTTCAGCAGCTCTTTTTTTCAGTAATATCCGTACTTGTAGTATTTGTGCAATGGCTATGGGGGTCTACATTATTCACTCCTTTCCCAAAAATTCTAAACTCAACATCTAGTTTATGGGCACAGCAGGGTTTGGTACAACCATCCTGCATAGCCTTCACTGAACATCATACCCTCACAGATGTTAGGATTACAGAAATGCATGGTGTCTGTATTATTCCTGGTTTCCACCTCCTTGTGCATACATAGCCTTGATGATCTTGCCATATGTGATGACTGCATTAGTTACCATATGAAGAGCAATTTACATTTCTCTTGAGTACACTCATCATAACTCTTGATGTTAGAGTAGGATCATTGTTGCCTTACTAACTCCTACCCATCTTCCACCCATTTTTTTTTTTTTTACTTTTTAATGGAAGGGGATGACTTATCTAGTAGTTGGGGGGAAAGGGTGTTAACCACCTTTTGTTCTGCACCCCCCCCCAAACCAGAAGGTTCAATTCCATGGGAAAAGTGTATTCCTTTGTAATTCATGATCTGAGCTGTGTAGGGGCTACAGTGTAGCAACTTCCCGCTAGAGTATAGCCAATCTAGTCTTCTTTTTCTTATGTATGGGTAAAAAAGGGGTGCTGTTCCTTTCTTCCTTTACCATACATATTCCCCATGCTTTCACTAGCAAAGAAACAAATTGAATATGGCACAAGAAGACTGCATTTTTTTTTTTATCCAGGACACAGCTGTGTTATCTGGGAGGACCCAGCCTATTTCCATGCCTGCACATCCGTATATGTATATATATATTTGTATGTGTGTGTGATTTTTTATATATATATATATATATATATATATATATATATATATATGTTTTTTTTAATAAATATTTATATGTATATATTTGTATATGTGTGTGTATATATGTGTGTCTATTTATATATATATATATATAGCCCCATCTCCAGATGATTAGCTAAGGCCCTAGATCGAAAAGCCTGACCTTGGGAGTCAGTCATTTATCATCTGGTCAAGGACTGGAGAGTACGACCATGAGTTTTGCTCATAATGAATGAGGGCCCATCTGATCTTCCTGCAGTGGTGTTTCAGTCGTGGGATCTGGATGTCGGGCAGATCCCATACATGCGTTTCAAGCTTGATGCCTGATGAGAGTGCAAGATGGTTATGTGGGATCACACCATTAAGGAGTTTGGTCTGAAACTTGGGTCATCATTGGTCCACACATCACTCCAGCTAGCTCCTTGTTGTCTTTGGTTAGATTGTAGCCTAGTGCCAGTTTCACATCACATATCAAGTGAAGTTATCCATTTTGTCAGTTACTTCTGCAGGTTCGTAGCAGTCATAAGTATGATCTAGAACTACTTGAACCAGGGCAGGTTTCTGAAATTTCCACAGCTTGGAGAGCATTAACAATGGATCAGTGGATAGTAGATGTGGCCTTACTCAGATTTGCTCTGGAAATTGCATGTCCTCAGAAAGTGCTGTACTGGTAGATCCTTCTGTTTCAGCAGAGTTGTTGAGACAAGCCAAGAGTTTATTCTAAAAAGGGATTATGGGAGTGTATTGTAATGCAGGAAAAAGGGCTGAGAATTTTGCTCATCATTCTCTTGGGTCCTAGATTGTGCATACGGGGTTTGCCTCATTCTGGACCCAAGTGACAACCACTACATGTAGTATAACATAGTCTAAATGATCACTCTTCAAGAGATATAATGCCCATGCTCCCACATGAAGTTTTGATGATGATGGTTGACATCATGAATACCTTTTTTGCATATCAGCATCTGGGGTCCAAACAGGAGACGTGTAGTTTGCTGCGAGTAAGAGTCACCTCCAATATGAAATTTGGCCATTTCACATTTCTTTGTTGTCTAGCATCTGCACCAAGTTATTTGTCATGGTGGCTGAAACATTGCAGGAAAAGAGTATACTGGATTTTCCCATATCTGGGTGGTTGGCTCCTGTTGAGGAGGTCTTCCTTTGGGCAGTCTTAGACTCATTCTTCATGAATTGGCATGTATTGGAAGCTATCACTTCCCTGATCTGTCAGTGTTTGGAATCCCTCCATCAGTGTGATAATGATTTGGAAGTAACCTTTATGCCTTACATGGTTGCACTTGATATACAGAGTCTCTTCACAGTGATCCCTAATGACTATGGTATAGAAGTGGTGAGGAGTCTTTTATGTGGAAGAAGTGGCTATGATAGAGAAATGATCAATATGATCTGCATATTACTGGAGTTAATCTTGGACTACAACATTTTTCTGTTTAATAATGATATCTTTTTGGCAGAAGTGGGGCGTAGCTATGATCACTTAGTGTACCAACAACTACGGTAATCTTGCTTTGGCTTGAGTGGGAGAATCTACATGTTTTGAACAATGTTGCCTTTTCAAAGAATATCCGATACTATAAGCGCTTTGTTGCCATTTTTATTTTTATGGGCTGGAACTAAACAAGCACTAGAAGAGTATATTGCACATATAACTACTTCATTCCTTAAGTTTACAGTGAGAGAGTCATTCTACTGCATGGACATTTTAGTTGTTTGTGTACATACCAGTAGTGATGACATTTATGGCACAAAGCTGCATCGCAAAGAGTGTTGGTGGAATGCGTTGTTTGAAAGAAATACTATGCATCCAGGATACATTTATAAGATTGTCCTTAAAAGACACTTGTTCTTCATGTTTCACTGTTACAGTCATCACATTTGGGTTATTCCTGCCAGGGTAGCCCTCGGCCGGCCCAAATACCAGAGACTTAGTATTTCTGCATCTGTTGCTGTCGCTTGAGGACTGACATCAGATCATCAGTGGTATAAAGTAAGGCAGCCGATGACACTACATCAGTCTTTCTTGCCGTGAAGCCTGAAGCAGAAGCAGTTGGCACGAGTGCGGGTCAGCTGCTACCTGAGTTTTTGTTTCTGAATTGAAGTTGAAGTCTTCTAAAGCTAAGTACCCTGTTGGGGATCCTTTTTTCTTGCACTAACTGATGTCAGAAAAAGTTAATTGTCTTGCCTGTGGAAAGCAAACACAGCACCAAGACTTCCACTCTTACTGTGTCACTTGTCTAGGCCCAGACCACAATGTCCCTTATTGTCACTTCTGTGCTTTAACGCCAGAACTGTCCATCATCGGGCCCTTATTGTAGCCAGATATTTTCGTTTACAGTCCTCAAATTCCGATATGGCTTCAGTAAGCCATCCTACAGCAGATATTCTTAAAAAAAGTAAAGATAAAAACAGAGACAGACTGCACAGGTCGAAACCTACTGACGACACTTCCGTTAAGCTAGTCGTCAGTCCTCCGGTACTCAATGAGGCACTTTCGCAGCCTCTGATGCCTGCTTCAGTCGATTCGCAGGCCGCTATCGAGACCCTTTCGGAGTATGGTATGCTGCAAAACTCTTCTTCGTCTAAGGATCTTGCAGTTGTCTCTACCTCAGATGGGTCCAGAGCCGCTGAGCAGGCACCAACTTCTGAGGAAGTCCTTCGCACCACCGAATCTCGACACAAACTGACATCTTCTTTCACAACTACCGTTACTTCGAAAACCAAGTTCCTTAGGGCCAGGGTCCGAGCCACACCCAAGAAACTGACTACCCACTCTCAGGCACCTGCTACCTTGCCTCAGTCTCAAATGCTTAAAATGGCGGAAGACCTTATCATGCTGATCAGGGGAAACCAAGCTAACCCCTCAGAAAGGAAAAGAGATCTGTCCCCAGTAGTTTTGTCTGAGCAAGAGTCAGATGAATCTGACACATCTGACTATGAAGACATGCCACCGCTCTCCACTTAATGAGGATTCTGATGCAGAAGAATCTATTCCTTCAGCCTCTCCCCCAGAGGATTTTCCTTTGGGGAAACCCTGCAAACTTAAAGGGAGCATTCCCAGTGGGAGAGTCAGGACTACCCTCAGTCTAAAAAGAGACTCAAGGAATTCCTAGACCTTCTGCAACACAGACCCTTGGCTATCCCCTCAGTCCTGGATGTGGTGGATGATATTTTCCTTGAATCCAACTTGACTCTTGACGCCCTACCTCCTGCATCCAGAAAACCAGACAGGTACTACAGAGTCCCTGACTCGCACAAATATCTTTTTAAAAATCCTTCAGCTGACCCTGAGGTTATTTTTCAAGGACCTAAAGGGATTAAAGCAACCTCTGCTAAGAATCCCACCCCTCAGACAGGGATTCCCAAGCATTGGACAGATGGGGTAAAAAAGTATACACCTCAGCTACTCTTACTATCAGGGCACTAAATTATCTGTTCCATATGTGTAAATATTAGCAACATACCTTGGAACTCCTTAAATAAAAAAATGTCTTCCTTTCCTGCTTGGGCAGACTCTAAAGATGTTCTTTGTGTTTCACTGTTGCAGTCATCACACTTGGGTTATCCTGCCAGGGGTAGCCCTCAGTCGGCCCGAATACCAGAGGCTTAGTATTTCTGCATTGGTTGCTGTTGCTTCAGGACTGACATCAGGCCATCAGTGATATAAAAACAGGCAGCTTGACACCCTTACATCAGTCTTTCTTGCCAAGGAACGGAAAAACAAACTAGATAAAAACTACGAATGAAACCAAAAAAAGCTCTGTGGAATAATTCCAAACACTAGAATAAATCAACCGTTTAATGAAGCGCTTTTCGTCACCTACTGTGAGGTAACTTCTTCAGATACATAACAAATAGATAAAAGCAATTATATAACAACACTAATCACATGATCTACGTGAAAGTTGTATCAATACATCACAAAATAGTGCTGAAATAGAACTTTTTAAAAGATTCACTTAAAATACTAGTTGCATAATTTAAGCTGTTTGTTCCTATATTATTGTAAATAAAATTACATTTAAGTTTGTCACCCACCTATATTAATAAAACTTAGTGAAAATATTTTTTGTTTTTTTTAAGAACCAGTTTTAACCTTTTTCCAAACATTTTTAAACATAACTTTGTTAAAAGCACCAACCAGCAGTAATATAAAGGAGTAGTTGAATAAAGATTATTTTATGTGTGTATAACTGAGAAAATGAAAAACATTATCTATCCAAACTTTTAAGTTTAAGAAGACAGGCTATGTTACAGTCCTCATTTAGACCAGGTTCAACAAAAGCATTCAATCTTATTTGCCATGAAAGTTCACATTCTTCAAGTAATAAATTTCAAGGGCCGCCTTGGATGTTGTGCTGAATTTGGTCTATTGCCCTGAATTTGAATGTGTGGCCTGCGTGTGACACACTATGTTTAACCAGTGCATTATCTAGTTTGTTAGTGGTTAAAACATAAGTGTGTTCGTAGATTCTGTCTCGGAGCTCCGTTTTACCTATATAAAATGCTTTACAATAATGAGCATGTAGCTACATGTACAACCAATTTGGAATTACAATTCAACTTGTGTTTTGTTTGATATTTTCTATCATTGATGGTGAATGTGACACCTGTAGTGATGAGTTTACACATGTTACAACAGCCACAAGTAACCATTCTAAACACCTTTCTGGTGATCCCAAAATTCAGAATGCTTACCCTCCAATAGCTGCTACCCATTCTCTCGATGCCTGGCTAGCCACCCTGGATCTAAAAGAGGCCTACCTCCACATTCCTGTCAGGGAAGCATGCAGAAAATATCTCCGCTTCAGGGTAGGATTTCAACACTTTCAGTTCTCTGCGCTTACCTTTGGCTTATCTACTGCTCCCAGAGTTTTCGCAAAATGCCTGGCTATGGCCATTGCCTTTTGCAGACAAAGAAATATTCAAATTTATCCCTGCTTAGATGACTACTTTATTCAGGGCAACAGCCAGGAAACGCTGCTCAAGCACCTGGCCTTTGTAAAGAACCTACTAACCTCCCTAGGGTACACAGTCAAAGAAAATAAATTAAAACAGGTGCCCACCCAAAAGATAATATTCCTGGGAGCAAGTCTGGACACAGCATCTCATATGGCATACCTTACCCCAGAGAAACAAATTTTCATGTCCGCCTCCTTTTATCAACTGACCACCAGGCCCCACCTTTTTGCAAGGAAAATCCTGCAGGCTCTGGGGTTCATGGCATCTTGCATCCTCCTCTTTCCATATGCCAGACTGCATATGAGGAAACTTCAGTGGTACCTAAAGAACCTTTGGTGTCAACACTCAAGACCTGGAAACTCTTCTACCTATAATTCCTTGCCTCAGAAAGGAATTTCTTTGGTGGGCAACAGCATGCTCCTACAACAATGGACTGCTGTTTCCCCCACAGCCTGCTACCTAGACCCTCTCCACAGATGCATCAGACTACGCTTGGTGTGCACACCTGGACGGCAGGTGCATACAGGGCCAACAGAGCTCACAGCAAATTCCCCTGCACATCAGTCAAAAAGAGATGATGGCTGGCAGCATGCCTTGATAGCTTTCAAACCCCTTCTGTCTCCAGGGGTTCTCCTGATCAAAACTGACAACGCCACTGTGATGCTGTACATCAACAAGCAGGGAGGGACTCACTCCTACCCTCTATGCAGGCTGGCCATGACCCTTTGTCTCACAGCCTCTTCCATGTTAGCACAATACCTACCAAGCTCTCTCAACTCCCTGGCAGACCAGTTAAGCAGAAACTTTCTGGACCCACAAGAGTGGCAACTCAACAGAAGTACCTTCAACCTAATAATTCAGAAATGGGGAACCCCGAAGGTCGACCTCTTTGCCTCCCACATCAACCATCAGCTCAACAAATTCCGCACCAGGAAGCATCACTACATGGCTTGGAAAGTGGATGCTCTGTCCTTCCCTTGGGTCAACCTCTCGGTCTATGCCTTTCCTCACCTTCCTCTCATTCCCAGGGTACTGCTCAAAATAAGGGAGGAAAAACCAAGGGCCATTCTTACAGCTCCAGACTGGCCCAGACAGCACTGGTACCCCTTGCTGCACATCCTGTCCCCGCAGCCTCCATGGCATCTTCCTCAGATTCCAAACCTACTAACCCAGAGGGAAGGGGAATTCATGCATCCCCGATTGCAGACACTCAATTTGGCAGCTTGATTTATTCCCTAACCCCAAACCAATCTGCCATTCTCAGCAAACAGGCTCTGGATGTTATCAGTGAGGCCAGACACCCTAGCACCAGAACTACAGATAAATGGTAAAGGTTCTGCACCTGGACCCAGGCTAAGGGGGGCCAGTACAGCACAGCCCTCCATCCCTCCCATCCTGGATTACTTAGCTGACCTACTACACAGTGATTGCTCTTTCTCCTCCATAGAAATTCATGCCTCTGCTATTTCTGCTCATTTTTCAACTGAGCAGCCCCTTTTCTCACACCTTTTGATCAAACAGTTCTTCATAGTGAGTTCCTATAAGAAGATCGAAGATGCATTCTTTTGAATGCATCTTGGTCAAACTTAAAGGACTGAAAAACAAAATATCGAAGCGGCTTTTAAGCAAATTCTTTCCCTGGGAAAGAATTTGCTTGGTCACTTCGTTACTTTGCCATTTTTGGCACTGTAGTGCGGTCTTGGAGTTGGTATATTTAAGTAGGGGGTGTGTGGGGGACATGAGGGGTGCAGCCCCTCACTTAATGTTATGTTTAAGGTGTTTTCTATTTATTTTATTTTTTTGTTGGAACAGCGATTTATTTTTCCCTCGGAAAAAAATCACTGTTCTGACAGTTCGACATTGTAAGATTTCACTTACATAGGGTTGATTAATCACCGTTCGCTTTTTTGTGTTTGATTATCTAATATAGACCCCCGATAGGGGCTAGCAACTTGAGCCCCCCCCAGAAGGGCACCAGCTCTGGCTTGGGACCTTAACTTTGTCTTGGAAAAACTCACCTTGCCTTCTTTCGAACCAGCTTCTTCTGCAGAGCTAAAATGTCTCTCCTGGAAGAAAGCCTTACTTCTGTCCATCACATCAGCCAGAAGAGTCTGTGAGTTGCAGGCACTCATGGGTGTGGAACCCTTCATCATCTTCCATGCAGACTGGGTATCCCTGAGAACTAACCCATCCTTCATGCCCAAGGTGATGTCCAGTGTGGCTCTCAACCAATCCTTTTATTTGCCCACCTTCTTTCCTAATCCCCAGAACAAGGGGGAAAGGATTATTCACTACCTAGATATGCACAGACAGCTCAGATACTATCTGGACAGGACTAAATCCTTTAGAAAGTCTGATCAGTTGCTGGTTAGCTTTGCCACAGGGGCAGAAGGCAAAGCCATCTCCAAGTAAACCATTTCCAAATGGATAGCACACTGCATCAGCTACAAGCAGCATGGTAAGCCTCCCCCCAAGGGGGTCAGGACACACTCCACCAGAGCAGCCTCCACTTTTGCAGCTTTCATCAGAGGACTCCCCAACAAGAACATCCTGGAGGCTGCCACCTGGACATCTGTTCACACTTTCAGCATTACCAGCCCCTAGCTTCCTTGACTGCCTCCACCCATTTCCTCAGCTTTGGGAATTTACTCAAGTGTGATGACTGCAACAGTGAAACACAAAGAACTTAATACAGTTGTGTACACTTACTATAAATGTAGATGTTCGTGTATTCACTGTTGCAGTCCTGGTTTCCCCTCCCTCCATCTCCCTTTTTTCTCTTTCTCCTTGTGTTTCCTTTTTTCCTTGTTCTCCTTTCCTTACAAGGGGCATATTGGTATTTATTTTCACTAGTAGGGTTCTTCCACCTGAACCTGGCCTCCTACTTTGGGGGCTCCTGACAGGTTAGGGCAATAAAAACTGATGTAATGGCATCGGTTGCCTTACTTTATACTACTGTTGACCTGACGTCAGTCCCCGAGTGACAGCAGCCGATGCAGAAATACTAAGTCTCTGGTATTTGGGCCGGCCGAGGGCTACCCTGTCAGGGATAACCCAAATGTGACGACTGCAATAGTGAATACACTCCAACATCTACATTTATGGTAAGTTTTCAGAGCTGTACTTTCTGTAGGACTTCATGCTTACATACTGATGAAAATTAATTTTTGAAAACAACTGAATGAAAGAAGAGTTTCGGGAGAGGGGATACAAGGAAAATGATATTGTGATTACATCTGGAGAAGTTAGTAACTTCAGGAAAACTAAAGGGAAGCCATATTTTCCCAATAACACTGATGATCATCTTCTTTCGGCTTTTCCCGGTTAGGGGTCGCCACAGCAGAACTCCGGTCCGCTAATGATTGGCAGTAGATTTTTTTGCGGTTGCCGAGGTGCCAGCTCGACGCCCAACCTTCAGCGAAGGCACACCCATTCTATGCATGCCTTTCAAATGCCACTCGAACGCGGGGAGGACATGCAGACTCCACACAGAAGGCGCTCCAGCCGAGAATCGAACGGGAGAACCTCTTGCTGTGAGGCAAGGCTACCACTGCACCACCACGGCTTCCCAATAACACTGATGATATTCCAGATAAAATCACAGCACAGGAACCTTAAGGAACTGAGAATTAAGTTAACATTAACTTACTCCAGTGACATGAGGTGACATGAGATATGTTTGCTATATCATAAAAAACAATTGGTCATTTCTAACCACTAATGAAGGTATTAAAAAGATTGTTGGTGAACAACCCTCCTTTAGTTTTAGAAATTATCTTAACCTGAAACAACAGTTGTGCCATGGTCCTAAATTTCACCTTGCTAACAGATCCAGTAAAACTGGAACATTTCCTTGCCATTCCATTAAGGTTTGCAGATATATTTCTAAAGAACAAACTTTTGTACATCCAGTCTCTAAGAAAATATACATGCCACCCCTGTATGCTGACTGTAGAACAAGCAATATAATCTACTTATGTTTTGTGACACCTGTCACAACTTCTATTTGGAAAAAACAGTAGACTATTTAAAGAGCGTATTTTTAGGCATATGACTGATGTTCGGCTTGGTGACGACAGAAATGCACTTGCCAGGCACATAACATCCCAGAGTGATCATAAGTTTGATTTTATGGCCTTACAGATTGTGGAAAAAAGTTTGAGGTGGTGACATTATTAATTGTACAGAGAGATCGACGAAATGAAATAGATTGCTGCCCTAAAAGTGGATAAGTTCCATGGATTGAATGGGAACATCCCACTCAGACCTGCCTTAAAGGGGCATAGGCTTCTAAGCTGATTCTGATTGGTCAGTAGATTTTAAATATCCTAGTTGGATATGTATACCACGTTGATTATGATTGGTCAGTATTTTTTTTTTTTTTTTTTTTTTAACTATCCTAGTATGTTTTATACTGTATTGGATGTAAAGAAGCATTCATCGCGAAAGTGCTTATCCGGTCTATTTTAACTTTTTATTTTCATTAAAGTATATGCCTATAACCTTGATAGCTGCACTGATTTTTATTCTTTGTTACTCTGTGTAGTATATCCTGGTCTGAATGATCACTCTTGAAGAGATAGCTCCCATGCTCCCACATGAAGTTTTGATGATGCTTGACATGAAGTATACCTTTTTTTGCACAGCATCTGGGGGTCTACACAGGAGACTTGCGGTTTGCTGCGAGTAAAACTCACCTTCAATATGAAGTTCAGCCATTTCACCTTTCTTTGGTGCCTAACATCTTCACCAAGTTGTTTGTCATGGTGGTTGAAACATTGCAGAAGAGTGTACTGGATTTCCCATATGTGGGTGGGTTGGCTTTTGGTACCTCTAAGGACTCTGTTGAAGAGGTATTCCTTTGGGCAGTCTTGTAGAATCATTCTCCGTGAATTGATATATAATGGAAGGCATCACTTCCCTGATCTGTCAGCAGAACTGTTAAAGGAGCGCAAAAGATTTCTAAATGTTTTTGTTGAAGTACACATAAACAGGGATACATCCCATAAGGGATCAAAATCTTCTTGACCTTGTAATCACCAATACTGAATGTGGTAGTGCATTGCTTATCTGCTTCCTCACATCTGGCCAGATTCAGTCTCAGATTAATACTCTTTAGGGCATCTTAGCCTATGACTACAAACACAACTGAATTCATTGACTTTTTAAAAAGGTAGGCCTACTAAAACTGTGATGAACTGTCAGACTTAAACTGCAAGATTTCAAGCGCCTATGTAGCCTTAACTGCCACTTAAGTTAATGTGTCTTACTCTCACCTAACAGTGTAAAAAAGTGATTCTTATCAGAGACAGAAATTTTGGAAAGTGTAAAAATAAGTCGTGTCTGTGTTATTCCATCATTAAGTAAGCACCATAAGAAAAAAAACAACAAAATTAAGACATGATAAACCAATGTACCCACGTTCAGTACTCTGCATAAAGGTCATTAAGAATATAAAACTGCACTAAGGAGTTATAGCAGAACACATATTTTCAAATGAAGCCAAGTATACTCATAAATCTTTATTTAACTATCACTTGATGGTTTAGAAATAATCAGCAATGCCTTGAATTAACTCAGTTGTATTACTGACTCTGACCCTAAAGATATTGCTGATGTATTTGCAGAAAAAATTAGAACCAGAAACAAATTATGTTCCATAATTCCTGTGATCCATCCTAACACTATTGTTGTGGAGCTTGCCGTAACTGTAATCTCTAAAGTAAAAAAAAAAAAAAAACTCATCCTTGGGCTCAAATAATATAGCTTGTTATTTAACTGTTCCAAACATATGTACTCTGTGAATCCCTCCTAAAACTATTTAGCTTAGGCATGGTAACGGTATATTCCTGAGATAGGGAAAAACGCTATCATTATGCCATTATGCCCTTCCAGTAAAGTGTGCCACCCCTCAGATCCTGGAAACTATAGATGTCCTTCCATATCACTGTTGCAGTATTCTTTACATTAGGGATTCCCTGCCAAGGGTAGTCCAGCGTCAGGCCAGTATACCAAAGCCTTAGGAAATATATAGCTGTAAGTCACACACATTGCTCCCTGCACAAGGTGTAGGGCATAAAGGTGATGTACATACTTCAAAATTCTTTGCCATCAGTCCAAACACCATTGTTAATCATCAGTCTGAATGCTCCTTCTGTGTTGGTTAGCGAGCCGTGTTTTGGATAAGTGCCCCCTTTGCGGTTTCTTCCTATCTATATTTACTTTTATTTTTGTGAATTTAAATGTCATCCAAAAAGGGAAAATGTCAGTGTGGGAAGTAGATTCCCCAAAAAGGGTCATCACTAGCAGTGTCTCTTCTGTATAGGTGCTTCTCGCAATGATACACAGTGTTATTTGACAAAAGCGTTGATTAAAGTGAAGTTATGCTATCCTGGTGTCGTTTATCTTTGCCTCAGTTTTCTACATCAGTTTGGTTCAGCCTTGGTTGGTGTTTTTTGTTTTATCAGTATCTTAAGTTGTTGGCAGAAGGTGCTGTGGCAGAATCTTCCTGTCCTGAAAGTCAACTGCCTTCCAGGAAAAAAGCCAAAAAACTCTGGCCTGATTCAATTGCTGTCCCACCTCTTCTGGATGTTTCTCTATATTTTGAGACTGGTGAAAGCCTAGAGGATCACCCATTTGTCTCGCATTTCTCTGCCTCAACCCTGTCTGATGCCAGCAAATCCTATTTCAGGAGGAGATTCCTACTACGTTGGTTGAGTGTAGGCAAGGGTTTGAACCTCCTAAGGTTTTTAAGGCAGACATCCCTCAAAAAAAAAAAAAAAAAGCTAAGCATGTTTCCCCTGCTGCTAAAGATCCCCAGCAGGAATTGCAGGAGATTACCCAGGGGTTGTTTAATGCCTCAGTGGCCTTAAAGCCTCCCCAAGGAGTTTCTTTTCCTGCTCCTCCCTGGTCATCTCCTCTTAAGTGGCCCAGAGAGCAGGAGTCCTTTGATGATGATTTGGATTCTGGGGAAGAGTCTTTGCCAATTTCCTGTCCCTTCTCCCTTGGGTTATGAATCTGAGGAGGAAGATTCTATTAAACCAGAGTGTGTCTTGGAAGAACTCTCCTTTGGGGACACTATTCCTTGCATGATGGAATATCTCTAAGCCCTCTGCTGTACCTCCAGTTTTGGCTGTCCTTCAGATACCTTTTCAGCAGCCTGTATGGCTCCTAATTGTCAACCTCCAGCTCAAACAAACATGGTACATTTTACAAGGTGCCTGATAAGTTCCTGTACAAATGTCCTTCTGTTGATCCTTCTGTAGTGTCAGTTTCATCTGACAAACATTCTAAACTTTTGCCATCTACTAAACTACTTCCTTCAGACAAGGACAGTAGAGCTATGGAATGTTTAGGCAAAAAGGTATATGCTGCTGCCACCTTGGCTTCTCGGGCTTTTAATTTCCTTGGGTCAGGTTCCCTTGTCACTTAGTCTTTCCCCTGTTCCTTCCCATTTGGTTAATGGTCACTCAAGACTCTTGGGTTCTGTCCATCATCCACTAAGGATATTTCATGGTGTGGAAATCCCTTTCTACTTTTCTGGGCATCCTTCAACCTCCTAAGGAGTAGCTGATCTGATGATGTTGATCTTCGTTCATTCCTTACTGATGGGTATCTGTTCTGACTTCGGAACCCAGTCGGCCTTATAACAAGCTCGCACCAGCCAAAAAAACTCTGAAGCTAAGCTTACTCATAGTGCCACTCTCCCTGTTGCCTCAGATCTTGTTTGCCGCGGAGATGTCAAGTATGTCAAGCCAGCTCTCAGCTAAGTAATTTAGAACTCTTTTATTATTAGAACCCTTTTTACAGTTTTTTCTCCTTAATCAATAATATTTTCCTTATTAGTATTGGTCGCTAGAGTTTCTACACCTGTTCCAGTGTGTCTTTCCCCCTTTTTTTCCCTTACCAATTTTGGTACTCTTTGTACCATCGCTGGTACTTTCCTACCCTCTGAGGTAATTCTTAATACCATTGTTGGTATTCCCTTTCCTCTTTTGCTTCTTTTTCTCTTTTCCTCATGGTATATCCTTTTATCTGTCCAGATTTCTATCTTTAAAAAAAAAAAAGTATTTTTTTATATATTTTTCTGTTTTTCGATAGTTTGAGTGTGTGTTTAACTTGTTTACTGTTACACTACTATTTAACAGTCTTGTTCTGCTATGTCTGAAAAGAAGGGAAAAAAGGGGTTCAAACAACAAGATCAGTGTGGTTGTAAAATGCCAGACTCGGACACCCATCTCTATTGCATTTACTGTCTGGATGTTCCGCACTTACCTGTACAACTGCTGTGAGAAATTTATGAAGGATTTAGAGCCCGCATTTTAAGTGAGAGGAAAAATAAGTTATTCCTCAATGGTCTTCAAAAAACTCCTTTTTTGGAGGCTATTTCTGGGTTCTGCCATTCCGTTCCTTCTTTCCCTCATGGCACTGACTCATAATCTTCAGAACTGAAGGCAAAAATTCCAAAATTGGCACCAATAGCCTCTGCACCAGGGCCTCAACCCCCTTCCACAGTGCAGTCCTCAGTTCCAGGACCTCAGCTATCCAGCTCGGTACCATCCTCGGCAGTATTGTCTCAAGCACCAACAACAGTACCGATAATGATCACTGTACCATCTGTCTTGAGTTACTGCTTCAGCTCCAGTCTCCCTTTCGGCACCAAAAATAATACTCCCAACTCCAGTCACTTCCCCTCTCCCTATACATCTTAATGGTCTCAAGACCCCAATGTTGAATGGAGAAACAGTCCCTCGGACCCAATATTCCTCCATGGCAGATCCCTTTTTTGGGCAACAATGCAGCCCCTTCTTGGAACGGCCAGACTCCCTGTCGGAGATATCGACCTGCTCCTTCAGGAGCCACTCGGAATTTGACGTGGTGAGAGTTGCGGATCAGCTTCTGGCAGCCAGAGGAATCTCAACCCCTTTCAAACCCTTCCTCCCACCTGGAGCTGAGGGTTTTTCTCCACAGACTCCCAACATATAGTCCTTCTTCGACCTCCTTGCAGGTATCGAAGCCCCTGACACCGACGCCTATCCAGGTTCCAGCTTCTTCAGTTCCATTGGTAGACCTGACCATGGCTCCGGAGCCAACCCTTTGCCCATTGACTCATTCAGAGTCGAGCTATCCTTGGGATCATGACTGGGCTGTCGGCACCATGATCCTTAGTGTGGTGCTTATTTTTTGTACTGCACAGTCCACTATGGTTACAGTTGTCTTTGCGGCACCAAGTCCTCTTGTGGCTTCTTCCCTGGGAATGGGCTCATCGGAAAGGGGTGTGACTCCGGTTCCGAGGTTGTCCTTCTCTGTTCCAGGCTCCCATCCCTCTTCGGGTGGGCCAGCTTTCCAGGTGATGGAGAGGCCCCTTGCCTCCACAGGCACACAGATGGTTCCCTCAGCGTTGGAGTACCATATATACTCCCCCTCTGGACCACAGCTGATACAGTCCACCACACTGGGACGTCAATCACAAGAGCCTCAAGATACCCTACCACAAGGCACCCTCTCTTCAGGGTCCTGTTTGGACGTCCCCGCTGAGGAGGTACCAAGTAAGAGATCATGTGAGGAGAAGTACGTGGACTCCCCCAAAGAGTCCCACAATGAAGATATGGACTACAATGAAGGGGAGGGGGTCCCCACGGTTGCCCCCTGAGGATGTCTCCTTCGGAGACGTACTAGAGATTTTAAAACAGTGAGGAGGCTGGAAGCCCACCAACCTCTCCTCTGAGGAGTTCGTATTCTTGCAGGATTTTCCTACTTGACCCTCTACTTCTTGGGTGACCCCTCCTGCAGATGAACTAGTCCAGCTTTGTCGTGTAGCGCACTTGGAAGAGACCTGATACTGTTAAACCAATCCTCCAGAGACCAGACAAAATTCTGTCCTCGCCAGAAGAAAGTCCACACTGGTCCAAAGGCCTACTGGTAGACACTGTGGTGGTGGCGGTGGCCACTAAGAAAGAGCTCACTGAGGAGAGCTTTACTGTCCATCCCCCAAACAGGGAGTATTGGTCAATGGACAGGTTAGGGAAGTGAGTGTTTGCCTCATCTACCTTTGCCATTTGGTCCTTGAATTACTTGGCACACTTTACCAAGATCCAGAGAGATCTAATCTCAGAACTCTTGGGAACCTTAGCAGGAGCAGTCTGTGCCAAGGTATGTGACAAAGTTTCCTTGCAGCTTGCAACCCTAGAATTTATATCTAACTCATCCATGTGGTTGATCTCTCACACTACTGAAGGGGTGGCTAGAGCAACTGATTTGGGCGTTGTCATGAGACGTCATGCCTGGATGCTCCTTTGTGATTTTGTGGACACTTTTAAGTCTTCCTTTCTCAACGTTCCAGTGGAAGTTTCTTCTGTCTTTGGCCCGAAAGTGAAAGACACATTAGCCAGGTGTGAGAAGGACGGCAAGACCCTGTCTGCCATGGGCATGCATTTTTCCACACTCCAGCGATCTTACTTTAGGAATCAGAGGAGTGGAAAGATGTGGCACAAGAAGTCCCAGGGTCCTTTCTGTGACACACGTGGCGAGTTTACCTCCCGGGGCAGAGGAGGAACCTCATCTAGAAGATTCCACTACAGAGGCAGAGGGGTGTCCACGTGATTAGGGATCCAGAGATTCTTTCTGTGGATAGCTCTAACAGCACTCCTGAAGAGCGGCCCAATTGTTTACCTGTGGAAGCAGTCTGGGGAAATTTGCACCATTTTGCCTGGCGAATGATAACCATAGATTCTTGGGTGCAAACAATAATTGCAGAGGTTATCACTTATCCTTCAATATTTACCCAAGGGCAATAAGACACATTCATGACGTTCCATCCAGTCAAAGGGAAGCAGCAGCTCAAGAAATACAAAAGCTGCTCCAAAAAAGTCGTCCAAGCAGTCCCACCAGACCAAATAGGATCCATATTTTTGTCAAGGTTCTTTTTAGTGCCAAAAAAGACGAGACTGGAGGCCAATCTTGGACCTCCGCATCCTAAACAAATTTGTCATTTAAACAAAATTCCAGATAGTCACGGTTCAGTCTGTCCTACCCTTCCTGGAGAAAGACAATTGGATGTACTCAGTAGATCTTCAGGATGCGTATTACCAAGTAAAAATGAACAAATGCTCCAGAAGATCCCTCGGCTTCCAGCCGGGAGCCAATCACTACCAATTTTGAGCGCTGCCCTTCGGTTTCTGTACAGCCGCCAAAGTGTTCACCAAATCCATGGCAGTGGTAACAGCTCACTTGAGACTGCAAGGATTATGGGTGTTTCTGTATCTAGATGATTGGTTCCTTACTGCCCCCACCAAGCATCTATTGGTTTCAGCCCTACATAACACCCTAAACCTAGCAAAATCCTTAGGGATCTCCATAAACGAGGAGAAATGCAAGTTAATTCCTTCTCAGACTTTGGAATTCATAGGGAGCAACTTTCGATACTCATTCTTGCCTAGTCTCCCTCCCTCTTCACAGACTGGAAAGACTGACATCCCAACTTCAGGCAATACTCTCTCGAAGCAAAGTTTCAGCTCGGGCAGTCCTTCAACTACTCAGATCAGTGGCAGCATCCATAATAGTTCCGCTGGCAAGACTACACGTGAGATTACTGCAGTGGCTTCTACTAGTACAGTGGTTTCCTTTGATTCATCCGTTGTCCTCCAGATCTGCATAACAAATCAGTGCAAACAAGATTTACTTTGGTGGATGAAGCCAGACAAAGCTCTATGGAGTCGTCTTTTCTCCCCCTCCCAGCCCAAGGAGATAATGACTGGTGATGCTTCCCTGACCAGGTAGGGGGGGCACTTCCAGGAACAGGCAGTCCAAGGTACTTGGTCACCAGTGGAGACCAATCTGCATATCAATGTTCTAGAACTGAGGGCAGTGCTTCTAGCATTGCAAGCATTCCATTCTGTCCTTCTGTCAGGGAGAATTGCTGTCCAGTCTGACAACATGTCAGTGGTATGGTATATCAGCAAACAAGGGGGAACCAAGTCCTACCCGTTGTGTCGAGAGGCCATGAGAATTTGTCAATGGACGTTAGCTTCCAACTGCTTTCTTTTAGCAATGCACATTCTCGGGGATTCCAACGTGATCGCAGACAAACTGAGCAGATGCATTCTCCTGCCTCACGAATGGTCCCTCAATCCAGCCATAGCGACGAAGATTTTCAGCCTTTGGGGCCAACCTTGTTGCGACTTATTCGCCTCACCAACAAACCACAAATGCAGCAGCTACTTTGCCCTAATCCCACAGTAGGGGGAGTTCCCGAGGGACGCTGTAATACACGATTGACCCACAGGACTTCTTTATGCTTTCCCTCCCCTTCCTCTGATTCCACATTTTATAAAGAAGGCCCTCATTGCGTCCTATTGACCCTGACAAGTTTGGTTTCCTTTTTTAGGCCTCACCTAGTACATCAACCATGGATTCTAGATCCAACTCCAGAATTACTGTCACACCCACAGGGGTTGATGCATCCAAACATATCATTTCTCAAGCTGACAGCTTGGTTTCTCCACCTCCAGTAATTGCCAGGCAGAATAACCTTCCTCCCCTGTAAGTAACATTCTTCTGGCTTCGCACAAACCATCCACCAGGAAAATCTGTCTTAAGTGGAAGAGATTCCTTGTTTGTCTCAACAGAAAGAATTAGACCCCTGCTCAGCTCCAGTTAGTGCTGTACTGGATTACTTGTCAAGCCTTCTTCATTTGGGAGCGGCAATCTCCACTATTAGAGCACACCTGGCTGCTATCTCCAATTTCCACAATGGATTCCAAGACTCCTTAATTTCCCATCACCTCTGTAAAACCTTTTTGAAAGGGGTCTCACACATTAGGCCACCCTTCAAAGAACCAAACGAACCTTGGAGTTTGACATTAGTTCTTCAAGCCTTGACTCTATCTCCTTTTGAACCTGCTGCCACTTGTGATATAACATTTTTACCCTGGAAGTCCATCACCTCAGCAAGATGAGTATCTGAACATTAAGCCCTGTGCATAAAACACCCTTGTATGGTCTTTCATAAGGACAGAGTATCACTCCGGACTAATCCTTCCTTTCTACCCTACCCAAAGTTATTTCGGAATTGACTGTTAATCAAACAACTGACCTGCCGGTGGTCTTTCCACATTTCTCAAAGGAGAATAATGCCTTCATTTACTGGATGTACATAGACAATTACGATTCTACCTAGACATAACAAAATCACTATGGAAGTCCGACCAGTTATTTGTATCCTGCTTAGGACCAAATTTGGGAAATTCTGTTTCTAAGGTAACTTTATCTAAATGGTTGAGAAATTGTATATGCTTTACCTACCAACATAACAAAACTCCTCTACCGGGAAAGGTCAAAGCACATTCAACCAGATTGGTAGTGACTTCTGTTGCCTTTCATTCAAGGGCTTCCATGGATGATATCTGTGCAGCTACACTGTGGGCTACCCTTCATAGCTTTATCACTCATTACAAATTGGATTTGGTCACCAGGGGGAGAGCATCTTTTGGTTCAATGGTACTCAGGAACATCCCTTCTATAGGGCCTCCCAAGACATAAAGTAGCTAGGGACTCTGTCCCATCAGTAAGGAATGAATGAAAATTAACATCATCAGATAAAGAAGTTATGTTCTTAAGATAATGTTCCATTTGTGTTGTTGGATCTTCATTCATTCATTATGTCACACCCTCCTTCCCCTTGCAAAAGGCTCCTGGAGGTTCAGTTTTGGTCCAAATCCTGTATTAAGGAATTTGCTCAGAAAAAGCCTCCGCTTTCTTTCTTGCGAGCAAACTCGATCTGAGGTAACAGGGAGAGAGGCACTATGGGCAAGCTTAGCTTGAGAGTTTTTTTGGCTGGTGAGAGCTTGTTATAAGGCCGACTCAGGACTGAGGATGGAACCAACACCCATCAGTAGTGAATGAATGAAGATCAACAACACAGATGGAACGTTATGGTAAGAACATATCTTCTTTTTCCTGACCTTTTGGCAAAAGACACCATTTAAGTCGTGCCCCTGCCCAGGACGGGAATATTTTTTTTTCCAGGATGCATCTGGTTCCCAGGAAGGAAGGCACTTTGGAGACCCATTCTGGATCTTTCTCACCTTAACACTTTTCTGAAGGTCCCTTCCTTTTGGATGCTGTCCCTTCAAACTGTGTTTCCTCCTCTTCTTCCCCAAGCTTTCTTTAGTATCCCTGGACCTCAAGGATGTCTATCTTTACATCCCCAGTTATCCCTTTTTCAGGAAGATTTTATTTCTCTGTTTCTTTCTTGCATTTTCATTTCTATGCTTTGTCCTTTGGCCTTTCTATTGCCCCAAGGGTATTCACCAAATGCTTTGTCCCTGTCATTGCCTTTTGCAGGATGAGAGGGGTTCAGATCTTTCCTTATCTGAACAACCTGCTGATTTGGGCTTCCTCCCCCAAGGTTTTAATACCTTCTGTTTAGTGTGTGTGTCTTACAAAGCCTGGGGCTTACCATAAACTTTCAGAAATCAGTCCTGGTTCATTCTCAGGATCATGTTTTTCTCTGTTGCAGGATCTAGACTATTCTTTTGCTGGCACCCCTGGCTCTACTCAAGGCTCGCTCTGTGATCTCCTTTTTTTAGTCTCTTCCTCTAGCTTCAGTAACAGTCAGGGGTTTTCTCTGGGTTCTAGGATTCATGACCTCCACCATTCCTGTGCTGCCTGTAGCCAGACTCCATATGAGAAAAATACAGTGGTTCCTGTAGTCAGTTTGGCTTCAACACTCATCCACTGGATTTTCTAGTTCCTTTCCTTCCGTTTCTCAAACTCGAACTTCAGTGGTGGATTCTTTGGCTTTCTTTCAACCAAAGACTTGCTTTTCAAACCCTCTCCCATCTCAGGAACTTCTTTCGGATGTCTCAACAGGGGGTGGGGAGCTTCCTTTGGTTCCATCAAGGTCCAAGGTCTCTGGCCCACTCATCAGCGATCAGATCACATCAACATAAAGAAGATGAGAACTCTCCTTTTAGCTGTTTTTCATTCATTCCTTTCATCTAGGGCCTCTCAAAATTTTCACAGACAATACCACAGTGAATGTGGTATATCAACAAGCAAGGGGGGACGTGGGCCTACCTTCTTTGCAGACTTGCTGTTCAGGTCTGGGATCCAACTGTCTGGAATAGAGTGACTCTTCAGGCTGCCTACATTCCCTCGGAGTAAAATATAATGGTAGACTTTGAGCAGGCCCAGTATACCAGCTCACAAATGAATACTTCACAGAGATGTGTTTCTGGACATCATTGTTCATCAGTAAGGGTACTCCACAGGTATATCTTTTTGCCTCTCCTTTAAACAAACAGCTTTCCTTTTTTTTTTTTTTTTTGTGACAGAGTCCAATGTCCTCTGGCTTTGAAGGTGGATGCCCTGTCTTTTCCCTGGAAGGGGCTGTTTCTTTATGTCTTCCCTTCCTCTTATTCCATGGGTCCTGCCGAAGATCAAGCAAGACTCCCCTCAAAATCTTGCTGATGACTCCCTTTTGGCCCAGACAGCATTGATTCCCCCTCCTCCTCCTACCTTGACAGGAGCAGTCATCATAAGTTACCTCACAGGGTGGAACGTCTCACACAAACAAGGGGTCTCTTATCCATCCCCCATTGTCTAGTCTTCAACTGATGCTGTGGGTGATGGGGTTTTTGATCCCTTTTAGACACCTTTTTTCTGCGGACATGATTAGGAGGCCAGGAAACCCACTATCAGGAAATCATATTTGTCCAAATGGAATAGATTTTCTATCTGGTACCTTTCTTCGTAACCAGGATCCATTTTCTGTGGGGATCCCTCTTGCGCTCGCGTACTTGTGTGACTTGCTCAGTACTGGTTTAGTATATTCTTTGGTTAAAGCTCAACTTTCAGCTATTTTTTTTTCTTTTCGTTTGCCATTGCCGACAACTCTCTGCATCTAGGTTTGAGGTCAAACAGTTTCTTAAAGGCATCCTTCATGTCAGACCTCCCAGGAAGCCTGTTCCACTCTCCTCTGACATTTGTTTTTTATTTGAGAAGTTGCCTCAAGCTCCTTTTGAGCATGCAGCTTCAGCTTCCTTGCAACATTGTACTTGGAAGACTGTTCTTTTAGCCCTTACTTCAGCTAAGAGAGTCTCTGAACTCCAGGCTCTTATGTCAGCTTCTTTCTTGTTTTTTCTTGGGGATAGGGTGTCTCTTCACACTAATCCTTCTTTTATTCCTAAGGTGGTTAATGAATTGTCTCTAAATCAATCTATTAATTTGCCGTCATTTTTTCCTTCTCCACAGTCTGCTACTGAGAAGATTCTTCACACTTTGGATTTGCTCAGACAAGTCAGATACATGGATAAGACTAAGGCCATTCGCAAATCTGAACAATATTTTGTTTCCTTTCATCCCAGGTCTCTAGGTTTGGCTATTTCTAAACAAACCATATTCTCCTGGGTCTCTAAAGCCATTTAGTTTTGTTGCTCTTTTCATGGTAAATGTTTTTTCTACCTTTGTAATGGCTCATTCTGCTAGGACTGTTGCTTCTTCTGGTGCTTTTTTCAAATGATTGGATACAAAGTCCATCCTTGTGGCTGCTTCTTGGACTTTCTGTCCAGTACCTTCACTGAGCATTACAAGTTTGATGTTTCCAGAGCAAGAACAAGCTTTGACAGAGCTATCCTGCATGGATTTATAGAGGGTCCTCTGGGCCTTCCTCCTCCCAAGTTCCCTCTTGAGCTTTTGTACTCTCCCTAATATAACGAATACTGTAACAGCGATATGGAAAGACATAGTACAGTTGTGTAAAGTCTTAGCATAACAGTAAATGTCCTTGTCTTCACTGTTGCAGTATATTCACTTCCTCCCTTCTCCCCCTTCTGTTCTGCCCTATTCCTTCTGTCTTCCCAGTGTGAAATTCTTTTCCTTTTTTCCTTGGATGCACATGTTCCTCCTAGTTCCTAGGAATATTTTTTTCCTCTTTGGGCCTTTCAGTTTAGAGGTATGTTCCATTCATACATCACCTTACTGTCATACGCCTTGAGTGAGGAGCATATGTGTGACGTACGATGTGTATATATTTCTTAAGGCTTTGGTATACTGGCTGGATGTTGAGCTACCCTTGGCAGGGAATCCCTTATGTAAAGAATACTGCAACACTGAAGAGAAGAACATCTACTGTTATGGTAAGATTTTGCTATGTACCATCCATCAGCCTAATGTGTTATATGTAGTTTTATTGTCTACAGTATGCAAAATATTATTGCTATAGACCTACAGCAATATGATTTTTTTTTTTTCAAATATAAATTTTGATTTCATTTTGCCTTAAAAATAACATGCACAAAACAAGCATTTGCATTTTGGAAAAGAATGTTATAAAGCAAATAACATGCAAGTATTAAACCAAGTAACATACCTTCTATACAATATTTACAAAAGTGGTGCCAATAAGTGTTACATCCCCAAGGGGGAAAAAGAAAAGAAAAACATACTGAGAACGGGACAAAATATCAGTAATGTAGGTGGATAGGTACTAAAACCAATTCTAATTATAAAGCCTCAGACTGCAGTGTAGGGTATGAAATAAGATATAGACCCCTTATGTAATAACTTTAAGATAGTTAGGTGATTGGAAAATTAGAGACAGAGTAAAATTATGATGTCGGAGGAAAGGCCATGGGAGAGATAATCCTGTAGTATTAAAATTATCCACATGTATTGAAGCCACACCATGACAGTATTTATTTGTCAGCCAATAGCTCAAATATGGCATTCCAGTAGTTTTGAAAATAAATGCTTTTAACTGTTTTAGTGATTGAGTTTATGAGAGGTGATGTACTTTGTAGCCATAGTTCTGAACCCATTCCAGGACATTTTAGAGCGGTCAAGCCAGTGTTTGCAGATGTAAAACTTAACTAGTAAACAGACTGTTATTAAGATATGGAGTTTTAGTTTTGGAAGATTTAGATTAGTAATGTGCAAAATTGCCATCTCCCATGACATGGTGGATTTCTGATAACCCATTTTGTCTAATCTCACCTTTAAAGAGCACCAGATGCTCTTGGGATACCGGCAGAACCAAATTATATGTAAAATATTGGCATGGGTCCAGGAACAACAGGAACAAGCAGAGGATATATTGGGGTTAAATTTATTTATATGTGTGGGAGTGTAATATAAATTATTGTTTATCATAAATTGGGTGTAATTAAGTTTTTTGAAAGGGGAGAATAATAGTGTAGATTTAATGGCATTTTGTTTTTGTTCTTCCAGTATTGTAACACCTTGTTGATCCCAGTAATTCGCATATACCAGTTTATCCTGAAATTGGATTGTGTTTGAGTTTATGGGAGTGGGATAACATTTTCTTATTACTTGCTAGGGTAAGAAGTAAGTTGGAGATCTGGGGGGAAGTCGTCGTCTGGGATTGTAAGGCCTTGAATAAAAGAAGTGATAAATTCCCTGATTTGACGTAATATTATAATGTATTTTTTTGATACTTTTAATTTTTCTCTGAGCTCTAATGGTGATAGAGCTTTCTGTTTATGGATGTCCCAAAGTGAATAATTTCTTATAAGAGGATAGTCATTAAGATTGATCATGTTATTGTTTAGCTTGATATTGGGATTTAGATGAATAGGCTGAACTAGGAGGAGGGCTTTGTCTAAATTCAAAGATTTAAAAACCTCTAGGAAGGCTTTGATTTTGCATTTAAGTATGTAATGAACTTTTAACTGTCTAAGGGTCAGAGAGTCGAGGAAAGGGAGAGCTTTAGGATTCAGAGTTTTTCGCAAAGCATGATTGTACCATATTTTAACCCAAAGGGGGGGGGGGGGGGAGTCCACAAATTGTTATTCGGATGATAGTTTGTTAATATTAATTAATCTGCTTGCTTGTAAAATTTTATAGTAAAGTTGAAGGTCTGGCATGTCAAGACCTCCTTTGGATTTTGGAAAAGTGTGTTTTTGGTATGACACCCTTATCAATTTTGGGTGCCAGATAAATTTAGCGAAGGCTTTATGTATTTTAATAAAGGAGTTGGGGATAGAGGAAAGGGAGGCATAGAGGTGATATAGCAGTTTTGGGAGGATATTCATTTTAATAATGGAAGTTTTAGACAATAAAGGTAGCTTCAACTGCTGCCATCTGCATAGATCTTAGGAAATAGTTGTCCATGCTTTAGCAATATTGGATTAAATTATAGAGGAGAAAGAATGATTGAAGTAAACCCATAGATACTTGCAAGAATGAGAGAGTTTAAAAGGTGAGTCCGGTAGGAAGATTTCATTATGGGCTGTGGGGTTAATTGGAAATATGAGGGCTTTATTCGGATTAATTTTGTAATCGGAGATATATGCAAAGTTATTTAGGGTACTTATTATTTTATTTGTATCTGTCATTGTATGCTCAAAGTAGATGTTCAAGTCGTCCGCAAATGCCATCAAACTTATATTTGTATGTAAAATTTTGGGGATTGAGTTAAGGGTTGTTTGTTTAACAGAGAAAAAAAGAGGTTCAAGGTATAGATTGAAAAGAAGGGGGGGGGGAGGGGGTACCCTTGCCTGGTACCATTGGAGATCTTTATAGGTTTAGAAAATTTCTTATTTATGTACAGGCTCGTGAATGAACTACTGTATAAAGTCTTGATCAGATTGATAAACCCTGAAGGAATCAAGTATCATTGCATATCTTGGGTTTCTGTCCTTTTCGGTAAGGCCTATTAATGATTCTAGAGTCAGAGTATTGTCCCATGTATCTCTTTTGGACATAAAGCCTGATTGTTCGTCAGAAATTATATGGGTCAATAAATTTTTGAGTCTTTCAGCTAATAGGGAGGGCAAAATTTTTATATCCACACTCATTAATGAAATTGGCCTGTGATTGTTTACATTTGATAAGTCCAGGTTACATTTTGGGAGTAGAATGGTTAAGATATAAATCTGAGATGCCGCTAAGGGCTATACAGTTGAAAAGATTAAGAAAGATAGGCGCTAGAGTGGCTTTAAATGTCTTGTAGAAGTCAACAGGGTAACCGTTGGGACCAGGTGCTTTCCCTGATTTAAGGTTATCTATGGTATTGATGATTTCTTGAATGCTAAAGGGAGCAAGAAGATTTTTTTCTGTTCGTTGAGTTTAGGGAAAGAAATATTGTTGAGATATTCTGTAACTTCTGTATTTGAAATTTGTTGATTATTCCTTGCATAGATGTCTGAATATAATTGGTGGAACAAGTGTAGAATTTGTGCATCTGATTTATAGAGTATGTCTTGATATTGAATCATGGGAGATTTCTGTTTATTTTCAACTAGTCTGGCTAATACCTTGGAGGGGATTTGTAACCATTCCGAATATGTTGCAATATATCTAAATTCTTGTAGGGAGTAATTGGATTGGTGTAGGTCGAATAATTCTTTTTGTTTGGTTAACATTTTATTTTCCATATCAGTGGTATTGTACGTTTGAAGCTTGCTTTCTAACTCTCTAATTTCAGATATTAATTTATCTTCTTTAGCTTTCCTCATCCTTTTTAGACAGGAGGCCTTTTGAATAAGTAAAGCTCTGATCACTGTTTTGCAGGCCACCCATTGTATGTCAAAGGGAATATCTACATTTCGCGGATCAGTACTAAGGTCTTTTAGAGCTGAAGAAATTTCCTCAGTAATTGAAGTGTTGTGTAGAATATTATTATTTAAAGACAAAGTTCGTATATGTAGGAGATTTAAGCAGGCTGTGCTCAAGATTAATTACAAAGGAAATCATTGAGTGGTCTGAGAGAAATCTTGGGTCAACCAGATAATTTAACTGCCACCTGGTTTAGTATATTGGAAATTAGGAAGAAATCAATACGTGACCATGAGTGACAACAGCAAGAGAAGTAAGTGTAGTTGTTGCATGTGTGATTTTTTATCCCCAAAAGAAATGGGATCCATTAGGTTAAAGTCCGGGATTAAGTCCATTAAGGCCTCAGAGGCTTGAGAATTATAAGCTTTAGAATTATTAGAACGGTCAAGTTTAGGGTCAATTACTGTGTTCCAGTCGCCCCCCCCCAGCAGATAATAGTGGTTAGGGAAATTGACTAAGATGTTGTAAATTGTCAAATAAAATTATTGCCCAGAGCAAGGACCATATAGATTTAGAGCTAAAATTGTTTATGGAGAAGTGGGGTACAAAATGTGAAGTAGCACCGTCTTCCCTCTTGGTCCGTAGCTTTGTCTGTAATATTGGGAGTGAAGGAGTTTTTGACAATGATGGCTACCCCTCTAGAATTAGAGCTATTACCTGCTGAGATAATTTCCTTAACCCATTTTTTCTTTTTTTTTTCCGGTTCCCAGTCCTCCTTAAGCAAATGAGATTCTTATATAAAACAAATATCTGATTTTGATTTCAAGAGCAGGTGCATTAACAGGTTTCTTTTATTTCTGTCTTGGAGTCCTCTTAACATTCCATGAAGATATTTTCCAAACCGTATCTGTCATTTAGTCATAGCTCAAATAAAATTGAAGGTATATGCGAGGTAACCACTGGTAAAGTGGGAGGGGATCTAGTGTGAGGCTTGGGATATTTAAGTTTAGTACCCATATAACGTCTAAGGAGATTGCAGCACTGAGGTCTCTCAAATTCCCTCCTGTGCCTACCCACAAGAACCCCTATAAATGAGAGAGGCAGAAAAAGAAAGGATGCAGGTAAACATATGTAAGAGAGGATTTTGTAGTTGTCTAACCTAAAGAATAACACTCTACAAACTTTATACAGTGCCAGTCTAATTCCAAACGACATCATGAGAAACCCTACTTGCAATATCCACAGCTCCTGACTAGAGTAATACCAAGAAGAAGAGCACATTTCCAACCAAGCAGATATGGCTGACAAGTAAATTATATGATAAAGGCTAAAACCAGGTGTGAAGAAAAATCTAACAGTGCTCTTCCATTAAAATTAGCTAAGAATAATGATAGTTAATCCAAAAGAGAACACTAATACCAATGTATTTAATCCAGTGGTAGAGCCTAATGGAGTTGTCCCTATTCTTTATAACCTCTGGTATAAGAAAAAAGTCATAGAAGCCACATTACAAAATATATTAGTTCAAAGAAATTACAAAAATGCTATCCAATATGATATTAAGTAATTATATAATTTTCACACATATCTAACATCATTAATATTCTTATTCTGGGTAGTCTTGATCATACAGAAATATAGCTAATACATCTCAGAATTCTGGGGCATGTACATATGAAGGCACACATATTTAGTTATTCCCCAAAGCAAAAAAAAAAAAAAAACTCTGATGACATTTTAATACCATCAACGTCTTGTAAATGAATATAAATTATAAGATCATTTGACGTAACATTATGTTAAGAGCCCTGTCATAAGCATGTGCATTAATCTATAGGAGTTAAACCCTTGTTACAGTAATAAGGCACCGTAGAGAGATGCAGACTCAGCTATTGTGAAAAACAGTGTACATCGCAGAGCATGAAAATTCTTACATCAATATTAACCTTTAGGCTGTACCCATATTTCTATTTACAGCCTCTTCATAGAACTAATTTGCTTAATGTCAGCTGATGAGCTAGTGGCTAAAACGTTTGTAGCTAAACTCAAAGAGAGGACATAACAGCGATCATTGACATGTGAGGAATCCTAAGCACCTCAAAACAGCGAGGGAATCTTACAAATAAGTTGCCTGCATCTCCTCGGATGATTAACTAGTCAATCACAGTACCTGACTGAGATTAAACTTTAATTGAAGACTGTAGCATCCTAGGTGAAGCTCATATAGCGGAAACACATAGTCAAGGCTCACAACTCCTAACTAATCTCCTCACCTGGAATTCAGAGGGTTTAATAGAGAGTAGTGATGCCTGAAACTGCCTGCAATCTTCGTTCAGTATCGGGAAGTACATCAGTGCTGGTATATGAAGGCTGTTTAGAAATAACAGAAAGTTAGCCATTGTGTATTCGCTTGAATATGCAGGAAAAGCTTTTACCCTTGGCGTGCATATACTAAACGGGACAATGATTGTCACCGCTTATGGATTCCCCCTGACAACCACATAGTAGATACGACGTACCTGGTGCCTGGAAGAGTGCATAAACTCTCTATCTTACCCAATATATGAACTTGAAGATACTGATGTTAATTTATAGCTTTCTAAACAGATGGAAGTGATTGACAAACCATTATACTTGCTCCAGTAACAAAAGCACGGAAAGGAATGAGACACAATGTTTTTGATTATTTCATAGCCTCAGGTCATTTCCCAAAGCATTTAAGAAAAATCGGGTTAGCTTCCTTTGGCGAGGCTACTGTGTATTTTGTCTCATTATAAAAGAAAGATAGTGTGTTGGTGAACCTCATTTGGAATTTAATCTTCCTTTTTATCAGCTCAGCACAGTAAGGAGATAGCTCATGGCTCTTTTCCTTAATTTCTGCTGGTAGGTCTTGGGAGAGGGAGATGGAGTACGAGTTACAGTTAAAGTGTTTAGCCTTTTTGTATGCAGATAGGATAGTTACTGCATCTTGATAGTTGAGTAGTTTCATGTAAATTGCTCAGGGAGTTAAGTTGGACTGGCTTTTATATAATGCTCGGTGCGCTCTTTCTATAATATAGTCAGATGAAGCCTCTCTTGTTTGTACTCGTGAATTGAAAATCAGCTTTAATGTTGGAATCACTTGATTATGTTCGTATTTTTCTGGTAGCCCTCTTACAGTAATGTTGTTCCTCCTACTCCTCGCCTCTAGGTCTAGTAGTTTTGCATGTATATCAAGTGCCTTATCTTTAGCTTTCACTTCTGTTTTGAGTAGGTCTACCTCCATTTCATTAGATTTTATTCTACCTTCGATTGAGTCCATTCTGTTGACCATTTGTTTTATAGTGCCACCAAATGAACACAGTTGTTCCGAGAAGCCTTGTACCGTGGATTGTAGAGGCAAAAGAGCGCTCTTTAAATCATCCATGCTAATAGATTTTTCAGCTATGAGTTTAGTGCTATCTTTGTTAGCATCTTGCTGGGCTCTATTTGTTTCTTGCCTTTTAGAAATAATGTCTTTTTCTGGGGAAACTAACGCTGATAGCTTAGTTTTTGAAGTTTGGATGTCCATATTATCAACTTCCTTAGGCATTTTTTGACAGCTGCTTAGGTTATTAGTTTCCCTCGTGGTTGCTGTCTGCTGCTGAGGTGCTGAAGCCTCCTGGCATCTATTATACATGTGTAGGTTTGGGTTTAAATCCTTTTAAGAGTAGTAGAACAAGTTTGAAATAGAAAATAGTCAGATTAACTTAGAGGTAATTGAATTATTAGTATTCTCTTGTAGACTCAGCTGGTTTTGACTGTCGATTGGTTGGCTTATGCAGAGATTCAATCCATAAGGTTGAGAGCTATGTGGAGAGGGTACTTTTCAGACGACCACCATCTTAGCATCCTACAGCAATATCATTTTGTTGAAGGGGGAGAACATGTCTTCTTAATTTTGGTGACAGGTTGAAAAAATGTATCGAAGCCATCATTCATGCTTGGTACCTGAATCTAGCCAGTGCCTTTAACACTGCTCCCTTGTTGGAAGTGTAAACAAGCTTAAAAGCCTAAATGTTGATCCTTACGTTGTAAGATGTGTAGCAAGATGGTTGATGGAACTCTTGTACTTAAATTAGTCGGTGCCATGGCAGAAAGCAAAAGGGTAACTAGTGCCATTTCTCAGGACTCAGTAGTGTGACCCTTTCTGTCATGATCTAATTCTGGGATCTCCTAACCACTAACCTAGACATATGGCTCAGTAAATTTGCTGATTACTGCAAGCTGGGTGTTGTCATTCACTCAGTATCTGGTACCATTTTACTCCAGCAATGGGATATTAGAAATGGAGTTAAATGCAAAAATGTATAGCATTGTCATATTTCTTAAACAAATCTTGATAGCATCTTGCAGCATAGACAGTATTCTCCAGATTGATACGATTGTGACGCCCGTGCACTGGCCCAGCGGTCAAGGAGTCTCAGTCCTCACCACTAACACTAGTGAGAGGTGTCCACATTGGGAAGGATAACAAATACACACACAATAAAGTACAATTTCCCTTAAGAGCACACAGAGATCACAGTCAGTCTGGGGCTGGTTTCTCCCTTTCTCTCCAGATCCCCAATAAGACTCTCCACTAGCAAAGCTATAGGGTCCAGATCTCAGCCTAGTGGTAAAGCTAAAACCTCCAGCACCCTCTCTGTCCAACCAGTGCTTTGTGTCACTGCCCAAGTAGCTGACACACACATACTTTGAGGTAAGAGTTGTATACAACCATGCAGACACTCCTGGGGAAGGCTGGCACAGGTTTTCCAGCTATGCCCCTTCCTGCCGGTCTATAAGGTAGTACCAGTTGCCACCAAACACTGATATCAGCTACTAAAAAGGCCCTTTCCAAAGGGTGTCCAATTATTCTTATGCAGTGTTATTATCCAAATAGTAAGTGTGACCCAGGGCTAAAGCTATTGGAGTGGCTTGGACAGTATCACTATATACGTGCAATGTACTGTAGAGCTTAAATTATCTCTATGCAAAACAGCTACAGTTGAAAGGTTTAAAAATATTTAATAATAAATAATAAAAACACAAGACAATACCTCTTACTACACAGTGCTAGTCAAGAGTTCAGAGATCACAGGAAAAATGCTTAAAATAATACAGTAGAATAGTTCTGACATCGATACAGAAAACAGCTAGACTAAACTTACTATTTTCTGTCTGTATCTAAGAGCAATCACAGTTCTAAATAAATATATATATAGAGTAATGCAAGAGTACTGGTGAGTCTTTCTCAGCTTTAGACAAAATTCAATATGCTCTCTCTCCGTCTCTGAGAAAGTCCTTTAAATTGATAATGTATCTTGCTGAATCATTTTAGATTACATCATTATTGACACTTCTCTGGCTTTCCCAGGCTGTCAAACTCAGAGTTTAACATAGCTTTGATCTTGCACCTGGTCAGGAAACCACAGTAATTAAAGACATTATATATGTAAAATCTAGCAATTAACTCTGATCTCAAAACAATAGAAAGAATCTGCTGCTTCAGACGGTTTATCCTCATGTGTGTGTTTTGCACATGGGCGAACAGCAGATGTTCGAATGGATGTTTGCTAAGTTTGCAAATGTCAAACGCAAAGACTTTCGAATGTGCAATGAGCGCATGCACAGTGACATTCGCTCATTGCAGATTTGGCATTTTGGGGCGGGTTGCACTATAATGGGGATCGGAAAATGGTCCCTTTCCCTACTGTAGTGCGATCCTGGAGTTAATATATTAAAGTAGGGGAGTGAGGGGGGCACAGGCCCCCCATGGGTGTAGGGGGGCTTGCCCCCCTGCATTAGACTTCATTGCATTTCTTATTCGACATTTATGTTCGAAAATCAGCGAAATGTGCTTTTCGATTTGCTGATTTACAAACATTGGAAACTGTCACGGTTTTGTTTTTCGTGGTTACGATTCACTCATATTAGCAATCGCACGAGTGTGTTTCGCCTATGTAAAGGTAAACTGGTTCAGACACAATGGCTCTGTGTTTGAGATCAAACAGTCATACAAGATTTGCAAAAACAAGGAACACACACGGAGTAAATGCTTTCGCTAGGTAAAATATAAGCCACCAGTTATATAACAAAAAGATTCCTAGCGTTAGCAAAACAATGGAGGGGTAAGACGTTACCATAAGCGTTCGCTTCAGTATATTTGAAGTAGGTTATATTCACCACAATAGTTCCAGTCACAGTACTCCAAATGACATCCGTTCCACAAAAAATTTCATATAGACCTCATAGAGGCTACTCCTTAGAATGAGTTGGTATGCAAAAGTAAAAACGCCGTTCTTTAATTAATCCAACATTTATTGTGTGCACTTCAGGTAAGCGCTTTCGATAAAATCTTCATCAGACCTGATCAACACAATTAATTACATCATTTAAATACTAAAAAGAGCGCGAAAAATCACTTTCATCATCTCTTGTGTATAAAATAGGATATGTGACTTTATTTATATTAAACTAGTAATAGTATGCACCCTGGATACTTATATAAAAATATAGTGAAAGGACAAACCATGCGTCTATCTAGATACACCCCGGATGACCTAGAATTTGATAAGGGCCTTATAGAACTTAAGAATAGATTTAAGGAACGAGGATACGTAGAAGCAGATTTTGCAGAAGCTATGGGAAATTTGATGCACTTAAGAGAAGAAACAGCAATCCCATATTTTTCTGCTTCAGGCCCAGCACAGATAAGACATCAGAATACTGAGTTTAATATAAATAAAGTCACATATCCTATTTTATACACAAGAGATGTAGGTAACATAAAAGATATTGTAAGAAAGCATTGGCATATATTGTCAGTAGACCCCAAAATCAGACAAATTCTAGGGGATAGCCCACAATTCATATATAAGAATAAAATGAATTTAAAAAGGCTGTTATGTCACCCCAGGGAAGGTATTAACGGTATAGTTGAACACGAACATGTAACGTCGCCTTGTAATTCATGTAATTTTTGCCAATTTATAGATGTAGAACCATATTTTATACACCCATCTGGTATGGGAATTTTTCCAGCACATGCAAGTGGGAACTGTATGTCAGAAAATGTGGTGTATTTAGCTGTGTGTACCCAGTGTCCCGCATTCTATGTTGGGAAGACCAACAGATGTCTTAGAAATAGAATGCGGGAACACATATACCATATTAGAAAGGGTACCTCCACAAATGCTCTAGCGAAACACGTGAAAGATCATGGAGAAGGACATTCCTTTAAGTTTAGAATCCTAGAGAAATTACATACCACCATTAGAGGGGGAGATATTAAGACCCTCACTGAATCCAGGGAATCCAACTGGATTATAAAACTGAGAGCAGATCAGCCTCCCGGTGTTAATGGGAAAGTACCTATCAAACCTTTCTTAAAAATGAGGAAATTGAAAATTTGAAGAGCGCACAAAGATTGCATATATTGTTGTATATTTACATGACATTTTGCATATATATGCTTCTTATATATAAAATAAGAATTTTACATATTTTTTATACATTTATGTATTTTTATAATAAAGTATGTAATTTTTAAGAATTTTAATGTGTTATATATTTTTAATTTTAATTTTCATAAGTATTAGTTTAATAATAGCTCATTTATGTAAATAAATCGAGAATATAGTATTTAAGTATGAGCATTTAACATAGTAAATGGATTCAGTTTTCTATGTGACTTGATTACAGTGAAGTACTTATTTGATGCAATCTATGTAAGGTATATATATGACAGCTTCCGTAACAATATAAGTGATAAAACGGAAGTTAAGGAAACAATACATATAGAAGTATATAGTAATGTATATACCAAGATATAAAAGGACGTATAAATACATAGATTGGTTTGCTTTCAGATATTCTGTTGTATGTAAATATAAACTCTGAGAAAGTTATTTATTTACATAGTGTATTAATTTATGATGAAAGTGATTTTTCGCGCTCTTTTTAGTATTTAAATGATGTAATTAATTGTGTTGATCAGGTCTGATGAAGATTTTATCGAAAGCGCTTACCTGAAGTGCACACAATAAATGTTGGATTAATTAAAGAACGGCGTTTTTACTTTTGCATACCAACTCATTCTAAGGAGTAGCCTCTTTGAGGTCTATATGAAATGTTTTGTGGAACGGATGTCATTTGGAGTACTGTGACTGGAACTATTGTGGTGAATATAACCTACTTCAAATATACTGAAGCGAACGCTTATGGTAACGTCTTACCCCTCCATTGTTTTGCTAACGCTAGGAGTCATACAAGATTTGACTTATCAGCTTTCTTCCAGCAGAGAGCACTGTTGTTACATTTTTGACATTCAACATTTAACACCATTTTCTTCCATTTAAGAGAACAAGCCTGTGGCTTGTATTACTATTTACAAATGACATAATTATCTACAAAATTCTATCTAGCTAGGCTGGCAGCCTTCACATATCTTCACAAAGATCGTGGGAGATCTTGGCACTTTCATAGATAACTCCCCATTATTTGACTACCACATAGTATCAGTAGTCAGGAAATACTTCTGTTTTACCCAACTAACAAGTAAAAGTGAGTCATCCAGGTCAGAAGAAGTTATCATTGTTTTGTACTCTGCACTGATCACATCTGTTGTCAAATGTACTACCCCTTTTGATATGTGTTCAACCAAACACATCACAGTGTTATAAAGACCCCAGAGGTTCCAAACTAAAAAGATTGCTGATCAAAGGCCCTCCGCTATTAAGACAGGCTAGTGATTTATGTCCAGCATTCCACGCTGTTAAGGACCCAACCCCTTCTTTGATCTTCTACGCCTCAACAAACACTCAGACTAAAGACTTGAACCTCAATCAACAAATAAGACAAACGGGAGGGACAGGTTTATTACTAAATGATTTCCCCATCTCTGTACTCTTTCATTACATACAAAACGCGTACTCTCGCTTTCTTTAAGTTGGATTATGATCCATGGACTAACTCTGCCTTGTAAATTCTGTGAATTTATAAAATCCCAGGTAGCTGCAGAGTTATGTTTCTCTATTACCAAACACAGACTTTTGAGGGGAAATATGTTTCTTTATTTTGGCAGATACTTAATGCAGTCTAACACTGTTATGCCAGGAAGCTTAAAGTAACACATGTAGACATGATACCTTCTTTGAAATTGGATTCTGGGGGACTAGTGTTGCTGCATTTCATTCATGACAATTAGTAAAACTTAACATTTAAAGGTATATAGCCTGTATCTGAGCATAGGTTGCTGCTTATAGTGACACTGCTTTTGGTCATGCTGTTTCATGGTCCATCCCAAATCACCACCTGACTACAGATGTCTGTTTTCATGGCTGAGGGTGGACTCCTAGGATCATAGGAGATTACTAGGCTAATGACCCTGGAGCTCTTACAAGCCTAGAAAAGAGTTTATCCCCAAAAAAGAAACCTCAGTCAGCACCTGTCGCCCTTGTCATTAAGGGACACAGGTGGAACCCTTGGGACAGATTTGTGGTTTCCCATCCACTCATCAAGGTTGCACTTGAAGAGGGTCAGCGTCATACTTTGTTTGACATGTATGGAGAGTCTATTCCAGAGATGGGGCAGCCTCTGTGAGACAAACCTGTTTCTCCAGCAGGTTTTTTTGTTAATGTCACATATTAGATTTAGGCCTTTTGATTGGTAATGGATGAGGAATTAGACTTATGGATATGGAGCATCTCTAGAAGAGCAGGGTCTGAGATTGCCTTGTAAGTGAGACACAGATCATCTCTGAGCAGTCTGTATGATACCGAGTAGAGTGATGTTGATTTGAGCCTATCCACATAGGACAGGTGCTGGAGGCCATGGATTCTCTGTGTGACTTATTTCTGTGGCCTTTCCAGTTGGTGCAGGTTCTTGGGGAGGTGCATACCAAATGGGGCATTGTCCTCAATTATTGATCTAATGAGGGAGGAGTACAGAGAGGTAATAACCTCCTTTTTTCTGGATGTAATCCCTTTATTTATGAAATAAAGCAAGTACAAGGCTTTTCTGACCACTGCTGCTACATGATGGTCGAATGTGAGAATATCAACCTGGGTACCCAGGTCTGTGACCACAGTTTGTATGCTTAGGGGTTGCCCTTGATGTGATAATCAGTAGGGCCGTGTTTTTGCCAAATGGTACGAATAATGCATTGTTTTGTGTTTAACTTAAGGCCATGACTTTGGCACTAGTCATTTGTTGCTGTGAAGACCCTCTTGCAGTATGTTAACATCATTTGGGGAGTCAGTGACAGCACCCAACTTGCAGTTGTCTGCAAACTTGGTCAGCCACAGGCCTTTTGTCTTTACTTGGACCTCTGAGAAGGAGATGCCAAACAGTAAGGGTCCCAGGACAGATCTCTAGGGAACACCAGTAGTGCCAGGCCTGCTGTCAGAGGTGGAGTCTCCTATTTTGACTTTGTGGGTCGTATCGGTGAGCCACTTAGCCACCCACCTGATGAGATAGGGATTTACACCAAATTGTGTTAGCTTTTCGATGATGCCTGAGTGAGGGACTGTGTCAAAGGCTTTGGCTAAGTCAAGGTAATCTGTATGTATACCTTGGTGACGGTCTCAAAAAAGTCAACCAGGTTCAACAGGCAAGATCTGCCCTTAACGAATCCGAACTAGGTGGGGTCAAGTGCTTGGAGATTGCCTATGCCCGTGTTTATGAGGTCTGTAATAATATGCTCCATGGCCTTACTTGTCAGACGTGTCAAGCTAATATGGCGATAGTTTCCAGGGTCAGTAGTGGCACCACCTTTGTGCAAAGGGATGACAATGGCAGTTCACCACTCTGCTGGAATGAAGCCTGTACTTAGGCTATGGTTGAATAGTGTGCTCAATGGCGAGGCTAGTTCTTGCTGGAGATGGTGCAGAATACAGCCTGGGATACTATCAGGTCCCATGGAAACTGTTCTTTGCCTTGGATAGGGTCTTTAACACTTGATCTGCAGAGGTGTGAAGTGCGAGACAAGTATTGGGGATGTAGAGTGCTGAGGTTTGTGCTGAACCTATCTGCTAGTAGGTTGGCTAAGTCAACAGGATCAGTGTAAGTGGTACCATTAAGAACTAATTTGGAACAAACCTGGGCTTTGCTATGGCGGTTCCTGACGTAACTGAAAAAGGCTTTGTGGTTAGCCTTTGTTTCGGAGGCTAGTTTCTATTCATAATTGGCTGTGGAGGTTTTCACTAGTGATCTAATTTGCTTGTTGAGGTTAAGGAGGGAGGTTTTCCAATTGGAAATTTGTGCCTTTTATCCTTGGACAACAGTTTCTTCTTTTTGTTGTAAAGCCTGTTGATAGAGGATGTCCAGCAATTAGGTTTGTGTTTCTTTGAGGAGGAGATTTTAGTTCTGTTGGGTATGGCTGAGTCCATGCAGTTGTACAGATGTGCTGGTATACTGTTCAGCATATTTGTCTGCATCCTCCCCTCACCTCTTCATCGTACCCATAATGTTATTACTACTCATAACCTAAAAAACTTTAACCCTACAGCTTTTTCTAACTCTCTGAAAGCAATAAATTGGAATAGTCTAAAAACACTTCCTCTAGATAATGCAGTTGCCCATTTCAACACTACCTTCTTAAACCTCCTAGACCATCACGCTCCCCTAAGAACAAAAAGAATAAAAACCAAAACTGCCCCCTGGCTTACCAAAGATACACTTACTACAATGTGACACAGAGACAAACTCTGGACACACTACCAGAAAAATAAGACCCCCCCCCCAATCTACAATGAATACAAAACACTTCGAAATAAAGTAAAAAAGCTGATCACCACTGATCGACAAAATTACTTCTCCTTACTCCAAAACAACAATAAAACTAACCCTCAAAAATTCTGGAAAGGCATTTCCACTCTCCTAAATCCCAGTAAACCAGACACCCCCACCCCAAACCCAAATGCTCTTGACATAGACCTGGCTACTCAATTTAACTCTTTCTTCGTTGATTCTATTTCCAAATTAACCTCATCTTTCTCTAACATCTCCACTCCCTCCAAATTACCCCCACCCTCATCCACTCACCTTCCACCACCATCCAAATTACCCCCACCCTCATCCACTCACCTTCCACCACCATCCACTAGTTCACCCCCTCTCCCATCTTCTCATTCTGCACCCTCCACCTCCTATCCCACTCTCCCTCCTCATCACTCCCACCTCCAAATACCCCCTCTTCCCATTCCTCACTTTTCTTTTTAAAACCCATACCCACCTTTACCATAAAAAAACTCCTCCTAAAACTGAAACCAGGTTCAAATGCTCCTGATAATATTCCTTCGCAATTCCTCAGCATAGCTGCCAAAGCAATTGCCTACCCCATTAGTATTTTAATAAACTGTTCTATCCAAGAAGGCACAGTCCCCCAAATTTGGAAAAAAGTCTTTATCTTACCCTTACATAAAGGAGGCAATAATAACAATGTCACTAATTTTCATCCCATAGCTATCCTGTCTCCCATCTCTAAACTCCTTGAAAAGTATATCCAACTACAACTCCTACCATACCTCATTGATAAGGACCTATTAACTCCCACACCATGGTTTCAGACCAGGCCACAGTACTATGACAGCCCTCCTCTCCTTCCTGGAAACTGTAAACAAAGCCCGAGACTCTGGTCATATTGTTTCTACCCTTCTACTGGATCTCTCCAAGGCCTTTGATACTATTTCCCACAGTCCTCTTACAGCTAAACTCTCTAAGCTTAACCTATCTCTCTTCTCTGAACTGGTTCTCCAGCTACTTATCCAACATATATCAAGCAGTAAAATGAAATAAATCCACCTCCTCATTCCTTAATACACCAACTGGTGTTCCACAAGGTTCCATATTATGTCCCCTCCTCTTTAACATATTTATTAATGACTTCCGTAACTCTATCCCATTCTCTAACATCATCCAATATGCAGACGACTCAACTATTATTTGCTGTGCCACTTCTGCCCCTTTACTTCTAAAGCTAACTCAAGATGCTTTTTCAATCACTGAACAATGGATGAAAAATAATCACTTAGCACTCAACGCTTCTAAAACCAAATTAATGGTATTTACTCCCTCTAAAGTCACCACTTTCAACAAAAACACATTTTGTATCACTAGTCATACCAACACAACTCTGGAACTGGTATCAGAGACCAAGCTACTTGGCGTGCTAATTGACAATCAGCTTAAATTTAATTCCCACATACAACTAAATATAAAAAAAACCCATCAAAAACTAGGTATGCTCTATCGACAAAACCATTATCTTACACCCACCACTAAACTCACCCTCTCTACATCCTTTCTCATACCCTCCCTTCTCTATGGAGCTCCACTCCTAACTAATCTACAATCCTCTCTGAAAACTCAACTCTCATGTTGTTACAACACAATCGCCAAGTTCGCTACTAGCCATAAGTCCTCCACTCACCATTGTTCCTCTCTCCATAAACTAAACTGGCTAGAACTACCTAATCACCTTATCTATACCCAACTCACTTTAGCACACAAGCTCATTCTCAACCCCTCACTCTGTCCCTCCCTCTCCTCTGCCTTTAAAATGCATCTACCTGACAGAGTACTACGGTCCAATAACCAAAATCTTCTAGAAATATAAAAACCAGCTTGCCCCCCCAGGCAAACACCTTCTATCCTTTAGTCTAGCACGACTCTGGAACTCCCTACCACCACACATTCGTGCTACCCCTACTTATCTATCTTCAAAAAAACTCTTCACTCATACCTAGTATCCCAGTGGGAATGCTCCAGCTGCCACCCTACATAACTCACACTGCAAATTTTCTTTTTCCCCTCTTTTTCATTAACATTGCTCCTTCTAACTTCTCCTCAAACTCATAAAGTGTTTGTTAATTACTTGCAAACTGGATATTATTGTAGTCTACACCTCTTACTTCATACTTCCTATATATTTTGTAATCATTCCTTAAAATTCTGCACTACCTGTTCATTTATCTAAAACCTATACTGTTTGCAATGTTTGTTCTTGTCTAATCTAATTGTATATTTTTAATCTGTGTCATATTGTTATATTAATTGTCTTTGGTCTGCCCTATATTATAACACATGTAAACTTATTATCTACATCATTTTGTAACCTTGATTGTTTATGGAGCTTTTCTCCCCAGGACTCCATTGAAAACGGGTTCACTTTGGCCCAATGGACTATCCTGGTAAACCAACTGCAAATAAATAAAATAAATAAATAAAATCCTCTGAGGGGGGCAGTGGTGTGAAGCTGCTGATTCCCTACCTTAGAAGGTTGTAGTCAGCTTTTGAGAAGTTTTTTAGCTAGTTACGGCTGGGGGGGTTGGATGGGATAAACACTTAGAATGAGACAGAGCGATGGTCTGATCTCACCAGGTAAGAACGTACTATGGGGGTGTTGCAGTGGTCACCCATGTTGGTGAGAACCAAGTCTAGAATGTTATTTTCCTCTTGTGGGGGATGAGACAAGCTGGTCTTATGCATTAGAATTGATGAAGTCAAGGAATTGTTCGGTGAATGCATTAGAGCAGAAATAGTTCACTCAGTCAATGGTGATGTAGTGGAAGTCACCAAGGATCAGGGTGTTAGGGGTACCTAGATAGAGTCAGGTAGGTCCAGGTAGGAGGAGTGGGTGTCTTTAGCTGGATATAACTTGGATGGGTGTCTTGTCAATTGTCAGTTGCACCTGGAGTAGTTCTAGTGCATCGTGCTGGCAAACCAGTCTGGGGGTATGCTTGTCTTTAATGAAAATAGAAACTCCACCACGCTTAGTCTTCCCGACCTCATTTTGGGGTCGGAATGTATGGAATGAGGTATAGCCTGGTAAGGCAGGGGTGCTCTCCACAGTCTTGAACCAAGTTTCCATTACTGCACAGATATCGGCATCTTCCAGTGTGATGAGAGCCTTCAGTGTGTGCATTTTCAGGTTAAGGCTCCTAGCGTTAAGCAGCATGACCTTCAATTTGCTTTTTGAGAGATTTTTTATGTTGGAAGATTTGTCTTTGGGACATTTCCTAAAAAAGGTACAATGGGGGAGGCAAGAGCCTTGGCCAGAATCCTGAATCCCAGGGGTGACAAGTGGAGGCCATCTCTGGCAAAGCATCGAGGCCTGTCAACCATGTCATCCCAGGTAGACAGATACTGGATCCCCTTGGAATGACACCAAAAACTAAGCCAGTTGTTGAAGTCAGTAATTTTTTTGTTGGTATTGCGGTATCATTCTTGGTAAAAGTAAGATGCTGCTTAGGGCTAAGGTCAAACCTGCCTGGGACACATACTGTGAGAGCACAATCATGTCTCTCTCCATGTAGTCCAGGGAGGTACATCTCAAGTCATTCACACAAACATGAACAATGACAGAGTCATACTTGTACCTATTGTGGAGAGACGTGTGTGTGTGTGTGTGTGATGTAGCGGATTCTGGCACCTGACAGACTACTGGCCATGATCTTCTCCTTGTCTTGCCTGTTGAGGGAGACACCCGGTGTATCTCACAATTGAGTCACCAATGACTAGTATGTTTGTTTTATTGTTGTGCCTTATGGACTGTGTGAGTTTATTGTTATGCCTTATGGGCTGTGTTTGTGAGACACTGATGTGTTGTCTGCTGTCTTTAATAAAAATAGAAACTTTCTGTGATGTGTTTGGTGTGGTGTGTGGAATGTTTGTGAGTATGATTTGGAGGTCTCTGCTGTTTAGCTAAGTTTTTATTGAGGACCACTGCATAGGTGGGTGTGGGTGTGTGTTGTGCTTGGCTATGTGATGTGGGTGGTGTGGTGTTTGTGCTATCTCCTCTTTGTCAGGAGTACTCACTGTAGTGTAGAGGAATTCTATTTATGGCACTTTTTTCTGAGACAAGCATACTAATCAGTATGCAGGAAATACTGGTCCTCTGGAATATCTTGTGCCTTTTTCTGAATCACCTTCTGAATGCAATGATCTTGATTAGATTGAGCAACATCTGTCTGTTACAGTACATCACCAGTTAAGGAAGAACAGAATCTATTCCTCCTCTTCACTACTGACCGGCCATTTAGTATTTAGCAATTGGAAGAAACACATTAATTTTACTCTGTTTTATATAATAGAGACAGAATTTGAAATTCTTTTGCAGACACCTTGAACAGGACCCCGCTTGGCATGTGTGAATTTAGATTGTGTTCCAGTGCCACAACTCTTCGAACTTTAGAATCCCATTAAAGTTGACTTTTTCTCATCTAAGGTTACCATAAAGTTGCCACAGTTCTTTGTTTCTGAAGATTGATCTTAAAGTTTTGTCATACAATGGGAGATTTGTCTATGCCACTTTATTCGTCCATTGAGTTCCCTTAAAAGCATGCTGAGTGTTTAGAGAAAATTGTTATATTATCTCCATTATTGGCAAGTGCATTATCTTTTGATGTGCTCTCTCCTCTACTTTCTTTTATTTCTCACTGCTACCAGGTGCCTGTTTGATGACTTTGACCTTGTCAAATGCTGGACCCGGAATGTGTAGCAGTTGGAAAGTTCAGGTTTTTAGACTTTGCTCTAGGCTTTAAGGTTCATGTATGCTGTCAAGTGGAAGCTGCTGTCTGGAGACATGACAAAGGCTTTTATTCTTTTTCCTGTGCATCACTTGTTATTCTGAACTACCTCTTGCATTTGTTTAATTCCATTCTGAAGTACATTCCAGTTAAAGTACATCCGTGTGCCATTTCAACTTTCCATGACGCAGTTGAGTTTTATCATTTGGCACAGTTGCTATTTGTTAGAATATTTTTGTGAGGTGTACATCTTGTTTAGTCTCCTGTATGTATACTTTTTACACATTTTGGTATCTACTTTGTCTGATATCTACTGCATTTGAACTAGATTTCCTGCCCCAGTATCATTCCTGGTTAATTCTGCTTCCTCAGCTGTCACTTCTGCCCAATAAATGTCTAAGGTATAGGTTTTTGATATGAAAAACCCTTTCAGAACTTTCACAAAAATAAGATTGTTCCACACCAGTCCTTGCTTTCTACTCTTAGTGGTTTCAGAATTTAGTAATTTTAAACATCCTGTACAGGTGTTTATTTTTTTAGAATATTTGAATACAATTAAAATTCATTAATATAAACTGTGATTTTACATTTCAATCACAGGGCTGTTTTTTAAGATGCTTTAACACCCATACTGCATTCCACTTTCTTTTTCTGTGTAGAGCTATTTGCTGCGTTTGAGAAAGCATTGAGATTTACTCCCAGGCTCTGCTGATAGTATTTTGGATTTCATATTTCAAGAGTAGTATATTTAAATCATATTATTTGACTTAACTGGTCAAATCTTTTGTTTTCCTTATGTTTAGAGTCATTGGTTCCAGGTAGCCCTCAGTGCTCTAATTGCTATCCTGTTATCAGGTAGTACTTTTTTTTTGGCTAGGCAATCATTCTGTGTTCAGTACAGTTTGATAGTTAACTTTGTAGTTTTCTGATTTCATTTTGATATCTGGTGTGTTCTTAGCTATAGATCAGACCTTAGGGCTCCAAAGATTTCCTAAGTGCTGACACAGGATTCCTCCCTTAAGCCACACATGCTTTTTGAATTGTCTGTCTCTGGTTGGAGCACCTTAATGTTAGCTATGATGTGTGCAAAACATCTTGTTCCAGGACTTTATAGGAAAGAAAAAAAACAAGTTGATATGGAAGGGCTTGTTACCCTTTGATGCCACTGAGTCCACACCAAGAAATGAAAAAGCAAAAGGGAATGAGGCTGTAGGGGGATCCTAAGGAGTTGAGTAGTTTCCCCCCTTCCTTTCTTCATGTGGTGAATTATTTTTTCAGAAAATTTTCTTTGTCATCCTAGAAAGAACAGGCAGGTCCTCTGGGGCCTTTGAACTGAAGGTTTATTTAGTTCCCAAACCTTGTGTTAGAAAGAAGGCCAGCAGTTATTCATCTGAAAAGGCGCTATCACTTTATCTGGAATTGAGACTTTCCTCTTCAACATCCTTCCATTTCTTGTGATTTCTTTGCAGTTTTTCATTCCACATCAACAATACAATGATTAAAGCACAAATTCGAGATACTAGTGCAACAAAAAAAGAACCTTCTGTTCTACATCTTCGTCCATTTTTGGGTTCTATCTTGGCAGTTAGTTATTGATGGAGCCACTTGTACTTTCCTTGAGTTCTTCTTTGGTTCCAGTGCCAGCCTTTGATTGGCACCAATAGTTCCTTCTGCATGAGTAATCTGTGGTTCAAAACTTTTGACAGTAAATGTTAGTAGAGCTCAGGTAATAGGTGTTGACAGTTTAGCATTGATTTTGTTTCCGACACTCTTGATGCCATTGTTGGTGGTGAACATGTTAGAATTCAACACCTTGGCACCAAAACAAAGCTGGAGCTGATATTTTTGCCAGAAGCTGGGATGACCTTCTTCAGCAATGAGTCCTTAAGCACGAACACTGAGGGGTCTGCTGGATTCCTCAGCACAGTGTGTCTCAATGCCAGTTGTTGAAGATCAGGAAGTGATACAGAAGGAATCCTATAGGGCTGAATGGTATTCCGTTGGTATCTGCCAGTCTTTGAACACACTTTGATGCCACTCAATTGAGTGCTTTTAGCCCAGTTATCTCACCGACTCCTGTAGGGGCAAGGAGTGGAAAGCTGTGTCATGGTCCGATAAGAGTTGATTCTTTCTCCAAATTTGTTCCTGGGAGGAGGTGTAAATGGGATCACTAGACTTCTTGTATGGCGTTCCCCCATACTGGACACTGACCTAAATGGGGAGGCTTCCCCGGCATCCCTGCGATTGCACCATATTTGGCCATGTTTTAAAACTGATTGCCGGTATGCCATTGAAGCCATGAATATCTCTCCTCTGCTGTGCTGGTTTAAGAAGAGATCGAAAAGAGATTTCTCCACAAAAAAAGCTTTTGTCGGTGTGGTTGGGGCTAAATTGTATGCAGTGATACTTTTGCCATCTAATTTGAAGAAAAAAGGGAAAAGGAGTACTCTGGAACAATCTTTACCATTACTAAAGCAGGAGCGTAGGGCATAAGAGCTGACTATCCCACGTGACATGTTTGAACAAGGAGACCAGGATGATGGGCCACTTGAGAAGCAGCAGGCAGTTTTCCTAGCCCTTATTTTACTGGATATTAAAGGTGAAAGCAGAGGTGCAAATTTGGCAAAAACTGAAGAGAATGTGAAGTCTATAACACAAGACCTAAACACCCATTCATATGCAATTCAACTGTTAACTGATGACACCACTGAGTATGGAGCTCAATTAGATGCCATGGAAGCCAAGAAGGAGTATCTGTAAGTCAGGGTCACTAAAATGGAAGACCGCTCATGAAGAAAAAACTTAGATTGATAAGGGTACCTGAAAAACTCGAAGAAGGTGACTACCCCAGTCTGGTAAAGTAAATGTTGGCTGAATTAACTAGCATCCCACCAGACAGTATTCAAATAGAGAGGGAACATAGAGCCCCATGGAGGCCACAAATTAACACCAAGTCTCCAGCAAGACATATAGTAGTGCATTTTGAAATGTACAGCCAAAAATAGACTTACTCTTTCTCAGCTTTGAAGTGTACGTAGATCAGGACTTCTGTGGTTTTGCTCCTGAAAGACAGGCTAGATTCCTTCCTATTATAAAGCAGTGAAGTTTGCAGAAAATGAGATTTAAACTCCTCTACCCATCTGTAGGTTTTTCTAATAGGACATGCAGTCATTTTCTGATCCGGAAATGGAGAGAGAAGCATTAAAACTGGGCTAGGCAGTCAGTCAGGAAACCAAAGCCAGTTCCAACATAAACCAGGAAGACAGAATAATTGAAGCTACCATTTTGGCTCCAGATAATCCTTGGCTCCAGTCTGTTGTGACCTGTTCCCATGCTTTAAAAGGCAGTTAGCCCTCAGAGAAAGAGGCACACATTTATACTTGAAAAGAAATGGAGACAACAGGGATCAGAAAGTGGCACACTCGGACTTTGAAATTGTGAATTACCCAGTTGGTCTCCATTCTACCACCTTCTGTATGACTTTTTTTCACTTTAACATGTAAGGGATCCGTAGCAACTCTTTATCTGCCAACTCATTGGGGGTCCCATAAATCAAATACAGTGGAACTGTGGAGAATCAGAAAGTTACAAGACTGGGAAATTAGCAGGAAAGTACAACTTCTTTGTCTGACATTGTTCTTCTTACGCAGCCTCTGCCATTTTAAGTGCTCAAGATGCACTCTGTTTTGGCAGTAGGAGCATAGCTTCCTCCCAGGAAGGACATATGTTTAAAAATATTTATACAGTTGAAGTTTATACAATTTGTTTTATTGTTTCCCCACATGTTCTGAGTTTAGCAAATATATGTTCGATAACAATTAACTAAATTAGACATTTTGTTTTAAAAGATTTTAGGTTGTATGTCACTGCAGATGTTATGACATCTGTTATTTAAAACCAAGCACCTCAACCAATATACTTTTGAGAGAGAGTTAGAGGGTAAAGATTATCTATATGCTTACTCACAGGGTACTTACTGGGTCAGCACAATGGTCCAACTGGTCCCAAAACTCGAAACACTTTAATAGCCAAAGAAACAAACACACATTAACGCTGACAATGTAACAAATACATTTTTGTCCAAACAACTTCTTCAGATGCGTATGCTAACCTAACCTGACCAACATATTTAAATAGCTAACAATCAAATAAAGACCAAAAGAACAACACTCAGTTAATACTAAAACACATACATTTCCTAACCCTTTTGTTTAAAATGTTTATAAAAACAATTAATTCACTTTAAAATCATGAATATCAAATGTAACTATTATACATTTTTAAAAAATCAGTTAAAAACATTCATTTTATTTCATAGTTTACACATAAATTATTTGAGTTTAATTAAAAAATAAAATATAATAATTTTGTCATACTGTCATCTAGTGGACAAATGATAAAGTCACATATAATGTCATTTGATAATTCAAACATAATATATATGGCAAATACTGAGTACATAAATACCTGAATCTAAAATTGCTGTGTTTTTGTGTTGATATAAGGATCCATATCCATTTGTTTATCATTAAAAACTCAGTCTATAATTTAGCAGCTCTGAGCTTTAACACAGGCACAAGGGAAATCATGTCGTTTAGACCAGGGAGCCTACAGGCTTTCAACACTATTTGTCAGTAGAGCTCTCTGTACTCCAGTCTTGTTTCCCATGGTCCACCCCTTGGGTCCATACCAACTGTTTCAAGCACAAATACACCAAACTGTGCCTCTGAGCATACACAGGTGTGCTTGTATAGAGCATTATTCTCGTTCTTCCTCCTTATGTCATATAGATAAACTTTTGGCACTTTCTGTTTTTTGGGTTTTACTTACTGGGTCACATGGATGAAGCTGAGCAGGGGGACCTGGTGGTTCTGTAGTATATTCTAGACCGTCTCAGCTTTATCTGATCATGCCTTTAATGTGTACCTAAAGAAAGGGTGGAGACCCTACAATACCCAACCACTGGTGGTTTCTGACATATACTGTAGACAATCCCAGCTTGAATAACTGAACAGTACACAAACATTGAGGGGGCTCTAAGATGAGCTGACACATTTAAACCCCCCAGTAGATGAGATGTCCTTAAAAATAGACTGAGGGCACTTACTGGGGAACATTTTATTCAGTTGCAAGAAAATTTTCACCTGGAACACATGGCCCATTTAACAGAACTTAGAGCTCCCTGAACCCAACCACAATGGTTAACTGAAAACCATAAAATTAGACAGGGATATTTAAGAGCTGAATTGCAAAAACATTTGTATCGGAAAACACTATTAAAAGGAAGGCACAGATGGCTATTTATTTTGCACATACCCTAAAAGTAGGTAAATCCTTAGATGTAAAATTAAGTTAACAACAAGCAGCAAGGAAATTTGGGATGATGAAGAAAGGCTTTGGCAACAGTCTTACCAGGGGATTCTCCAAGTATTTAGATGTTACTACTGAGGTTTGCATACACCTCACCAAACAGTCAGCTCTAGGGGACAGCAAATAGTACAATATCTTGCCTCAATTAACCTACCTACATTGACAGTGATACAAAAATGTTATTTGACCCAGGAAATTACTCAGGAAGAACTAGTAGAGATTGTGAACTCTTGAGCAACAGGAAAATCCCCTGGCTGGATGGCAGTCCATTTGAGCTATGGAAACAATCAGGAGATGATTTAATAACATACATACAATAATGAGTGAAAGGTGCTATGAGAAGCCCCTCCGCCTGAATCAGGAAAACAAGCAATTATAGTAACAGTACTGAAGGAAGGGAAAAATCCTTCATTTCTATGATCATATACACCCATTACAATCCTCGACCACAGTTATAAAATTATTGTGATGGTTATGTCTCAATGATTGGACAAAGTAATACCAACTATTATACATGGTGATCAGTATGGGTTTATAGAAGGCAGGTAACATTTGACAGTTTATTTCGAACCCTCATTCTCCTGGAAGATGCTCAGAAAAAACTTGTTTTGTTATTAAGCTTGGATGCAGAAAAAGCATTTGATAGGGTGGATTGGGATTTTGTTTACGTGCTGAGAAGATTAGAATTCCCATATCAATTTATAAAGTTATTGCAGGAAATCTATGATGGTGCCAAGGCAGTGGTCAAGACTAAAGCAAGGTTGTCAAACCCTTCTCATCTAAGGAGAGGAACAAGACAGTTTTGTCCTTTGTCACAACTGCTATTTGCATTATATATTGAGACGTTAGCTCAAAAGGTAAGTGAACTGACTGTAAGGAGCTACGGATGGGGGGTAACACTAAAGTTCGACCTGTTTGCAGATGATGTGTTTTTGAAAATGACTGACCCCAGTGGCGCTCTTCCACTGCTATTCTTGGAGGCGAAGGACTTTTGGTGCTCTCACAGGCTATGAAATAAATTTTACTAAAACTAAAGCTTTATCAATAATTTTGGATTATACACAGGAAATTTTGGATAGCCTAGCTATCGGCCCTAGGGCATATACAGGCCTAGCCATAACAATTCCATGGCCATTTCTTCCCACAGTATTTACTTCCCTGGATCCCTGTTTAACAGGGTGACTGACGTGATCCCAGGGGTGAATTTCCTATCTCCCATCCAATCATCAAGGTTACTTTTGAAGAGGGCCAAAGAAGTGCTGTGCTTGACATGTATGGGCAGTCTTATTCCAGAGTCTGGGGAGTCTCTGGGTCAGGAACCTATCCCTCCAGCATGTTTTGTTCATTGTGATGACAAGGTTTAGATCCCTGGAGCATGTGTCTCTGAGGGAGTGGGATTTCTTTAAGTGTAGCATTGCCAACAGCTCTGGGTTTGACATGGCCTTGTATGTTAAGCAAAGATCACCTCTGAGTAGACAGTATGCGACAGAGTATAGGTGGAGTTTTTTTAGACGGTCAGCATAGGGCATCTGCTTTAGGCCTGTGATTCTTTTAGTGAGGTATTTCTGCGGCCTTCCCAGTTGTTGCAGATATCTTGAGAGGTACATACCAAACGGGGCGTTGTATTCTATAATGGGTCTAATGAGGGATGAGTACAGAAGGGACCATGACCTCCTTTTTTCTGGATGAAAAGCCCTTAGTGATGAGGTGTGCCACATAGGATTTCCTGACTGCTGTGGCAATATGGTTATCGAAGGTGAAACCATTGTTCACCTGTGTCCCTAAGTCTGTTGTCACACTTTTGGCATTTAGTGTACTGCCACCTAGGTGGTAATTCACGGGTACATGTTTTTTTCCCAAAGAGGATAACTTTACATTTCTTGGCATTGAGCTTGAGCCCATGGCTCTGGCACCAAACATCTGTTTCTGTAAGGCCCTTTTGTAGAATATCCACATCATTTGTGGATTCAGTAATGGCTCCCAGTTTGCAGTCATCTGTGAACTTTGTTAGCCAGAGTCCCTTGGTGTTGGCCTGTACTTCAGAGAAGTAGATGTCAAACAAGAGGAGTCCCAGGGCTGAACCCTGAGGTACTCCACTTGTCTGGAGCTGGATTTGGAGTCGGTTACTTTTACAGTGTGGGTTCGGTCAGTAAGCCAGTTGGCAACCCATCGAGTGACGTAGAGATTAATGCCCAGCTTAGTAAGTTTATCTATGATTCCAGAGTGTGGGGGGGTGTCAAAGGCCTTGGCGAGGTCCAGATAAGCTGTGTGGACCACCTTAGCCTTGTTCACAGCTCTGGAGACTGATTTGAAGAAGTCAGTCAGGTTCAGGAGACAAGATCGGCCTTTCACGAACCCAAACTGCGTGGGGTCCAGTGTTTGAAGGTTGCCAATGTCTTTGTTTATAAGTTCCATGATAATACATTCCATGGCCTTGCAGATCAGGCTCGTCAGACTGATGGGGCGGTATTTCTCGGGATCCAGGGTGGATCCCCCCCTTGAGGAGTGGGATAACTGTAGCTTTGCGCCACTCAGTGGGCACGAGGCCTGAGTTGAGGCTATGATTAAACATGACAGGTGAGGTGCCAGTTCATTTTGTAGTTCATGTAGTACACAGCCTGGGATGTCATCTGGTCCCATGGATGCTGTATTCTTAGCTTTGTAGTGCACATTTTTTACCTGTGTGGCTGTTATTACCGGAATTTGGCAATCTTTCGGTATTTTGATGGGCCCTGTAGTGGGTGAGGGGGGGGTGTTTGCACTAAATCGGTCTGCTAGGATATTGGCAATATCCTTGGGATCAGTATATTTAATGCCATTCTGTTGTAGCTCAGAGCAGATCTGAGCATTGCCATTTAGATTAATAACATAGCTATAGAATGCCTTTTGGTTGTCTTTGGAATCTTTGGCAATTTTATTTTCTTGTTCCTCAGAAACCAGGCTAAACTAAGGTACTTGGGGATTTGGGTAGCACACTCTGCAAGTGCTACAGTGGAAGCAGTTTATCATGATGTACAGTGTAAAATAACCAGCTATTTCCAAAAGTAAGATATATTGATAAATTAAACTGGTTTATACTACCTCTGTTGTTATATAGTTTGCAAGCACTAGCTGCCCCCCCCCAAATGTTCAAATGCTCACAGAATTGCAGCGAGACATGGAAATATTTATTTTTTGGGAGATGCCAGACCCAGAGTTGCTTGGAATAAAATAGAACTCCCAGCATTGTTGAGAGGGATTGGGAGTATCAGACTTAAAGCTTTACTTGTCTGCAATAGTATTATCTATTTTAGTAAAACTCAGGCTTTCCTGTTCTTATACAGTATGGATTAGAATGATAGGTACAGAAATCCCACTGCCTTGGGGGCTGGATTGGGTAGATTATTTTCTCACTAGCATCTCCATAGGTTACAGAATACCATCCCTTTGTCCCTGACTTCAAGGAAGATGGAATGTTTGGGCATTAAAACTTCTGAACAATATAAGAGAAATTCTAGTATAAATTGCTTATAGAAAGGGACCATGGGTTGTTCTGGAAGTAGAACTGAACTGGCCAAGGTGGAACACAAATGTAAAATATTGGTACCAGATCCTGTTTTGCAATAATCCCCTTACATGACATGAAACTCAAGTAAAATTCTGTCTTTCAAACAGGGCCCTCTTAAGTTACTATGGGCTAGTAGGCGGGTTATAAACCCTCATGGGATCTTTTTGCTATGACATCAAGGAATTAAGGTATAGATAACATTATAATATCGGCAAAGGAAGAATACCTAGCAAGGTCCTAGTCTTGAAGATTTACCAGGTACATAGCCAGCATTAGGCACCCGCCAAACCCACGGCCGTGGGGAGCCCCCGATTATCTCCCCGTGTATGAGGGCCCCCATATGAAAAAGCAGCGGGTTTCTCCATCTTTTCCACTCCTTGTTTGATGCCTCATTTATTCAGCTGTTTAGCGCCATCGCACAATTCTGCTTTTTTTTTTTCCTGAAAAAGCTTGCAGCCAATCAGGTTCCTTGCTTTACTTGTAAGCTGCACTCAGTCAGGTCCGCTTCAGTGAAGCAAGGGACCTGATTGGCTGCAGCAGTCAAGGAAGCAAGTTCTAGTTTCCTGATTTGGCTTTGCCGTGATATGGGGTCTGTTGAGTCAATTCTGTTGATTATTGGCATTACCTAGGACAGAAGTCAAAAGCTCAGTGTTTACTCTTCTGTTAGTTAAAAAAAAACAGGTACAAAGTGACCATAAACTGAACATTTTTTTTAAACAATAGCAGTTATAGAAAGTATAGTTTCAAGTAATACAGCAATACAAGCTTAGCAGGAACCAGCAGGTCCTTATTTTAATGGAAAGGGAAGTTAATGGAGTCTTCAACACAGTTTTATAAAAAAAACTGTAAGCAAGCATTAATGTGAGTTCTTGTAACTCGGTGTATCAATTGCCAAAAAAAAGTTAATTGTCACCACAGTCTTCCCTGTTATATAACACTGCATCATTTCAGTATCTTCAAAACAGAAAAACACAAAAAATGCAGCACAGTGAATAATACTAATAAAACAATAATCACATAAAATCTTTGTATTTGTTATTTCCACTCGCATTCATAAGAAAAAAGGCACACAGTACATTAGTGGTTTTTATTTAGACAAAAGCCCCATTATTTTTTTATGTATTACATAATGGTCTCATATTGTAAAAGGTACTCATTGGATGCTCATTGTTTTCATCTGCCAGTATTACCTGGTAAAATGCAAATCATTTTAATTATGGCAGAGTAGAAAGACACGGTGGTGCAGCGTCAGAGTTGTCGCTTCACAGCAAGAGGTTCCCCCGTTCGATTCTCTGCTGGAGCGCCTTCTGTGTGGAGTCTGCATGTCCTCCCCATGGTAGAGTGATGTTTGAAGACATGCAGGTAGGTGCATGCGTGAATGGGTGTGCCTTTCTTGCAGGTTGGGCATCGGGCTGGCAACTCAGCACAGTAAAAACTTTGACTGTTTTTTTTCTAGCAATGCTTCTTCCTTGAATACCAGTATGCCACCAGCATTTCTTGTTGCCTTCTCCCTCTGCTTGCTTCTCTAAACTCTTCCACTTTGATTCTCTGAAGTTATTTTCCCACTTTTGTTGTTACAGCTGCTAACCCCCCCCCCCCTCCATTTTTTTTTTCTAAGTATTTTCTTTTCTGGAAGCATTATTTGTATTGTTTCCACTGAATGTAATCTGCCATTTTTTAGATTATTTCTTCAGTCTTCACACCTCCCTATTCATTATTTCTATGCCTTCCTATTTATTACAACTGTTGCATCAACTTGTGTTGTTAGCAAAAAAGCAATAAGTTATACAAGCACTGAAAATTACAGTTGCCATTACTTTTGATGCCATGCTGGTAAACAGCCTTTGACCTTGAAAAGGAACATATTTGGTTCAGAAGCTTATTCTGTTTATGAATAAATCAAATTATACTATATACCATTGTGCTCTGTACATATTTTGTTCATTTCTGTTTACTTACACTTATCACCATCAGTGGCAGTTCACCATCACTGCCCTATTACCTCTAACACCCCCCCAAATTCAACCAAAATGAAATCCTCATACCTACCTCTCAAACTCGATCAATATATATATATATATATATCTTTGTACTTTACAGAAGTGCATATTCCATACGGAAACAATCATAGCACAGCAGATCATCTCTTCTCCTGGGTAGTATCCAACATGCCCCGCAAAAAAACTATTATTAGGTGATTTCAATAATGACCGTCTTTCTCTCTCCACTAACAGTCCCACCCATAACATAAATCTATACACACTAACACAACTGACCACCATTCTAACTTGCTTCAACAGTAAAAATAACAAGGGTACCTCACCAGACTGGATACTTATTTCTATATTAGGTAAAATATCTAATGCTGGGACCCTCTCAGACTCTGTAAGTGATCATATCCCTAGATTTGCCATAAGAAAACAGGCAAAAAAAACAAACACCACCATTTTAATGTGACTCGTAACCTTTCAAATTTCAATAGACACATTCACCTTATACTTAAAACTGTATAAATGGACCAACTATAGCACCTGCCACTCAGTGATGACGTACCTCACTTCAGTAACATATCCCTAAAAATCAAATGAACTGGCCCCACTTAGTAAACAACACATTGAGTCGAATCCTTCTTCCTGGCTATCCAGAAGCACAAAACATTTCATGAAACTTGAGACATGCTGCCTGGAAAACTTGGACCACAAACAAAACTTAGCCACACTATCAGAAATTTAGAGAACTTAGAGCCAAATACCATAATAAATTAGACAAAAAAAAAAAACATTGCACTAATCTCCAAAATAAAAATGATCAGAAACTCAAAATTTTCTGTCCCCCCCCCCCCCAGAAACTAGCTTTTAAATCCTGGCCATTCAACACAGCTTTCACCTAAACTAAAATCTAATAACTCAGGTGACATTGCTAGTGAATTTAACTCTATTACTGGGGGAAAAAAATGTTAAAAGAAATACATAAGCAAAACCTCCAAATTTAGTAGAATGATAAAAACAAGCCACAGGACTTGCAGTACAATAGGAAAACCTTAGCCAAGCATTTTCATTCCTAATATAGAACTTCATCAGAGTGATGAAGATCTGTATTATGAAGAATGAAAGCTTTTAGCTATTTAAGGTTTTCCCATTATACCTTGAGTCCTATAAATCTAACTTTATTAAATTATTCCCTTCCTTACTCAACAGCTCTACACAAAACAATGCCAAGAACACACTGCAAACTGAACTCCCCATCCTATGTCTCTCCATCCAATCCCCATTGCTATAATTAAAAAAAAATACTACTTTAACTCACCTCCCTAACACCAGACAATGTACTTGGTGAGCATCTAAAAATGGCCGTAGAGGCCACGGCTTACACTGTCTCAATTCTAATAAACTATCAATGAATCTCATGTACCTTAGCTATGGTTAATGTTACATCCGCCACAACCACAAAGGTGGTCTGGTCATTCTATTGAACTTACCAATTGTAGACCCATTGCCATCTTCTCTCACAATCAGTAACACTTGAGAAGTGCATTCAGACGCAACTTCTGCACTATATCACACAAAATGAACTCTCTCCATCATAGCATGATTTTCATCCCCACCACAGTACCTCCACCACCCTCCTTAACTTCACTAATACCATCAGCACAGAGAAATGATGGCAAACTTGCATCTGCTCTCCTTCTTAATCTTTCAATGCTTTCAACACCATCTCCCACCCTATACTCTTAGAAAAACTCTTCTGACTAGGCCTTAACAATTCATCTCTATCCTGTTTTTCTAGTTACCTCTGTAAAAGACTCCAGGCAGTAAAATGGCTCACTGACATCTCATTGTTTCTCCATGTTGCAATTGGGGTCAACAAGGATCAATACTGGGACCTCTCTTGTTCAGTATCTTTGTTAATAACCTTGACATTTCCAGTAATGTTATCTTAGTACAGTACACAGATGATTCTACTATCACCTGCTCAGCAAACAACTTGGATTCCCTGCAAATAAAATGACCCAAAAATCCTTCACATCTACAGAAAACTGGCCAGCTACCTCCCAGCTATTCCCAAGCCCTAACAAAACAAAATAAAATAAAACTAATTTGCTTTATTCCCAAGCACCACACAATAAAGAAAATATCCTTCACTATTTCCTCCACCGACAATTTGAAAATAGAACTCTTCACACTAACCAAAACTACTAGGATTTAACGAAGGAAAAGACCTAAAATTTGACTTCTACATTCAATATATAGTGAAAAAACATACCAAAATTTAAGTCCTCTCTACAGGACAAAACCATACCTATCTAACAATGCAAGATGTCATATCGCCGCCACCCTTCTACTACCTGCTCTCCTGTACTCAGCAGCAATAAAACAAACTAAACTAAACAAACTTGAACAAGGCTACAACAAAGTCACAAAATTTACAGCTGACCACCCCCACAGATCACATCTTTGATTAGCCCTCAGACACTCCCAGTAGCTTGAACTACCTCACCAACTCACATACTTCCAGCTCTATTATACACAACCTAAGAAATAAATTAAATGACTGTTCATCTCTAGCCAACCTTGTACAATCATACAATCTAACCAAAAGCTTGTGCTTTTCTAACAAAGACCGCCTACATATCTCAGAACCTAATAACTCTGCAGACTGTTCCCTTCTACTCTCATCAAGTGCCAAAAATCTGGAACTCCAGTCTCCTAACAGTAGATAGAACGGGTTTATATTAGCGTATCAAAATATCAGCTATTTAGTTGATCCGATACTGTCGAAATAGCAAAATAGCAAAGACACGGAACATCAAATTTTTTCCCAGGGAAAAAATTTGGTGGGCCATCTTCGGGACTTTGCCATTTCCTCCACTATGGTGCAATCTCGGAGTTGGTATATTTAAGTAGGGGGGGAGGGTGAAGCCCCCTACTTATCTTTGTTTTTAAGTGTTTTTATTTTATTTTTTTTGCGGAGCAGCAAATTTTTTGCCTGGGAAAAAATTTGCTGTTCCATGTGTTCGATATTTTGTGGTTTAGACATTATAGGTACGATGAAATAGCATTTGCTATTTTAATTGTACGATAATGTAATACAGACGTAGACAGAACTGCTCACTACAGTCAAACTATAGCTAACGTCTCACTTAACTCCTGGCTCTGCAAGATTAGCACATCAATCTTCTCTAACCCCATCACTGCTCAACTGCCTCCACATCCTCCTCTTACCTGTTCTGTAACTCACTCTCTTCCCCCACGTTTGTTATACTCCTCTTCATTCAACTACCCTTGTCTTCTATTTATGTGTATCTCTCTTACCACTATACCTCTTGTAAGAGGTATTGCTTTCTATTGAAAATAGCAACAATACAGCTGCTTGTATACTTTATCAAATTTGAAATGCAATTCTTCCTCTTCTGAAAAATGTTATAAAGACTACTGTTTATTATTGCCTTTCAAATGTCAGTGCCACTCTATTACTGTTCTTTGCACATTGCAGACATTCTCCCAGGGCCTCTGCTGAAAATTAGTCATATCCCAGTTGGACTTTCCTGGCAAACCTAAGCAGTAAATAAATAAATAAATACATACATAAATAAATAAATAAAGAGAAGTCTGGGAAAACCTAGTTAAACACAAATGGGGGGGGGGGGTGACTGCAACAGTGAACAGCAGGACATCTATTAAGTTTTTACACAACTGTACTATGTCCTCCCTTAGATTACTGTTGCAGTATTTCAAACTAATGTGTGACTCTGAAAGCTCAGTGAGTAGTGACAGTGGATGATCAGACAAAGAAGAGTTATCAATTACTTTGGAAAGAACTGCCCTGGCAAAATGAGCTCTGGATCTACAGAAAGTTTGGTAAAGGTGTTGTTTCTAGGATGACTCGAGTCAGTACCATTGTAAAAGGCTCCAGAAGAGGCCACTGCTTTAGTTGAATGTGCTTTTACCATCAAAGGTAAAGACTTCCCATGGTGTGACAAAAAGAAATAGATTTGGAAATCCAGTCAGTAATAATTTTTTTTTTGAAATCATGTAAAAACAATTAGTTTTGTGGATGGATTTGGTCTTGTTCAAGTAAAATCTGGGCTGCCTGTGTACATCCAGGGAATGTAAGACTGGCTCTCCCTTGATCTGAGGATTGGGGAAAAAGCAGTGAGATTGATGGCTTGACTGAGGGACAGCTCATTAAACACTTTAGTCATAAATACAGCGTTGGCCCTCACAGAAATACTATCATCATAAAAAATAAGGGATTGAGAATATGCCATCAGGACTTGGAGCTTAGAAACTCTTCGAGCTGAAGTAAGAGCTTCTCTAATAAGTACAGTTTTACAAGTACAGAATTTGAGAGAGAGGAAGAGATACCTGGTTCAAAGGGAGGCAGAGTAAGCTCTCCAAGGACAAAGTTAAAGTTACAAGGATGAAGAACAGCTTTCTTAGGCAGTTTTTCAAACTGATTTTCTTCCAGAAAGAAGGGGGGGGGTCTACAGGCAAGCATGCAGAAATGGCAGAAAAATGTACCCTGATCAAGGAATAGGTAAGTCCAGCTTTAAGTAGCTCACACAAATAGGAGAGGATAGTAGGAGCCCTAAAATATATAGGGTCTGATTCACTAGCATGACACCAGACAGAAAGACAGAAATCCTTTTCTATTTGGATAAATAAGACTTAGTGGGTACATTTCCTTGCCTCATGAATGACCTGTAGCATAAACTTAAAAAAATTGATGTCTGAAAGGGATCACAATCCTATCATCCAAAATGTTAAGCAGAGAGATAAGTTGGAGTGTAGTAATAAGCCTTATGCTGTGTGGGCAATTCCACTATGTGGCATAACTTGTGGTGGTGACCCCAGTTTACTTGGTAGAGACGAGGGAACCAATTCACCCTTGACCAAAAGAGAGTCACCAGCAAGATTTCTGGATTGTCTCTGCATCATTAACAAGACCTCTGGAAGTAGTGGCAGAGGAGGTAAGCCATAAAGAAACCAGTCAGGGACTTGGACGGTGTAGAGACAAAATGGGCTTTAGGCATCCCTGTCACCTCCTCACTGTGCCCCAGGACCTGGAAGTCTGAAACCACATGGGTCAGATCAGGAGAATAAAGTGGAGGAGCACAGGAAGGGTCCCTGGCTGTATGGGCAGGGGACACATGCAGCCCCAACTCAATTTGAGCTTTGCGGAAAGACAATCATTTTGTCCATGCTGGAAGGAAGCAGGCTGCTGGAAGACCTAAAAGAGGCAGAGGACTTAGCAGGGAACACATGGCTGCACCCAGAGGATCTCTTATGTCTCTGCTGAGATCAAATTTGGTGCCTGGGAGCTGCAAAGGGCTGTTCCAAGCCAGAAACTGAAGGAGAGACTTCAAGAATAATGGCGGAATCTGACACAGATCTCTGATCCATTCAGCTAAGATCCGAGGACAATTGAGGATAAGAGTGCTTGGAACCAGAATGTCTCTGATCCGGAGAGGTCGGATCCTTAGAAGGTCTGGACTTGGTTGGATCCAAGGCCTCAATCCTGAGGCTTTGGATCCAGGAGTAGACTCCCACGACATTGGATCCGAAGGCCTCGAAGTGGAGGCCTTGGATCATGGGGTGGAATCACAGGACCTAGGATCAGAGGCCATTTGATCTGACACAGCAGAGACTGGAGTCAGAAATGAGGATCCAACAGTTTTTGAGGAAGAGACCCCCAGAAACAGAGGAAGCCTTCCTCTTGTGGTCAGAGGGGCTCGGCTTGGCAAGAGACTGGGCAAGCGGAACCCCCTGGGCCAAACCCTTTAGCAACAACTTGTTGCGATGCTCGACCAAGGCCCTGGGGTTGAATGCAGCACGAATGTCGCATTCAACTTCAAGGTAGTCGGTGACCAGACAACTGAGGCACTCCTCATGTGAGTCAGACATGGGCATCTTCCGACCGCATGAGGAGCACCTCTTGAAACCAGACGGCTTGTCAGACATTGTAAGACCAAATGCCTAAAACCCAAATGGCATGCAAAATCAAAGGCAGTGAGCCAAAAAACAAAGTCCAAAGAAAAAAAAACACCAAATCCAAGGCTGAAACAAAAGAACACAGCAAAGGGAGTATTCGGAATGCTGTATACTCTCAAATCCAGCAAGGGATCAGCTTGAGATTCAGCCATGGCAACACAAAAAACTAAAACTGTAACAACGTGCCACTTGGTGTATAAAAAAAACAAAAAAACAAAAACACCAAATCCAAGGCTGAAACAAAAGAACAGAGCAAATGGAGTGTTCGGAATGCTGTATACACTCCATTTGCGGTATTCTTTTGTTTCAGCCTTGGATTTGGTGAATTTGTTTTTTTGTTTTTTTATACACCAAGTGGCACATTGTTGATCCAGTTTTAGTTTTTTGTGTTGCCATGGCTGAATCTCAAGCGGATCCGTTGGTGGATTTGAGTGTGCACAGCATTCAGAACAATCCCTTTTGCTGTGTTCTTTTGTTTCAGCCTTAGATTTGGTGTTTTTGGTTCTTTATACACCAAGTGGCACGTTGTTGTTTAAGTCCAAAGACAGCAAAAGACAACCACTAGCAGCACAAGCTACGAACTACAAACTACTAAACTAGACTAAGCTACAACAATATTAACTATAATGAAGCTCTTAAAAAAATGTAGAAAGATGAGGAGACAAATTTTGGCGCCAAAAAGCTAACCGACAGAAAGGACTAAAAATAGGAGGGGGAGAAACTACTACTAAGCTTAAACTAAAGGAAATAGCAAAGATACTAGCTAGCTACAAAAAATATGAAGGAATACAAAATTTAGTAGGAAAAAGAAACACTTATCCCTTAAGGAGTCACGAGCCTAGGTAATCACGTCAAAAGCGGTGAGCGGCAAACGAGATCTGAGGGATTAGAGGGCAGCAAGGAATTATGAGAGTGGGAGGAGTTCGAGCTTTGGATCTGTCTGTTAAGTTGCCAGCTTGGATCAGATTTCAGATCCTACAAGGAGGAAGTGACATGGATAAGATCAGATTAAAAAATTTAGTAGGAAAAAGAAGCACTTATCCCTTAAGGAGACACAAGCCTAGGTGATCATGTCTGAAAGCAGTGAGCGACAAATGAGATCTGGGTGGGTTAGAAAGCAGCAAGGGATTATGGGAGTGAGAGGAGCTCAAGCTTAGGATCTGTCTGATAAGCTGCCAGCTTGGATCCGAAGTCAGACTGTATGACTCAAGAGTGAGGAATAGTGACATGGATAACATCAGATACAAATCCAATAGAATATATATACAAGAGTGTATACACATCCCTTCTCTGGCAACAAAAAGGAAAACAAACTAATATAAGGGGACTGGAGAGAGGGGGAGCTACTCCAACAATGATCTAGTAGAGCATCTACTGTTATGGCAAGTTTATTACTTACAGAAGAACTGTACTATGTTTAACATGTAAATCACTGTTGCAATAACCTATGCTACTTGGGTGCATTAAGATAGCTTAGAAACTAAGAAGGGAGGTGGAAAGTCAATTAAGACTCCAGGAGCCCCTGGACAATGGTCATAGCAAAGCCTGTTCTGGGGGGGCAGATAATTTTGAGTTTCTGATCATTTTTATTTTGGAGATTAGTGCAATGTTTTTTTTTTTTTTTTTGTCTAATTTATTATGGTATTTGGCTCTAAGTTCTCTAAATTTCTGATAGTGTGGCTAAGTTTTGTTTGTGGTCCAAGTTTTCCAGGCAGCATGTCTCAAGTTTCATGAAATGTTTTGTGCTTCTGGATAGCCAGGAAGAAGGATTTGACTCAATGTGTTGTTTACTAAGTGGGGCCAGTTCATTTGATTTTTAGGGATATATTACTGAAGTGAGGTACGTCATCACTGAGTGGCAGGTGCTATAGTTGGTCCATTTATACAGTTTTAAGTATAAGGTGAATGTGTCTATTGAAATTTGAAAGGTTACGAGTCACATTAAAATTGTGGTGTTTGTTTTTTTGCCTGTTGTCTTATGGCAAATCTAGGGATATGATCACTTATAGAGTCTGAGAGGGTCCCAGCATTAGATATTTTACCTAATATAGAAATAAGTATCCAGTCTGGTGAGGTACCCTTGTTATTTTTACTGTTGAAGCAAGTTAGAATGGTGGTCAGTTTTGTTAGTGTGTATAGATTTATGTTATGGGTGGGATTGTTAGTGGAGAGAGAGAGAGAGAAAGACGGTCATTATTGAAATCACCTAATAATAGTTTTTTTTGCGGGGTATGTTGGATACCACCCAGGAGAAGAGATGATCTGCTGTGCTATGATTGTTTCCGTATGGAATATGCACTTCTGTAAAGTACAAAGATATATATATATATATATATATATATATATATATATATATATATATATATATATATATATATATATATATATATATATTGATCGAGTTTGAGAGGTAGGTATGAGGATTTCATTTTGGTTGAATTTGGGGGGGTGTTAGAGGTAATAGGGCAGTGATGGTGAACCTATGACACGCCACAACGTTTTGGGTGAGACACCAGCTTTCAACACCCAAGTTACCAAATAAACCAAATGAACAAAAATCCAAAAAATGTGACCCTGGACTTATCCATAAAAACTTAGCAACAAAAAAATTCATTAATGTTAAAGTCAAATGCAATGTGTTACATATTTTTTCAGTTCAATTCAAAATTACTGTTAAAAGTAGGGTAACTTTTTGATGCACTATTTTAAGCCCAGTTATTAGTGCACGTATTGTTTTCTCTATTGTAAGTCACTGATTTTTCTTTTAGTTTTATAATGCATAGCAGTGCACATGATTGGACTGTATTTTTTTCAATAAATGTGTAAAGAATTTTTTCTGTCTTGTTTCGTGGTGGTGACATGCCAGCAGAGTTAAGATAGTCATTTTCCTAATTTTTGACACACCAAGGCCAAAAGGCTTGCCATGATTGTAATAGGGTGCACTGTAGAGTGTTTTTATAGAGTATTGCAACTCTATCAGCTCTCATCTTTTCTGTCTGGTCTGAGAATGTTGTAATGCAGTGGGACTATCCCAGGGGAATTCAAAGCAAGCCATGCATGGAATTCTGTTATGTTATAGATGCTTATGATGTTAATATGGATGATAAGTGGCGAAGAGCAGTTTGCGGGCTATTGTATGGGAAAGATGGGATCAGTAGTGGTAGTAGGATGGGATAAGTGAGGGGTAGACGTTGGGCCAGGTTTAGGGTTCATGTCACAGCTGTGCTTTACGTTTTGATCTGTAGTGCTAGATTGTCTGCCATTTTACTTTTTTTTTTGGTTTCAGGCTGAATTTGTTGGTTATGGGATTTTAAAATTTACATTATACTTAATGAAGTCTACAATTTTCATAGGGAATATGGTGGGAGCTATGTATGGTAAGGTCAGGTGGGAGTTTATTGGTTTTGTTAGGTGCGTAATGATGGATTTGAAAGGTGTGACAGACTACATGAGTTATAGAAATTTAGATGGTTGAGGATTAGGAGGAAGGAGAGAGGGGGGGTCCCTAGTGAATATATCGTGATTGGAGAGAGTATTGATGGGTTAGGTGTGTAGGTTTACTTGGAGTAAGCTTAGTTAAGTCAATGTTACTGTTGGGAAAATGTTGCAGTGGTACAGGCTTGAAAATATGTGAACTATGTTGGAGTGTGTAATGTGCTTGCTGTATGAATTTAGAGTGGAGTGGACCCAGTATGGCTGAAATGAGAAATAATATAATAGTGGGTTAGCAGGTGGTGTTTAGAGGTGTGTGCATTGACTTGACCTTGTTTGTCTTGAGTGGGGTGCAGAATTTAGTAGATTATTGGAGCAAAGTGTAGGTGCTTGAATGTGTTGTGTGGCTTTAAGAGGTAAGTCAAATAATGATATTCAAGGGTGTTGGACAGAAAGGATAAATCTAAGGATCTGAGGTGTGCCTGGGGAATTGGAGGTGGGAGAAGAGCAAAGTGGAATACACCCACAGGTTTGCATGAGTTGGTCTGCAGTTGTTTAGTACACCTGTGAGGTTTGTCACTGCCAGAGAAGGGTTAAAAGGTAAGAGAAGAAAAGTTTATATATTTATGTTTGCTTGACAGATAAAGACAAGGGTAGCTTAAATTGATATCCCAGGGCAGTTAGTAATAATACCCCACTATGTTCACTTAAAATAAAAATTCATATGGAACACTAAGTTAGTGCAGGAGGAGGTTGACTGTCTTGTGCAAATGGAAACAAAAGTGGAAGAATCTCAGGGAAATGGGGGGTTTTGACCACAAATGGAAGTTATTAGCATAGACAGCAACAGCCATGATAACTGCAGATATGCCCTTACTGAGCAGTTCTTTTTAAGAATTCAAAACCCAAGAGCACACACACCCAAGGGGGAACCATTCTCTGGCTTCTCCTCTCTCTTACCCAACCTTTACCTATTTTGTATCCTCTTGTCTGCAAGTCTTCTGGCTTTGAGATAAGTCTGAGGGTTTCACACTTGTACATCTGCTTATGTACCCTTGCACCCATGGGCTTAGGTCATATGTCGGATGTATGGCTGTATGGAAGGTTTTGGCATTGGTACCCCAGCCAGATGTCCAGGTTATTCAGACAGTAACCCAACAGTTTGGAATACTGCAACAGTGTTTAGTAAGACATCCACTGTTATGATAAGTTAGTACACAGCTGTTCTTTTTTATGTTCAGTAGATCCATGAGCATGTTACTAGTGCTGCTAAATATCCTGTGTACAAGTCTGACAGTCAGTAGTGTATGGTTTGTGTCCAGAGCAGGTATCTGTGTTGTTGCCACTTAATTATTTATGCTCATGCACACATACAAAGCATCATAGGATGACTCTCCCCTCGTTTGCTTCAGCAAGACTTGTTTTGTGAGGGTAGTTCATACAGCATCTTGCTTTAAACTTTATTCTTCATCAGAGACCACTGTAGTATTACATTATATAATTACACTTGGGTTTTCCTACCTTCAGAGTTGTGTTGGTCAAGAGAGACGTTTTTCTTAGTTCACTGTTGCAGTAATAACTCTTGGGGTTTCCTCCATTGCAGAAGCCCGTGACCAGCCCAAAAGACAGAGATTTTCACCTTCCCACACAATTTGTTAGACACCCTCCCTTCCAACAAGACATCAATACTGTAAAGTGTTGTCACCCGCTGCAATCTTCCTTTTTTTTTTTGCTGTCTGAAGTATGATGCCATTGTGCTTTTTCAGTACAAGTGTCAGTCCTTAAGAGCCACAGGAATTCAGATAATTACCCTACTTGGGGAACTCTTGTATATTTTGCTAAAACTGTTATTTATCTATAGATGTGAGAAAAAAATCAACATCTATTTAGAGTGAGATAAACAAATTCCCTTCAGGGATTTCCATTCTCTGTTCATTTTGTTTGGGTCTGGAGCACAACACACCCGGCTGTACCCAGTGCATGCTTTTCATCTCCTGGACAATAAAGCAGAGGACTGAGTCCTTAGAAAGGACTCTGGAACAGCAGGGATGGCATTCCTGGCCTAGGTAAGCTATGCCATCCATGGGTCCTGCCAATAAGCACACAAAAAAGGAAGGGGAAGCGCCTTAAGGAAAGGAGGACTAACGGAATTAGCAAAACTCTGTGTGTCCCACAGCCCATACTTGCTATAGTTGAAGGAGGTGAGGTACTTTTACAAATTCTTCCAGCATTGCTGAGGCATCTATCGTGATCCCTAAGGAGGCCAGTATGCCTACCACATCTTCCACGTCCACTCAAGCCAAGGAGCTTCAGGATTCTGTTAGGTCCAGAACAGCTGTGCAGGCACTGGCTTCTGATACTAGGATTCTGGATGATGAGGTGGAAGGTGGAATATCCCACATTTGTTTCCATGAGGATGTCCCCAGGGACCAAACCTAGGTTACAGCTGCTCACCAGTGGTTTGTGGCCAATATGTCTGATATAACTCCCAAACACAGGTCCAAGCCACCAAACCCAAAGAAGTCTCATCTGTTTGTCTGTACCCCAGCTGCATGGACTTAAGCCAGATTCCTGTCAGGTCTATCTGCAAGACTTGCTCAAACTGGCTGAGGAACTCCTGGATTTCGTGAGATCCAGGCAGTATCACTTTGAAGAGAGCCTTGTTCTAGGAATCTGTCCTGTTAAAAAGACAGAGGGACCTTGACCCACAGGAGATTTATGAAGCATTGGACTCTGAAAGCAGATCATAAATTAGTGACTTTTTCCTTTACAGCCAGGGACTTTCTCTGTAAATACCTGCAGATGGGTAACAAACCCACTAGAGGGCATAATATTAGTAATATGTTCCTTACATATATAATCGCTTCACTCATTATTCATGTGGTTTCTCCTTCCCTAGATAAGTTGCATCATAAACTAGTGACTTTTACCTTCAGAATCTCCAAAGTCCTGCATCTAATATCTCATAAGTCATGCATTTCAAGCATAGTAACCTAATCAAATTCTATAACAGGGTTTCAAAATTCACTGATGGTAGCATCAGGTCTGGTAATAAGAGAGCACATTGCTTCACAAAGGAGTTCTCTGCCCATTTAGATAAATGACTGGCAGGCCCAACCAGAACAAAATGTAAATGGGAAATTTAGAAACCACCTTGGTGGTCTTCCAAAAGAAAAAAAAAACTTTACAATAGTAGAAAAAAAGAACTAAAATTATACAGCAGATCCAAAAACAGTCTCACATCAGGAACATTGTCTAAAATGGTACTAAAAATTAAAAAAAAATGCCATTAGGTTTGCTAAAGCATCTCATTAATGTAGATTATTATCTGACTCGGAGGACAATTATCTTCCTTAGCTACCTTGAAATCTAAGGAATAGCATCACACTTCGCTCTGAACTTATTCAAAATTGCACCACCTCTTCAGACGCAGTAGATATTGCCGATGTACTAGCAAACAAATTTGGTTCTGATTTTATCCCACAGACTTCTTTCCATTGTCAATGTATCCTGAATCATTAAGACTTCCATGGGGTCTGACAAGCATACCTGGTTGTTTAAAAAACAGTTCTAAGCTGGTGTCAGAGCCATGGACTAAAACTAAATGGCAAGAAATGCATAATAGTCATCCATCCCTGGTAACTGTCATATTGACAACACATCCCTTAGAGTTGACCCAGTAGTCAGGGACTTAGGGACCCACACACATAGTAATCTAGCCTTTGACCATCATGTGTCTACAGTAGTGAGGAAATCATTCTAGGTTGCGCAACTTATAAACAAAGGTATAGTATCCAAGTTCAAGGAAGTCATTGTTCCACTGTATTCGGCATTCATCAGACCTATCATTGAGTACAGTGCCCCCTTTGGTATGTACCTAACCAGGTATATCCAATAGTTGGAAAGTCCACAGAGGTTCCTCACTAAAAGAATACAGGGAGCAAGTAAAATATCCTTTGCAGACCGGCTCAAGGCCCTTTCCCTGTATTCTGTCTATAACGGGCATTTGAGGGGAGATCTATGCCTGGCATACAGGGCATTGTCAGACCCCACTCTAATGGACCTACTGCATATCCACAAAAGAAACAGCGCCAGAATTACCCATTCTAAGGACTTAAACCTTGCCTGTGATATAAATAGGACCTACTGGATTGATAGGTATGTATCCCAGAGACTGTCCTCTCTTTGGAACAGGCTCCCTATCCATGTGAAGCAGAGTTCCTCTCTAACCCAATTCAAGTGCATCTTGGACAATTGGGTGGGAAACCAAAAATTCATCCCTGGTTTGGCACCTATGTCTGTAATGGACACAGGTAACCTGTAAATTGTTCATCTCCCAGGCCCATGCTTATACTTATCAGGGGTATCAGAACTTGTCAGAGATTTGGGATGCATGTCTAGGCTTAAAAAGGCCCTTGTGGTTGTTAGCCTCGTTTGAAAGAACAAACCAAACCAGAACAAAGACAGACCAGCCTAGTAAAAACCTATGAACCTAAGCATGCCCTGGTATCACCACTCCTCAAATGGTTTAACTTAAGTTTATCTACATGTTTTGTCCCTAAAGTGATTCCCCATTACAAGGGAGTCCCTACTACAGACAGTGGGGATTTATAGATCAGTCAGCCTGAGGAGTATCATCTGCAAAGACATGGAATGTATTGTAACTGACTTTGCAAACTATATAAAAAATATTAGACCGGACTCGTAGAAGTTTGGCTGTTTCAAGGGAAGATCCTCCCTAATGAATCTTAATTTTGAAAGAGTTACACAAACTGTCAGTGGTGGTCATGGTGTTCACACAGTGAATATTGACCTGACCAGGATGTTGGACACCATACCCCAGGCTGGCATTGTAAGTAAGCTAACGGCTGTAAAAATAGATCCCTGTGTGGTTTGGCTAGCAAACGGGCTAAAAGATGCAGCCGACAAAATGTGAGTGGTGGTTTCTTCATCCGAAATTATGGATGTGACCAGTGATCCCCAGGACTCGGCGCTTGGACTCCTCCTTTTTGGCATTTACTTTTCTGATCCAGACTGGAAAAAACAAGAACGCTGGCTAATCAAGTTTGCAGATGACTATAAATTGGGAATACATTCAAGTCCTCTTCTGATATCTTAACTCTTCAGCAAAGACTTAAACTAGTAAATAACTGATATACAGAAAATGAGCTTGCAAAAAGTGCAGTATTGTCACATTTGGGAGACGTTCTTTCCCCTCAGCTTACGGCATAGACAATAATACTCTATCTCAAAATGAAATATTATCAGGAACCTTGAATCATGAGTTGATAATGTTCTCTCTTTCAATCATAATGTGACAACAGTAATAAAAAAAATCCCTATATGTAGCACAGGTAATTGTCATTAGAGTATCATTCAGATCTAAAGAGGTCATGTTCCCTTATATGTAACATTGATCCAGACAGTTGTGTGCAACTCTTTCTTTGGGATGTACCTCACTAGAACAAGTGGAAAGACCACAGGGGCATCTAAGAAGATCATGGATTGAAGGCAGTGAGTTACCGATAAAGCTTCTCAAAGGGAAGTCTGTGCCTTGCCTTGTGTGGCATTAGAGACCCTGCTATCCTCGATCTCATGTGTATCCACAGATTTAATAGTTCCACATATACCAGAACCAGGGATGCACATCTTCACTAGCAGATAAAATGTGATGGAGAAGATAGACTTATCATGCAACACATTCACAACCTCTGGAACAAACTACCCCTTCAGATTAGGCAGAATAATACACAATCATCCTTCAGATGGGACCTAAATGATTGGATGGTTATCCACAAATTCACCCTGGGCCTGACTGGCGTAGGCCTCCTAGAGAATGGAGGAACAGCCTGAGAGTGTTACTGGCAAGGTGTAAATCTTCCCAAGGTTGCAGATGGTGAAGCCAGACTGGAAGGAAAAGGGTAAGATAATATAAATGGTACTGTGTTTGTTTCACTGTGCAGTCCATGAATGCAACTGGAATTTTCCTACCAAGCTGTGGCTGCTTTATGCAAAGTAGTCCAAGGTGGAGAGGATTTAGAAGAAAGAAGGCCTTATTTATTGTATTCAATTAGTTAACATTTGTTAATCAATTGGGGGGGGCTTTTCCAAGCACTGTTTTCAGTTACAAGCCAAGCCAGAAAGACAAGTACTTAATTGCCAAAAGTTGAGTTTTACAGAATACAGCTTCATGAGTAAATGGAGCAGCTAAGGGTTACTGGTAGTACTGTATACATACAAAAATGCATTACAATACACAGGCGGTAAAAGTACTTTGAACAGCATAATGAAAAAAATATTCTTTTGTCTAATAAAGAACTGCTATAGTTGACAACTGACATTGGTGCATAAGGTAAAGGTGAAGTAATTGTAAAGGTATTTGAAACTAGAATACATGGGGAGGTCTTCTACTGTCTCTGAACCATTCACGTTTGTTTTCATTTGCAAGATGTGTATGCAGAGATTTCTTAAATAGTTTATTGTTATCAGTCTTTCTAATGGATTTAGGGATAAGGTACCAGGAGGCTGGCATAATTCTGGTACGTGACATCTCACAAATTGCAGTTTTAAAAGGGAGGTCTTTGTTATTATATGCAGTCTGAAGTACACAGAGTGTAGCCAGGTTTCTAAAAGATAACCAGAATTGTACAGCAACATTAAAATACAGTGAAGAAAATATTGTTTGTTCACTCAAGCATTCATAGGTCCAAAATGGTAGCCCAAGATTAATTTTCCTTAAATTAACTTACTTCAGAAAAGAAAATAAAAAAAAATCACTAGTCTTCTTCAGAAAAACATAGTGGGAGTTTTCCCAGCAGAGAACTTATCTGCCCAGCCCTGAAGGATTGATAAGCAACAGTCAGTAGCATGAAGTCTGCAGAAAGAATGCACATCAGCATCAAGAAAGCTCTGAAGTTCTTGGAACTCGAAATGTCCTTCTCTTCCTATGTTGCAGTATTCTTGGTGTGGGATTTTCCACCTCAAGCGACCCGTACATTGGCTCCTATACAAAAGCTTCAGTTTGGCTGTTGCAATTACGTGGAACATCACATGTAGGGCCATAAACAAGGGACCTTAAATGCGATGTCTGCACGTACATACCTCAGAACTTTTCAGCCGCTGATGACCGTCACATCGTGTGCTTCGCTCATTCACAAGACAAGATATCTTAAAGCTAAGCATCCAGTTGATGTTCATCGTGTTTCATTGTTGCAGTCATTACACTTGGGTTATCCTGCTGGCAGTCCTGCTGGCAGGCGACCCGCAGTCTGCCCGAGTTCCAAAGTCTTGGTCCGGAGTCGGTTGCTGTCGCCTCTTCCCTGACGTCAGTGCGCCAGGGGTATAAAAGTTGCAACCGACGCCATTTTCAAGTCTTTCTTGCCGTGCGGTGCCCAAAGCAAAAGCAGTTTGCAAGTGCCGGTCAGCCTACTCCTGAGATTTTCAAAATTGAGTTTCAGAACCGAAGTCTTCAATAAAGCTAAGTACCCTGTTGGGGAAACTTTTTCTTGCTCCAGACTGATGTCAGTAAAAGTTAATAATTGTATTTCTTGTGGGAAGCAAATACCTCATAAGGACTTTCACTCTTACTGTATTCCTTGCCTAGGCCCTGACCACAACGTCACTAGTTGTCAGTTTTGTGCTAGATTCAATAAACGCACTATTAAACGTCGGTTTGATTTTTGCTTTACATTATTTTGGCCGAAGGTTTAATTACATAATGCCGTTGGAACAACCGACGACCGGAATCTATAGAAAACGCAAAGACAAAGAAAAGGACAGGCATCCGAGGGCCAAAACCGACAAAGCCTCTTCTAGGCCAGTCACCGGTTCTCAGTGAGGCGCTTTCGCAGCCCCTGACACCCGCTACCTCAGAGCCACAGGCCGTAACCGACAGCCACGTGGAGACACCGAGGACTGTGGAAACTCAAGGTATTGGGCCTACGGAAACTATGCCCTCAGATGGGTCCGGAGCCGCTGAGCAGGCATCGGCTTCTGAGGGTGTTGTCAGACCTTCACAGCTTACAATTAAGCCCACTACAGCAGCAAAGGCAAAGTCAAAAACACCATTAAAGACAAGGAAACAAGTACAGCATTCTCCTGAATAGTCATCCATGCCAAAGAAACAGATGCTTAAAATGGCTGAAAACCTAATTACTTTAATCAGGGTTTTCCCATCCCCCTCCTGACAAAAGGTCTAGGCAAGACACTGATTATGAATCCTCTGACCAGGTTTTTATTTCCTCTGACTCTTTTTCTGGTCAGGGATATTCTCTCCCTCCCTATGAGGACTGTGATGCAGAAGAGCCCATACCTTCAGCCTCTCCACCTGAGGATTATTCTTTTGGGGAAACCCTGCACACCATGAAGAAGCATTTCCATTGGGAGAGCCAGGATTATTCAGAATCCAAGAAAAGGCTCAGAGACTTCCTTTTATTGCCTCAGCACAGGCCCCTGGCTATCCCCCCTGTGCTTGATATTGTTGATGATGTTTTTCTGAATCCAGTCTGTCTCCTGATTCTTTACCCCCTGCACCAGTCAAGCCAGACAGGTACTACAGAGTCCCTGACTCTCATAAATTTCTTTACAAAAACCCTGCTGCAGACCCAGAAACAATTTCTCAGGGTCCAAAAGGGGTTAAGGCTTCCACTGCTAAAAATCCTGTTCCTTCGAATAGGGATTCCAGAGCTCTGGACAGATGGGGGAAAAAAGTTTACACTTCTGCTACTGTAGCTGTAAGAGCTTTAAACTGTCAGTTTCACATGCTTAAATGCCAACAGTACCTCATGTCATTGTTAAAACAGAAAATGGTTTCAAATACAGAAGGTCCTGACAGTAAGGAAATGCAGGATTTATTGCATGCAGTTGAACAAGTGGGAAAGCTTACTCTGCAATGTGGTTTTGATTCATTAGAGGCTTCTTGTAGAGCCGCAGTTACAGGCTCTGTTATTCGTAGGCATGCTTGGTTGAAAGAACAAAGTTTACCTGACCATGTTAAAGTAAAATTATTGGATGCTCCATTACAGCATGATACTTTGGTGTTAAGGCAGAAGAGGTGTTAAAGAAAATGGAGGATAAAGCAAAGTCAGTGCAGACAGTGAAAGATTTCTTAAAGGTTCAACCACTTACATTTAGTAGAAACTGGCCTTCAAAAAATTGGTCCTTTCCACTGTCAGATAGGCCACACAGAGGCAGATACAGACGCCCAAGAGGCAGATGTCAGCCCCAAGGCTCCTACCGACCTAAACATTGGGGTGCTTCAGCCCCCAAAGGAGGGGAAGACAAATCACAACCTTATAGGAAACAGTCCCAATGACTTCCCTCTGCAAATGCCTAGCACTTACCTTTTGACAGCACCCCTAGGGGGGAAGCTAGCACTTTTCTCAAAAAATTGGCACATGATCACCCAGGACCAATGGGTGCTGAATATTGTTTCTCAGGGTTACAGGTTCCACTTCCACACGCTTCCAAAACCAAAAGGTATGCCAGACCTGCCACAAATCCAATGGGCAGAGGCACAAAAACAGATAGCTGCTCTTATGGACATGGGAGCTATTCAAAAAGTTCCACAGCAAGAACATGGACAAGGATTTTACTCAAGACTTTTCTTAGTACCCAGAAAGGACAAAGCCTGGAGACCAATACTGGACCTGTCAATCCTAAACACTTTCCTGGATGTTCCAAAATTCAAAATGTTAACACTACATCAACTTCTGCCCATGCTGGGCAAGAAGGCTTGGCTAGTTACTTTGGACCTCAAGGAGGCATACCTGCATGTCCCAATCAGACAATCTTGCAGAAGATACCTCAGATTCTTAGCAGGCTCAATGCATTACCAATTCTCTGCACTGCCCTTTGGCTTATCTACTGTGCCCAGGGTCTTAACAAAATGCCTGCACCAGTAATTGCATTTTGCAGACAAAAAGGAATTCAAATATATCCCTACTTGGACAACTGCTTTATTCAAGCAGAGAGCAAGGACATTCTTCTAAAGCATCTGGCATTTGGCGTTTGTAAAAAGATTGCTAATTTGCCTAGGGTACACAGTAAACGAAAAGAAATCAAAACTAGTGCCCTCTCAAGAGATAATATTCCTGGGTGCAAGCTTAAATACAACTGCCCCAGATGGCTTATCTCACGCCAGACAAACAAAGGCAACTGACTCATTACTTTCAAATGATGGCAACAAAAACCCAGCTCCCTGCAAAAAAAATTCTGCAGGCCCTAGGCTTCATGGCATCCTGCATTCTATTAATTCCATATGCAAAACTGCATATGAAGAAACTACAATGGTAAGTGTTTGGACTCAGCATTGTCACAGCCTGGAGACAGTCATAACTTTAATTCCCTGCTTACAACAGGAGTTTCGATGGTGGGCCCAGGCCTGTCACCACAACAAGGGACAGTCCTTCACTTTACCCACAGCCAGGCAGACAACAACGGATGCATCGGATTATGCCTGGGGGGCACATATGGCAGGAAAATGTATTCAGGGCACGTGGCCCAAGGAACAAATGCATCTTCACATCAATCAAAAAGAGATGCTAGCTGTACAGAATGCCCTGACAGCTTTCAAGGACCTATACATCCAGGACAACTATTAATAAAGACGGGCAATACCACAGTTATGTGGTACATAAACAAGCAAGGGGGCACACATTCCTACCCCCTATGCAGGCAAGCCATGACTTTGTGGAACACAGCACTGACTTATCAAGTACATCTGCAGGCACAATTCCTGCCAGGAACAAAAAATACACTGGCAGACGAAATAAGCAGAAATCTCATGGATCCTTAAGAATGGAAACTAAATCCACAGGTGTTCAGCATGATAACGAGGAAATGGTGACACCCAGACATAGATCTTTTTGCCTCCCCTCACAATTACCAAATACAGAAATTCTGCACAAGAACTTAACACTCTCAAGCATGGAAAGTGGATGCTCTGTCTTTCAGCTGGAAAGGCCTGACAACCTATGCCTTCCCACTGATGCCTCTCCTTACCAAGGTACTACTAAAAGTCAGACAAGAAAGGCCAAAAATGATCCTGATTGCCCCAGACTGGCCACGCCAGCACTGGTACCCAATCCTTAAGAGCTTGTCTCAAGGGCCCAGCTTGGCCTCTACCTCAAATTCCTCATCATCTGACACAACAAAATAATCAGATTCTGCAGAGTCAACTCAGAACCTTAAATCTGGCAGTATGGTAGATAATGTAGCCACTCAGACTGCACCTCTCTCTAAAGCTGTTATGAATGTTATTTTAGAAGCCAGGAGGCCCAGCACTAGGAAATCTTATGCAGAAAAATGGAAGAGATTCTGTGCTTGGAACCAGGCACAAGGACACAAACCACTTGTCCCTAATATACCTCAGATTTTACAATACCTAACTGAGATGCTGGACAAAGGCCTATCTTTCTCATCAATTAAAATACATGCCTCTGCCATTTCAGCTCATTACAATACGGAACCTCCTATTTTTTCACATCCTCTACTACAACAGTACCTCAGAGGGGCAAAAAATATAAGACCCCCCAAGGAGAGCACCAGTACCAACTTGGGATCTCAATTTTGTTTTAGAAAAACTCACACTGCCTCCTTTTGAACCAGCCAGCACAGCTGATCTAAAATTCGTATCATGGAAAACTGCTCTGCTCCTAGCAATAACTTCAGCAAGAAGAGTCTCAGAGTTACAGGCATTAATGGCTGTGGAACCTTTCGTCATTTTTCATCAGGACAGGGTCTCACTTAGGACAAACCCAACATTCATGCCAAAAATGGTCTCCAATGTGGCCTTGAACTAAACCATTCATTTGCCTACTTTCTACCCAAATCCACAGAATAAAGGGGAGAGACTTCTGCACTCTTTGGATATACACAGACAGCTACGATTTTACCTGGACAAAATAAAAGCTTTCAGAAAAACTGAGCAACTGTTTGTAGCCTATGCTGCAGGATCACAAGGAAAGCCTATTACAAAGCAGACAATTTCAAAATGGATAGGCTACTGCATCCGCTTCTGTTATGCACAGCATGGCAAATCAGTGCCTAAGGGCATTAGGCCTCATTCTACCAGAGCAGCAGCCACTTCAGCAGCTTTTCTCAGAGGTGTACCAACCAAAGACATTTTAGAAGCTGCAACCTGGAACTCAGTGCACACTTTCACCAACCACTACCTACCACTTACCCCTCTACTCTAAATCCAGAGCAGGCTTTGCCACTGCAGTTCTGCAGGGCCTGGTAGCCTCTCCAAATCCAATTTAGACCCAGCCGCCCAACCTCAGCTTTGGGATTCTACCCAAGTGTAATGACTGCAACAGTGAAACACGGTGAACATAGTACAGTTGTGTACCTACCATAAATGTAGATGTTTGAGTGTATTCACTGTTGCAGTCCAGGTTACCCACCCACCATCCCCCTTTTCATTGCTGGGACTTTTCTGTACTTCTCAACTCTATACAACCTATGTGGTGTATTTGCTTGTAGATGAAGGAAATGTTTATAGTAATATAAGCATGTTTTTTGGCATATTTTTATCTTTCCAGCCTTCCTATCTGGGGGCACCTGACATCTGGGGCAAGAAAAACTGAAGAAAATGGCGTCGGTTGCAACTTTTATACCCCTGGCGCACGGACGTCGGGAAGAGGCGACATCAACCAACACCGGACCAAGACTTTGGAACTCGGGCCGACTGCGGGTCGCCTGCCAGCAGGATAACACAAGTGTAATAACTGCAACAGTGAATACACTCGAACATCTACATTTATGGTAGGTACACAACTGTACTTTTTTTTTTCTTCTTTAACCTATAGCTAAAGCTTGGTTTGTTGTAACAAACTTTAGCCAATGTCAGCAAAAAAAGGGCAAATGCCAATGCAGGCACCAGATACCCCATATAGATATGCACGACCGCTGCGTTTTTTTTGTCTAGGCCGGGAGCCTGATCACAGTGCTTGCTCTAGCTGCCAATCTTTCATTCCTAAGACCCTGTGCAGCTGGCTGGCTGTACTTAATCTTTACCTAGAAAACCGGCGACTTAAAAAAATTTGAACTTAGGATGGATCCTGTTTCGGAAGCCCCGACTGAACTTCCGCAAAAGAAGGCCAAGATTCCTAGGCCCTCTTCTAATGCCTCTCCATTTTGGAAGCCCCTCCAGCTACCAATTTAGGAGTTGAGGGACGTCCTACAGATCCGTTTTCTTCTATGGCGACCTTTGAGGAAGCCACTTCACATTTGATGACAAGCACATCCCCGGAGCTAACCCAGACATCAGCTACCGCCGAAGTTGAGGGGGAACCAGACAGCCAGGCCTGTGACCGGGATTCCTCCTCCCTACGCAGCTACCCTTAGCCAGGCATCTGATTCCAGGCCTACGTCTACCCCAGTTAAAAAGAGATAAAAAAACAAACATCTGGCTACACCTGCCAAAGGCCTACCCAACTGGCAGTCCTTCATCTCATCTTTGATGCAGGCCTTTATGGCCCTTAGGCCATCAGCCTGTTCTCCATCTACTCTTCCTCTCCTCAGCCCTAACCTTGCCTCTGTTTCCTCTCTTCCACCACCTACCTCACAAGACAGGGAAGAAGAGCAAGAGACCTATTATTCATCTTCTGATGAATCAGTATCTTACACCTCCCAAATAGCCCCTCCTCAAGAGTATTATTCCGCAGATGAATCCATTGAAGGGGACTCCCCTCCAGAGAATATCACCTTTGGTGAGACTATAACCAAAATGAAGGAATACTTCAAATGGGACACATCTCAAGTGTCTGATACTGAAAAAAGGTAATTTGATCTATTAAAAGTGGAATTTCCCACCCCTTCTGCCATTCCACCTGTCATTCCTACCTATTTAGATGCCTTTTCCCTTAGCATCAAATACACCAGATTCTCAGCCACCTGCCCCTAAGAGGCCAGACCGCTTCTACAAGGTGCCTGATGACCAGAAATTTCTAGTCAGACCACCCCTGGCAGATCCTGCTATGATTGCCATTTCACCAGATAAACAATCCAGACTGATTCCGTCTGCCTCTCTCTTACCTACGGACAAAGATAGCAAAACAATGGATAGAATTGGAAGTAAGGTTTACATCTGTTCCACATTGGCCTTTAGAGCCATCAGCTATCAAACCCCTGTGTCCAAATATGCTGTCGACCTGGTCTCTCAAGCTGCCACTCTGCTGGCTGCTACTCCAGACTGCCCCACTAAATCTGGCATCGTTTCCAAACTATCTCTGGCTGCCCAAGTAGCCAGACACTCCATTAAATGTAGTTATGATGCTCCGGAGGCCTCTGCACACTCTGCAGCATCTGCCACTGTACACGGGAGATATTCCTGGCAACGTCTGCAACACTTACCAAAAGACTTCAAGTCCAAAATCTTAGATACCCCTCTTTACCCTGACTTCCTATTTGGTAAGCTCCCGCTCTATTAAAAAATCTGCAAGAAAAGAGTAAGGAATTGCAAGCCATCATGCATCTTCTGATGCCCCCTATTCCTAAATATTGCAGGAATTACCCTGCCAAAGCCACCTTTGTCAGAAGAAACCCTGCCCCATCTGGACCTACCTCTTCCCAGACACAGAAGACAAACCCCTTCCAGGCCAGCTGTCTCAGCACCCCTCTAGATAGCCCTTTCAAGATAGGAGGCCCCAACAATGCGTGACTACCTTGCCCATCTCCTCCTTTCCGCCCACCTCTCCCACTGCCCCTCCTTTTGGAAAACCATCACCACAGACAAATGGGTTCTGGCTGTTATTCAAAAAGGATACTTCCTCTCCTGGAAAGAAAGGCTAGCCTTAAGGGGTGTCCCCATCCCCCAAAAAGTCAGCGACACCTTTTCCCACAGATTATGACAGACCTTCTGAACTTGAGTACAATAGAACTTGTCCCCCCAGGGCAGGAAGGAAAGGTCTTCTGTTCAAGACTATTTCTGGTCCCCAAAAAAGATGAACCATGCAGACCCATTCTAGACTTTTCCTTCTTAAACCTATTCTTAAAAGTGCTCACCTTCAGAATGTTGTCCCTACCAAATTTACTTCCTCTCATACCAGCCCAGGCTTTCATGGCCTCACTCGACCTGAAAGAAGCCTTTCTGCACATACCCATTCAACCTTCCCACAGTAAATTCCTGTGTTTTTCTGGACCCTCCTCTCACTTTCAATTTACTGCATTGCCCTTTGGTTTGCCCACTATTCCCAGAGTGTTCACAAAATGCCTGGCACCTGCCATAGCCTATTGCGGAACACAAGGAATTCAGATTTACCCCTACCTGGACGACATCCTGATCCTGGCAGTTTGCAAGGAAACCCTGTTAATCCACCTAGAGTTCACCATATGCCTACTTCAAATACGGGTTCACCCTCAACTTCCCAAAATCCTCCTTGACCCCAGAACAAGACAAAACATTTCTGAGTTGCAAGATCAAAACTGACATAATGAAAGCCTTTCTTCCCCAGGACAAGGTCAGCTCCCTGACCTCCCATTTCAAAGCCCTTCTGCAGACCCAGCAAATAACTGCAAGGCAATTCCTACAAACCCTCGGCCTAATGGCAGCCACCATCCCCATTCTAACTCTAGCCAGAATGCACATGCGAAAGCTACAGTGGTATCTAAAAAATGTATGGTCACAGCACCAACATCCTCTAGAGCAGGAAATTACTCTCCTGCCCTGCCTACAGTCAGAGCTAAAATGGTGGATTCAGCAAGCTCAGCTGAACCCAGGTCTTCCACTGCAGTTACCCCTCCAAACCAGTTCATGCATACAGATGCTTCAGACCTAGGATGGGGAGCCACAATGGCAAACTACAAGGTTCAAGCAAAGTGGCACCCTCCTTAACAAACACATCACCGTGAGGGAAATGACAGCAGTCCTGGCACTGAAAGCCTTCCTTCCATTCCAACAACCAAGTGTTCTCCGAGTAGTAACAGACAACACCACAGTTATGTGGTACCGCAACATGCAGGGAGGGGCAAAAGACTACCACCTTTGCAGACTAACCTTACTAATCTGGGACCTAGCCTCACAACACAACTTGCCCTGCAGGTAACCTACATCCTCTCTCTGGACAACAAACAAGCAGACCTTCTTCTCTTCAAATCATGAAAGGATGCTGGACAGAAATGTCTTTCTAGATATTGTCCACTGGTGGGGCACACCTCAAGTAGATTTGTTCACCCCCCCCCCCAGAACAGACAACTATAGACCTTCTGCTCCAAGACCTACTTCCCACTAACTTGGTGAGTAGACGCATTCAGCATTTCATGGAAGGGAAGATTTCTATAGTCCTCCTTAAAATCAGGCGAGACAAACCAAAAATCTTGTTGGTGACCCCCTTCTGGCCAAGGCAGTACTGGTTCCTCCTACTTCTCAATCTAGCCAAGGGCAGTCACCACAACTTTCCCCAAAAGGTGGACCTTCTGACACAACAAAAGGGAACCCTCATCCACCCACACTTGCAGATGTCACTGACACTGTGGGGTGATAAACTTCTAATTCCCTTCAGGCACCACTACTCAGAGGATGTGCTCTCAGATCCTGAGGGAGGCCAGGAAACCTACTTCAAGTAAATCGTATTTAGTTAAATGGGAAAGATTTTTAAAATGGTGTGTGGGCAAGGGCAGGGATCCATGCATCGCAGATCCCCCACCCCCCCAGTTCTTGCCTGTGTGTCAACTAGTAAAGGGGAACTTTCTTACTCTTCAGTGAAAATCCACCTTTCAGCAGTCTCAGCCTGCCTGCCACTAGACCCTCCCCTACTAGTCAGGCTCAATGTAAAGCTATTCTTTAAAGGGGTCTTACACATCAGACCACCAAGAAAACCCATCCCACCACCATGGGACCTGAACATCATCCTGGAAAAACTAACCCAGTCTCCATTTGAACCAGCTAGTACGGCTACTCTGCAAATGTACACATGGAAGACCGTCCTACTAATGGCATAACTTCAGCCAGAAGTGTGTCTGAATTACAGGCCCTGATGGCCTGCCCTCCATACACTATCTTCCACAAGTACAGGGTAACACTAAGAACCAACCCTTCCTTTATGCTGAAGGTGGTCAATGATCTGTCCTTAAACAAATCTATTCATCTACCCACCTTCTACCCTTCTCCTACCAGTGAAAGTGAGAGAATACTCCACTCCCTGGATGTACACAGACAACTAAGGTTTTACCTAGACAAAACAAAATCTATAAGAAAATCCAATCAGCTCTTTGTTTACTTCCACCCCATGGCCCCCTGGGCAAGGCAGTCTCCAAAGAAACCATCACATGTTGGATTAGAAAAGCTGTTTGCCTATGTTATTCACACCATGGCAAAAATCTCCCATAGGGAGTTAAAGCTCACTATACCAGGGCAGTGGCAGCCTCCAAAGCCTTCTTAAAAGGCCTGGACACTGCATCCATACTAGAAGCAGCCACATGGTCCACCATTCACACTTTCACCAAACACTACAAGTTCGACAATGTCTCCAGAACACGTGCAGGATTTGCCAGAGCAATCCTGCAGGTCTTTGTGGAATCAGCTTCTTCTGCCTCCTCCCTTCCTTCCAGCTAAGCTGTGGTACTCTCCCACACCAAGAATATTGCAACATAGGAATAGAAGGACATAGAATAGTTATGTAAAATCTTACCATAACCATAGATGTCCTTCTCTTCCATGTTGTCGTATTCCTTCCCACCCACCTAACCCCGTTATCCTTTTCTCTCACTCATTACTGACCTGTCTTAGGTCTCCTGGGGGTTGTACCCTACCCTGTGACCAATTTAACCACAAAATGACTTCTTGATCCTATGACTGACATCACTGGATGTCCTTCAAGAATGCAACTGCAGTCCTGACATATGGATTGTCCTGCCTCAGGCAGCCCTTAAGTCGGCCAGATTCCAAAATCTGGGTCCGGCGTCGGCCGATGTCGCCTCCTCCCCGACATCAGAGCGGCTGGAGTATAAAGGCATCAGCCGACGCCATCTTCTTCAGTCTTTCTTGCCGCGCGGTGCCCGAAGCAGAAGCAGTTCGCAAGTGCCGGTCGGTCAGCTCCTGTGTTTTCAGTTACCGAAGTCATCTAAAAGCTAAGTACCCCGTTGGGGAACATTTTTTTCTTGCCTCAGCCGATGTCAGAACAAATTGAGAAAGTTAATAATTGTTTGTCTTGTGGTAAACAAATACCTCATAAGGACTTCCATTCTTACTGCCTCCCTTGCCTGGGCCCAGACCACGACGTCTCGGCATGTGCTGCCTGTGCTTGCTTTAATAAGTGCACTCTCAGGCGCCGGGCAGAGTTTGCCGAAGACTTTTTTGGCGAATCCTACGTTTACAACATGCCGTCGGAACAACCGACAGCACAAACTACCAAAAAACGAAAGGACCGGGACCGACATCCTCGGCCCTCGTCTTCTACCGATCTAACGCCTAAGCCCTCCGCGAGTGCTTCGGTCCCTTTGGAAGCGGTAATTCTACCGCTCCAGGCCGACGACACCGCGTTAACTCATCCCTCGGTCTCAGAGACTACACCGGTGCCGGTTGTTGATTTTCCTCCGGAAACCGAAGTTCTGGATCTACCCGACACCATTCCCATGGACAAAGTTACCCCTGCACGTGGGGCAGCTAGGCCTCCTGTATCCATGTCAATCAAGGCCTTTGCACGTGCTAAGGCCGCCAGCCAGGCCAAGGCCCATCCTAAACCTACTTCTCAGGCCCCTTCTTCTGACAGACAAATCATGTCTCTGGCTGCAAATCTAATCTCTCTTATCAGGGGGTCTCAGCCTCACCCAGACAGAGGTTCTCAGCCGCCTGCAGAAAAAAGGCCTAGAACTGAGCAGGCAGACAACCTCTCTTCAGATGAAGCCTCTGGGGATTCAGAGCATTCAGATACCCAAGAAGAATCCTTCCAGGCCTATGAGGACTCTGATGCTGAGGAATCTATTCCCTCTGCCTCTCCTCCAGAAGATTTTTCTTTCGGTGAAGTTCTCCACTCCATGAGGGAACATTTGAAGTGGCAGGGTCAGGAATTTTCCGATTCTAGGAAAAGGCTACGTACCTTCCTTAAGTTACCCCAGCACAGACCTTTAGCTATCCCTACAGTTTTGGATGTCCTGGATGATGTTTTCTCCGACTCCAGTGCTTCCCCTGATTCTCTCCCTCCTGCTCCTGTCAAGCCAGACAGATACTACAGGGTCCCTGACACTCACAAGCATCTCTTTAAGGCCCACTCTGTGGATCTGGAAACTATTTCACAGGGCCCCAAAGGAGTGGCTGCCTCCTCAGCCAAGAATCCACTGCCAGTTGACAGGGAAGCAAGGTCCCTGGAGAGATGGGGTAAAAAAGTTTATACCTCTTCCACCCTTGCCATGAGGTCACTTATCTGCCTTTTTCATATGTTTCAGTACCAGGATTATTTACTGGATGATTTGCAGAAAAAGATAGCCTCTCCTGAGCCTATAGATAGAAAGGCATTGCAGAATTTGGTTCATAATACACAGGTTAGTAATCATTTTCTACAGTGTGGTTATGATGCATTGGAGGCTTCATGTAGGGCAGCTATGACAGGGGCTGTTATCCGTAGACATGCTTGGTTGAAAGAACAGCCACTGCCAGATAATGTTAAAGTAAAGCTCCTGGATGCATCTCTGGATAAACAGAAGCTTTTTGGTGCTAATGCTCAGGATGTGTTGAAATCTATTGAGGAGAAGGCAAAATCAGTACAGACAGTAAAGGATTTCCTCCAGGTTCAGCCACCAAGGTTCAGCAGGAATTGGCCTTCAAAGAATTGGTCCTTTCCAGACTCTGACAAGTTTCAAAGGGGAAAGAACAGGCGTGCACGGGGTAGAGGGCAATACCGAGGCTCCTACAGGGGACGCCAATGGCAACCACAAAATCAGAGAAGTGGCACAGGTAGTTCACCTGCACCACAGGGACAATCACAATGACGTACCTTTCACTCTGCCTACCAAGGCTCAAAGAGAAGCACCTCTAGGCGGAAAATTATCTCTATTCTCAAAAAACTGACACATTATAACAAAGGACAATTGGATTCTGGACATAATAGACAGAGGTTACAGGTTCCACTTCCATACCTTACCAACAGGACAAGGCATGCCAAACCTGCCACAAAATCAAAGGGCAGAGGCACTCATAGAAGTCTCAAAGCTGTTACAAATAAAAGCAATAGAGAAGGTTCCTCCTCAGGAACAAGGCCAGGGATTTTATTCAAGACTGTTCCTTGTTCCAAGAAAAGAAAAACAATGGAGGCCTGTATTGGACTTGTCCGTTCTAAATACTTTTCTCATGGTGCCAGAATTCAAGATGCTGACGTTACAGCAACTTCTTCCCATGCTGGGCAAGGGGTCTTGGCTGGTTACTCTGGACCTCAAGGAGGCATACCTGCATGTCCCTATCAGACACAGTTGCAGAAGATACCTCAGATTTCTTGCAGGAACAGAGCACTATCAATTCTCAGCATTGCCGTTTGGCTTATCTACTGCGCCCAGAGTATTCACGAAATGCCTGGCATCAGTAGTGGCACATTGCAGACTCCAGGGTATTCAAATATACCCTTACCTGGACGACTGCCTAATACAAGCATGGAAAAAGTGTGCCAGCTAATATTAGACCACACTCCACCAGAGCTATGGCCACATCCACAGCTTTTCTAAGAGGAGTGGCTACAAAAGATATTCTAGAGGCTGCTACATGGAGCTCCGTGCATACATTTACCAAACACTACAACCTGCCATTATACTCCAGATCCCGAGCAGGCTTTGCTTCAGCAGTCCTGCAGGGCCTTCTAGCTACACCATCTCTTGCTTAGTCCTACCACCCCCAGCTTGGCTATGGTATTCAACCCATATGTCAGGACTGCAGTTGCATTCTTGAAGGACATAGTACAGTTTTGTACCTACCATAAATGTAGATGTCCGATAGATATGCAACTGCAGTCAGGTTTTCCCTCCCTCCTACCCCTCTGTTTTTCCCCGTTTGGGTCCTTTCTCCCCTTACCTATCAGCTGGGGTTATATATTATGGTGTATCTGTTTATTACTGTTGTGCATGTCTGGTTTTATCTGTTTATCCATTCACAAAATTTAGCCTTCCTTGGAGGGCACCTGGCATCTGGGGCAAGAAACACTGAAGAAGATGGCGTCGGCTGATGCCTTTATACTCCAGCCGCTCTGACGTCGGGGAGGAGGCGACATCGGCTGACGCCGGACCCAGACTTTGGAATCTGGCCGACTGAAGGGCTGCCTGAGGCAGGACAACCCATATGTCAGGACTGCAGTTGCATATCTATCGGACATCTACATTTATGGTAGGTACAAAACTGTACTTTACTCTACTTCAGCTGGGCCTTCAAGTTCTGAGGTCGGTGTGTGCAGGCATCACATTTAAGGTCACAGGTTTATGGCCCTATGTCTGACATCCCATGCAACTGCAACAACCAAGCTGAATCTTTTGTATAGGAGCCGACGTGCAGGTTGACTTAGGTGGAAAACCCCCACACCAAGAATACTGCAACATGGAAGAGAAGGACATCTATGGTTATGGTAAGATTTTACGCAACTATTCTTTGCTTTTTTATGTGGAGCTGTGCTCGAGCTCCTGGTTGGTCATATCCTTGGCAGGATATGACCTGAATAGCTTATGATGTTGCAACAGTGATCTAATGATTTTTCATCATCTCTCTTTGTAATACTTCGAGATGATGCAACATTTTGATAGATTTAACTTGTCAGAGTTCAAGCTTTTAATAGACAAAGAGATTCTGCATTTGGAGGAGAGAGCTTGGAGTATTGCCAAGGCTTCTGAATGAAATTGCATAGGTACATAATGCTACAATTTTCCTAGTCCCCAATCCTTACAGTTGAGAACAAAATGTTACATCTCTTGACAGCAGTGATGTGTGGCACAGGAGGTCCAAATGGCTTTTCCAGTTTCAGCTATAATGCTATTAAGCGAAGCTGGTCTTGTTTTAAACATGCATTTGGCATAACATTTGTTTTACTGTTTCTTTTAGCATGGCAGCGTGTATCTTCTAAACTAATGTTTTGCCCAACTAATTTGAAAAAGGACTGCAATATTAAAGGTATGAACAGTGCTCTCTAGAGGCATGTTTGACTTGGCTTACATGCATGTACATATGCAAGATTAATGTAAGTAAACTGTCAAAGGGCGTGTAGTTAAAACAGATTCCTGAAATATTCCTGGATGGTAATTTTCATGTACTGGGCTAAGTCACTTAACTGACATTGTCATGAATACTTGCTGTGAATCTGCTTTTGTATAAAAGGTATTGGACTGTTGTGCAGCATGAATATGCTGATATTTTGACAAATATTTAATTTCTCAATAACACTTCTGGTGGAAGAGATTTGCTTCACTTTGCATCCAAAGGCATTTGTAAATCAGGGTGGCTACTTCATTATATATATCTTTATTTGTTACACTATGAATTACTATATCACTAGTAGTGACATTAAAATAGGCTTAGCATTTTATGTCAAGTCTGCACAGTGGTCAGGAATATCTCTTTACCAAAATGGTAGAGTCAGTGAGTGAGAAAGTATGATTTATTGTCAAGAATAATTGTGGTATGTGCAACATAAATATTGATGTTAATAACTTGAGTGAAGAGTTTATGGCTGTACTGCAGGATATCGCAAGGAAGCCTACTTAATGCTGCAAAACTCGCTTAGCCTCTGCTTTCCAGATACTTATACTTGCTTAGCAGTAACTACAGTGATATGCATATTTGCAAATATTATGTAAATATTTTGGTCAGTGTCTGTCCCGAAGAGTTTTGGAACAACATTTTCATAGATGATGTCTGCACACACATCAGGAATGGATCCTGACCCAAATGGGAGTGGTTAGTATGTGAGAAAGTGTAATTTATTGTATGCCAATTGTGAATGTATGTCGTAGTTATAATAATTTGACCCAAAAAAGTTTATGGTGTTTTCTGGTTTTAAATGAAAGCCTTTGTAATGCTAGAAAATGTCTCACTCATACATGGTGTTTAGCTGTTGCCTGTTACCAGGCAGTTATACCCGTTAAGCAGTACATTCTGCGAGTAAGCATAAATCATCATTAACCCCCTTTTTCTCATTTTCTGTGTGGAGTCAGGTTGTCGTGTCAACTATTGCCATCTCTTTGTCTGTTCAGTGCCACTCTCCTACCTCCTTTAGACACTCATGCCTGAATGCTTGACTGTCGCACAGGTCTGCTCCCTCACAATCCTTCCACCTTTTTGCTGGATGCCATCATTTCCTCTTGCTTTCTTCCTGTCTGTCCCAAATCTTCCTCACCAGATTTTCTGCTTTTCTGCCTGGACCACTGTAACCTGTTCTCTTTGACCTTTTCTGCAGTTGCTGCTACTTTGGCTTCTGTTCTTATGTCCTCATATCTGTGTGTGTCCCACAGTTTGCATTCTACCACCCATCTCAGACACTTCATCTCCATCACTTCCAGATTACTCAACTGCTCTGCCTTTACTGCCCAGGTTTCTGTACTGTACAGTAGTACAGGTTGCACCACTGTTTTGTAAACCTTACTTTTCAGTTTCTTTGGTATTCTTCTGTCATACACTGCACCAGACACTATGTGCAAGTTGGCTGCAGCCCTTCTGATCGTAGCTTTCACCTCATCATTCAGACTTTCATTTTCTTCAACCGCCTATCCCAGATACTTGAAGCTGTTAACCTGCTTTACTATTTTCCCTTCTGTCTCAATTCTCCGCTTCTTCTGATTTCCCCCATTTGCTGCCATAACAAAATATGCATAAATGTATTTGTAAAAATATCTCTAGACTGTTTCCACTTGGAAGCATTATGCAACGGCATTTCCTAGGCAAAGTCGGCACTTCATTTAGCAATGGCTACTGGTAAGTAAGCTAAAAAGTGCAATTTTTCCATGCCAAGTTATGAACGTGTGCCATGTCCGTTTATCTGGTAATAATTTGATCCAGGAGTTGCGTACGTGGTTCTTCATGATATAAAATGAAATTTTATGTTGTGTTGGAAAAGATCTCACTGATATCTGCTGTCTAACTGCCTCTGTTTTGTATATAGCTGTATTTGTTTAACAATAAAGTATGCATATCTGCATAAATGTCATATTTGTGTAAATATCTCATGCATTGTCCACTGGGAAGCATTGTGAAACTGTATTTTATATGCCAAGTCAGCATATAGGTCAAAAGTGCATCCTGAGCCAAATGGCTAGTCTGTACTTGAGAAAATCTTGAGCTATTTTCCTTAAATATGAATATGTGCCATATGTGGATAATTTTGTTAGTAACTTAAACCGTAAGAAATTTGTATGGTAATTTGTGATGTCAAATGTAAGCTTACAGACTACTGTATTAACTTTGTGTCTAATTAGCACTGTTTTCAGTATATTTGCACTTTCTAGTCATATATGTAAATATGCATAAATGTCATATTTCTGTAAATCTCTTAAAAATGGCACCATCACAATTGCTTTATAACAACTGTGATAGTAGGGCCTGTCTACTATGGTTACAGATATGGTGCAGTTTCAGTTACTGGAATGCATTTGTGCAGGATTTATTTCTCAGTCCTCACTTATGAAGATGACTGTGCTGAGCAAGTTTCACATTTATATTTTGTTAGTAACTTTTGCAGTTCTCAAAATATGTTTGAGTTTTTTAAAGGTATGTGTCGTAACTGAATTGTCAGTAAAATATTTCAGATGGAAGCTGCCCAGCTAGGAACTCTGCAAGTGTCAGGAGTTCTGAAATGTCATAGTAACTAGGTGTTAATGAATTAGTGTAATTTAAAAAAATGGGAAGTAATATTGAGATGGATTTTAAACTTCAGTTTCGTTATCACCAAAACACAACTGAATGCAAACTGAAAGAAATGGATGCATCTTACAAAAAAACATTAAGCAATCATTCTTTACCTTGCTCTTCCTTTCACATCTCAGTTGCTTAATCACTGTATAAATTCATCTGTTTTTCTAGAATTTTGTCCCATAATTTTTTTGCCTCCTAAGTCTGCTTATTAATTTAAACTCCAATTCTTAATCACTCTTTCATTTGCAGTGCTTCCTTTTCCACTTCCTTACACTTACTTTAATGTACAGGCATGCTTAGTTTACCTGTTCATTTAAAACGGTGTAATGCTCAAAACACAGCCTTGTCCCCCTCTCCCCACTCACTCCTGTAATCCCCATCTTTCCAAAAGTATAAATGTGTTTTCAGCACTATATCCATATTGTGTAAAGTCTTGATGCCTGTCCATTACAAAAATACTAAAATCCTATGTTGTGTCCACATTACTTAATAGCCTCCTTTCTCCTGTCATGTCAAGTAGCCCCCACAGTTATGTCTGTGTTGGCATCTACACCAGTCAAGTGAACACCTCTAAGTAAACCATCTGTATAGAGCACCAGTTAGTATACTACAGATATTTCTCATTGTAATCCAGTAGCATTATTCAGTCTGCCAATCTAAAGTATGTCCCTGCTTCCATCCACCATTGGCATACCTCCCTTTCAGCATAACAATCAGGGGGCATGACACACACAATACTGTATTTCTCTAAAATACCAACATGAAAAAAAATGTGAACTTCTAATCTGTTACAGCCTCACTTTTATGTCTGACCATCTTTGAAGTACATATACCACATTTGACATAAAGCTGTTCTCCATTCTTGTCCTCCTTATTCATGTGTCAGACATCACAACTCCAGTATATAAAACACCCAGCAATTCCTTCTCTTCCAGGTTCCTGAACTTATTGCCATCTGCATGCCAATGTTCTGAAGATAAAGGCAGTCCTCCTCGGTCTGCAGGCATTTCAGAACTCCCTACCTCAAGGTGCAGCTGCTCTCCACTCCAACAACATGGCATTAGTTTGGTACATAAAAAGTAAGGAGCAATATATGCTTGCTTCTTTTTAGAGAGGCAGAAAGGGTCTGGGAGCAGACATCGCTAACCGATAATTTTCTTTATCACCAGCTGCATTCTTGGGGAGGCCAGTTCTGTAATGGGCAGGCATCAGTCATAGTTTACTGTTGCCATATGAGTTGTCCATAACTGTTTTGGCAAACCAGAAGCTGTTTTGTTGCAGGAAGAAGCCTTGCTGCAAATTCTTAGTGTTTGTAACGAGTGCCAATTGCAATAACTTCTTTTCCCTCATCTCCTTTATAGGGAGACCCCCAAGGGGTACTGTCATACAAAAATTGCCACTAAGATTTCTTTTATTTATCCTTAATCTAAACTTTATTTAGGAAATCAGGCAAAACAACTACATAGTTACTACAATTCCAGTGATGACCAGGGATACTTCATGCCTGCCTTGGGCTGAGACGCATCTTTTCTTCTGTCTAGAGACTTAACAAAAGGAAAGCATATAAGTGCAAATGGATATCATTTTCTGTTTGGGCTATTTCAGAAAGGTTAGATTTTTTTACTGCTCCTTTGTATGTCATTTTGCTTTATCTTTCTCAAATCTTTGACAAGTCTAAGTTGCTGTGTTACACAGCTCAGCAAGCTCCTGCCTGGTGCCCTGCAGACTTCTACAGCAGCAGAGAGACAAAAGAGAGACTTTAGAGTGATTAAGTATAATTTTTCTGCATTTTCTTGCTGCCTTTAGCTAATTCCGCCTAAAACGCAGATTTTCTAGAGTTTTTGTTATTTAAAAAGCTTGTTTCAGCTACTTATTGTACTTATTTTACTGCCTGCACTTTAACACAAGTAATTGTTGTGTTTAAATTGCCTGTTTAACTGTTGTAGGCTACACACTCGTGTGATAGCCATTTCTGTGCATTTAAAGTGTTTTTTGATTGTATCTGCTTTATTTTCTGAAAAACAAAGTATGCTTGTTTTCCCGCCTTTCTAAACTAGTATAGTCCAGTTTTCAGGTCAGTGCTGAATTCAGGGCTGTGTTACAAGTTTCTGTGTTTGCCCATACCTTACTTGGATAGAAGGTAGTTTCTGTGTTCACTGAGAAAGATGGAGCTTTGAGCAGCCTATCTGTCCCTGGAGGAGTGGTTTCAGCCCAGAAATTAGTAGTTTATTGGCCATTTTGGGTAATTTCTCTCTCTTTCATTTCCCTGCTATAAAACCCGCATTTGTGAGGTTTTTGCGCTAGTATACAGTTCGGCAAGCTCCTGCCTGGGGCCCTGCAGTGTTCTACAGCAGCAGAGAGACAAAAGAGAGACTTTAGAGTGATTAAGTATAATTTTTCTGCATTTTCTTGCTGCCTTTAGCCGATTCCGCCCAAAACACTGATTTTCTAGTTTCTGTGATTTAAAAAGCTTGTTTCAGCTACATATTGCACTTATTTTACTGCCTGCACTTTAACAATCGTTTTTGTGTTTAAATAACCTGTTTAAATGCTGTAGGCTACACACTCATGTGATAGCCATTTCTGTGCATTTAAAGTGTTGTTTTGATTGTATCTGCTTTATTTTCTGAAAAAAAACAAAAACATTTACTTGTTTTCCCGCATTTCTAAGCTAGTATAGTCTAGTTTTCAGGTTAGTGCTGAATTCAGGGCTGTGTTACAAGTTTCTGTGTGTTTGCCCATACCTTACGTGGATAGAAGGAAGTTTCTCTGTTCGCTGTGAGAGGGAGCTTTGAGCAGTCGATCTGTCCCTGGAGGACTGGTTTCAGCCCAGAAATTAGTAGTTTATTGCCCATTTTAAGCTAATTTCTCTCTCTCTCTCATTTCGCTGCTATAAAATCCACATTTGCACGGTTTTGCTCGCTGGGCAGCGCCGGTTAGCAAGGGTATAACTATTACCAGTTCCACAAAGTCTACTCTTGAATTTTTCCCTTGGAACTAGATAAACTTTAAACTTAAGCACTCAAACCATTCACTTCTCATCCCGACACTTACTCAAAACTCATAGCAAGCACTAATAAACCTTAGCACTAGACCCCCCTATACTGTAGAGAAGGACAAGGCTCTCTATTCGACCTTACCAGCCAATCAGTAAAACAGTTCACTGTACGTATCCAGGCATGTCCAAAGGGCAGTTTTAGGTGTACTCTCTGGTCCAACTGGTGAATCTGGGCATTTTGAGGCAATGTTACAATTGCCTCATGTACACAGACAACCCTCTCCTCCTTCCACCAAACACTAATACATGCAAGAGATGAATTATACAGCCAAACTGGAGGCTAAGCTCTCTCAACCCAAGACTGAACCAGGCAGTCAAGAGGAGAAGGGAATTACTTGCATCTCTCCACCAGTCTCGCATAGACCTATGAAACCAGCACCGGCAGAAAACACATAAATACACAAAAACATACTCGGAGGCTGTAAATAAAAATCTGCAAAAATAACAGAGACCTCCAAAGCAGACATCCAAGCAACCTCCACCCCCAACACAAACCATGAAACACATACTTCACAAAACCAGTGTGCCATGCAATCACAGCCCTTAAAGCAAAATAACATACCCAACACACTAGTAATAGGTGACTCTATAGTCAGGCACACTGACGTCCCACTCACTAGGCTAAACAAGGAGAAGGTTACTTTTAGCTGCCTGTTGGGTGCCAGGATCTGCCACATAACAGAAGCACTCAGGTCACTCCAGAACAAGTACAAATATGACACTGTCATTGTCCATGTTGGTGTGAATGACCTGAGCTGTACCTCCCTGGACTACATGAAAAGAGACATGGAGGAGCTGTCTGATCACGTAGCCCAGGCCGGTATGACCCTGACCCTAGGTAGCATCCTGCCTTCACCAAGAGTGATACCACAGTATAGAGAAAAAAATATCAATTTCAACAATTGGCTAAGCATCTAGTGTCATTCAAAGGGGATCCAGTGTCTGTCAGCCTGGGATGACATGCTCGACAAGCCACGCTGCTTCGCTAGAGACAGCTTGCACCTGTCACCCTTAGGCTTTCGAATACTGGCCAAGGCTCTTGCCACCCCCATAGTGCCTTTTTTAGGCAAGGCTCAAGAGACAAAACCCACCATCGTAAATAGCACAGATAACAAAAAACTGAGGGTAATGCTACTCAGTTCCAGAAGTCTAAACCTCAAAATGCACGCACTCGAGGCACTCCACCGTATGGAGAAAATGTATATATGTGCAGTAACCGAAACCTGGTTTAAGGCTGCAGAGAGCACCCCAGCACTACCAGGCTACAAGTCATACCATACATTTCGGCCACAAAACCCAGACCGAAATAAAAAAGGTGGGGGAGTATCCATATTCATCAAGGATACCCACACCTCCAGGTTATTGGCACAGCATGATGCTTCAGAGATCATCCACGTGCAACTAACAGTGGGCAAAACTGTTATTCAAGTTATAGCTTGCTACAGATCACCCGCCATGTCCCAGGACCCCCACTCCGCATTCCTGGAAACACTGGGAAACATAAAGGGTCCTACCAAGCACCCTGATATTGGGTGATTTCAATTACCCAAACATTAACTGGGAGAACTACTCAAGTACAAACTCCCTTGCCCAACATTTCCTAAAATTTATAAACTCAAACACCCTGGATCAACTGGTCAACACCCCCACCAGAGGTGACAACATATTGGACTTGGTCATCACCAACATGGGTGGCCGGTGTTCCACACTGGAGGTCAACCCCTCACTGGTTAGATCTGACCATAAACTAATCACTCTGAATATCCACATTCCACCACCACCCCGTCAAAGAAACCGTCATGAAAAACTTTTCAAAAGCAAACTTCACATTACTTAAGACGGAGGTGGGAAGTTTCAAAGCCCCCATGCTAAAGGATAACACTGTCCCAAGCTGCAAAATCCTTTACTGATGCACTCTACGGGCACCTACAAGAATGCATGGATCATGCTATCCCAAACAAAACCAAGACTCAACTCCTACAAGAAAAGGAAACCAGTCTGATGGACTCCTACCATAAACAAGCTATACAATAGAAGGAGGAAACTAGTACAGAAAAGAGTAAAATCCCAAGAAGGGAAGACATCCCTGATCAGTATCAGCAAGAAACTACGTTCCCTCATAAAATCATCCAAGGCTAGCTTCAAAAGAAAAATTGCCAGGGACTCCAAAGATAACCACAAGGCGTTCTTTAGTTATGTCAAGAATCTAAGTGGCAATTCTCAGATCTGCTCTGAGTTAGTGCTGAATGGCACAAAATACACTGAATTGACCGATATAGCCAACATCCTGGCAGACAGGTTCAGTGCAAACTTCATCCCCCTCTCACTCCCAAAAAGGCCCATAACTATACCAGAAGAATGCAGTGCCCCTGAAATCACAGATACTCAGGTTAAAACAGCCCCCTCCAAAGCCAAAAACACAGCATCAGTGGGACTGACTGGTGTCCCAGGCTGCATCGTACATGAGCGCAAAGATGAACTAACCCCTCACCTAAACGCACTGTTTAAACTCAGCCTCTCCACAGGCTACATACCCAGAGTGGCGAACAGCAACTGTTATTCCGCTCCACAGAGGTGGAGCCACAACAGACCCCAGGAACTCTCGCCCTATAAGCCTGACTAGCTTGGTCTGCAAAGCTATAGAGCGCATCATCATGGATCTCATTAACAGAGACATTGGAAACCTCCATACACTGGACCCTATCCAGTTCGGCTTTAAGTGCAGATCATGCCTCCTAAACCTGGTGAACTTCTTTGAGACAGTTATCAAGGCTATAGACAAGGGAAAGGTGGTCCACACAGCCTACCTAGACCTCCTAAAGGCCTTCGACACCATTCCCCACTCGGGTATTATAGACAAGCTCACCAGCCTGAACATAAGCCCCTACGTCATGAGATGGGTTGCCAACTGGCTCACAAACAGAACCCACATGGTAAGAGTTGTGGGAGCTAGGTCTGACTTTAAACCGGTTACAAGTGGTGTTCCCCAGGGCTCAGTCCTAGAACCCCTCCTGTTTGGCATATACTTCTCAGAGGTACAGGCAAGCACAGGAGGACTATGGCTGACCAAGTTCGTAGACGACTGCAATCTAGGAGCTATAATTAATTCTCCGGCTGACACAGACATCCTCCAAAAGGGTCTCACTGACACAGATTCCTGGTGTCAAAACCATGGCCTCAAGCTAAATGCCAAAAAGTGCATAGTCATCCCCTTTGGAAAAAACAAAGTACCCACAAACTAACACATAGGTGGTAGCCCCCTAAATACGGAAGACATAATAAGGGATCTGGGGACCCAAGTAGATAGTAACCTCTCCTTTGATAATTGCATTGCCAAAGTGATTAGAAAATCCTTCTTTGTGGCCCACCTAATCAGAAAAGGGTTTACATCCAGATCGAAAGAGGTCATTGGGCCCCTCTACGCATCACTCATCAGACCCATCATAGAGTACAATGCCCCATTTGGGATGTACCTTACAAGACACCTGCAACAACTGGAAAGATTACAGAAGTACCTCACCAAGAGGATCACTGGCCTCAAGCAGATGCCTTATGCAGCTCGACTGAAGAAACTCCAGCTGTACTCTGTTGCATACCGCCTATTCAGAGGTAATCTCTGCCTGACATACAAGGCCATGTCCAACCCAGAATTGATGGACATGCTCCACCTAAAGAAAACCATATCCCCTTGAGCCACGTGCTCCAGGGATCTAAACCTCACCACAACAAATAAATAAGGACGTGCTGGAGGGATATATTCCTGTCCAGAGACTTCCCATGCTCTGGAACAAGATTCCAATCTGCATTAGGCAGAGCTTCTCGCTAACCCTCTTCTAGAGAAACCTTGACGAGTGGATGGGAAACAAAGTTTACCCCAGGGATCACTTCAACGAGACTGTTGGACAGAGGCACAGGGAACAAATCTAAGGGGGCAGCGAAAGCCAACACATTCTAGCTAGGCTTATAAATGCCTTCAGGCAGATAGCCTAGTACATACCTATGAACCTAAAATGCATCTTATCTTACTGCCATACTCTACTGCCACTTAGGCTCCATTGATTTATCTCTAAAACCTATATAGGTTTGCAAGGTTTTCTTGAGGAGCACACTCCAGATATAGACACCTTTTGAGGGCCCTCTTCCTTTGTGGCATTTGTATTTTATGCTTGAAAAGGTGATTTTATTTTGTTTTGAGCCTGTTTCTAAAGTGGATTTGAAGTACTTCTCATGGAAGATTATTTTTTGTAGTAGCTTTAACTTCTGCTAAAAGAAAACATTCTAAATTGCAGGCATTGATTGTAAATTAGCCAAGAACACAGGATACATGTGACCTGACAAAATCGCAGACTGTGTTCTGCACGAACTACAGAACGAACTGGGACCCCACTTAAGTACCATGTTCAGTCATAGCCTCACTTTAGGTTTTGTGCCTACTGAATGGCGCACAACAACGGTTATCGCACTCCACCAAGGGGGTGCCACCACGGACCCCAGGAACTACCACCCCATTAGCCTGACGAGCCTGGTCTGCAAGGCCATGGCATGTATCATCTTGGAGCTTAGAAACAAGGACATAGGTAACCTCCAGACTCTGGACCCCACTCAGTTTGGGTTTGTAAAAGGTAGGTCATGTCTCTTAAACCTGATTTACTTCTTTGAATTAGTCACCAGAGCTGTGGACTAGGGTAAGGTGGTGCACACAGCACATCTTGACCTCGCCAAGGCTTTCGGCACCATCCCCTACTCTGGAATTATAGATAAACTTACTAGACTGGGTATAAATCCCTATGGCACAAGACGGGTGGCCAACTGGCTCACTAATGGAACCCACACAGTGAAAGTAGCCGACTCCATATCCAACTTCAGACAAGTGGAGTACCACAGGGCTCAGTCCTGGGTCCTCTCCTGTTTGGCATCTATTTCTCAGAAGTCCAGGCTAATACAGCAGGTCTTTGGCTAACGAAGTTCTCAGATGACTGCAAACCAGGTGCCAAAGAGCCTCACTGAGACTGATGCTTGGTGTCGAAGTCATGGTCTCAAGCTCAGTGCCAAGAAGTGCATTGTCATCCCCTTTGGGAAAAACACTGTACCCATGAACTACCACATAGGTGGTAGCCTACTAAACACCGAAAATGTGATGAGACCTTAGGACACAGGTGGACAGAGTCTCCTTTGATCACATCGCCACAGTAGTCAGGAAATCCTTCTATGTGGCACACCACATCACAAAGGGGTTCACCTCCAGAAAAAGAGGTTATTGTTCCTCTCTACTCATCCCTCATCAGACCCATTATATAGAGTACAACGCCCCATTTGGTATGTACCTCGCAAGACATCTACAACAACTAGAAAGGCCACAGCAATACCTCACTAAGAGGATTACTGGCCTCAAACAGATGCCATACGCAGACTGTCTCAAAAAATTCCAGCTCTACTCCATCGCTTAACGCCTAATCAGAGGCAACCTCTGCCTAAAATACAAAGCCATGTCAAACCCAGATCTGTTGGACATGCTACACTTAAAGAAACCCCAATCCCCCTGAGCCACACGCTCCAGGGGCCTAAACCTTGCCACCACAATAAACAGAACATGATGGAGGGATAGATTCCTATCCCAGAAACTTCCCCTGCTCTGGAACAGACTTACCCATTCATGTCAAGCAAAGCTCCTCATTAGCCCTCTTTAAGAAAAATCTCGACAATTTGATGAGAAATAGGAAATTCACCCCGGGGATCACTTCTGTGGCTCTGCTAGACAGGGGCACAGGAAAATAACTTTCTTGGGTGGTGAAAGCCAGGGAACTTTATTGGCTAGGCTTATATAGGCCCCAGCGCCGATAGCCTAGTACCTACCTATGAACCTAAACCTGTGCTTATCAAATCTGCTACAAGTAGAAATTGTCTTTGTGAGCTAGCCTTTAACCCTTCCTTTATGCTCTAGGGTATCCATTGAAACAAACCTCAATCAATTTACTTGTCTCATAAGTTCTTCCAAAAAAAAAAAAAAAAGAGAATATTCCAAAGTTTCCAAGCTTATCTAGACCAGGTGACCTTACAATTGTTTTTAGTCCTGTTACAGAAGTATAATAAAGCCTTACCTACTTGTGCCTACATCGTATTCAGCCTTAGTGCCTACCTGTCAGACTTTTTTCAGAAATGCATCCTTAAATATTTATCCACCTTCTGCAGTTATCTGGTGCATATTCCTGTGACCACCTGGGAAGTTAAATCTAAGACTTTGTTATGCTGGTTGATGAAGATGGACCTCCTCATTCCAGAAACAAAAGTTATGTGTTTAACCATAGTGATAGATATGGTTAAACAAGATTCATCCTTGTCAACACACACACACCCTTCTCTGCCATGATTCTTGATAGATGTGGTTTGGAGGTTACTGATTGGTGGGTTTTGATTATGGCTTATGTTTGTGTGGTGTTTTCTTTTTTTTGAGGCACACCTGAGATATGGGGAGGTAATTGGATCACAGAGTATCATAGCTAAAAAGTTAGGAGTTGGTAGCCTGTCATTTTGAATAAAAGCTTGTAGTCCTTCTAGTAGATAAAATTGCTCCTACTCATGCAGTTGTACTGTTATGGTAAGTGAATAACATTCATTTATGTTGTGTACACTCAAACAACTTGCACATTACTCTACAGCAGAATGTATTTTGTATAAGGACATGCCTGAGGCCTACTCGGTGAAAGCTTGACATTGAATAGATTTCAAATTAATTTTTCCCTCCTCAGGAGAACCAGGCATTGATTTGGTGTTTTAATTTCTCTCTAAGGGACAAGATTACAGAAAGAGTTACATGTCCACTTCGATTCTTCTAGCGCATAAGTTAAACTTCCATCGGACCAATGCTTAAATTAACATTTGTATTATCAATAAATTGGAGTGCTTTTGGCATCAAACAGGAGCATCACAGTAGGGTAGGGGCTAAGCCTCTTGTAGTTTACAAAAAAGACGTGCGTTTCAAAACCCTAGTGGAAAGGCCTGCTTCTAACCATAGTAACGGAGCTATGGTGAAATGTGTCCATTGCTCACAATGTAAATATGTGTTAGAAAAGACAGAAATAGGTATCCAGAATTACGGGATTATTAGATCAACCCAGAGATTTTGCTTTAGTAAAGGGGTAATTTATGTTGCAAAGTGCCAATGTTGTGAAAGTTTTTATATTGGTAAGACAGAAAGAGCCTTTAAGGATGGGATATACCAGCATATCTATGATATTCATAAGGACGATGAAATGAATGCCCTGACCAAACATACAAAAAAGAACCATACCCATTCCTTTAAGTTTACAGTGATTGACCAAGAGGACCTGGGACAAGACAGGTGGACCTGTTGATTTATATTTGAAATACATGCAGTTGAAATGGCAGTTAATGGTCAATGCCACTACTCCCCCAGGCCTCAATGAAGCTATCTCTGTTTCTAGTATATTAAAATTAAAAGCACAATTTTGTGCTTGACAAGTTCTTGTGTGTACGGGAACTTATTAGAGCAACAGTTTTTATTAGCAGCAGTGGTAATATATTTTTTCAAGTCTAATTTAGTAGTGTTATTTTAGGGTATTGAATAAATGTGTGGTTTTTGATTTGTATTAAAATGGGCTGGCTAGTTCAGGTATTTGATTTTAATTGTTCTTAATTGTTGTCATTGGTTCATGAGCATTGTCAGGTGACTTTTTATGTGTATAAATATTGGAAGTTTGTGGCATGCATCATTCTGAAGAAGTCGTTTTACCAGTGGACGAAAGGGCTTAATCTTTGTAATAAAAGGGAATTTTTTACTCCCTGGCTCCTCCTTTCATTATTTTCTAAATTAGTTCACACCAATCTTCACTAACGCTAATAGTATTTCAAGGTATTAGCTATAACCACCTTCTAATGTTCAATAAACCAACTCCTGTGAGCATTTCACTCACTATTTTATCCTGTGATAGTATGTGCTCCTATATCTCTCTTTTCACCCCTCTATTCCATTTCAATTTTATGGTGTCGATTCAACCCTACTTCTACTGTTCTGCAGTGAGTGGTGTTTGCAGTGTACTACTGTACTTGTCTGTGTCTCTAACTTGACTTCATCGCACATTGCATTAATTCATCAAGGCTGAACCATAATACACATTGGCAATACCTTGGAACATGACTGTGATATACTCCGAATTGTCAAAAGATCCTGCTTATGGTCAGTAACTTGGAAAAAAAAATCTGATGTTTAAATGGGGGTCCAGGAGCATCGCTAGGGTGAAGCCAAGATAGGCAGCTTCCTCTGATGTGCATAGTGTTTGGTGGTACAATTGGGTCTTCAGTGCATTATCGACATTCAGTAATGAATGCTAGTATTTATTCAGGGTCTGAAGTGAAGTGCTTTAACACTCCATTTGGCAGAAACTGAAGCATTTCTACAATTTGAAATTAAAGAAAATCATCCTTTTTGCTTTTTGCTCATCAGGAGTGTAAACTGCAAAGAATGGACCTGGCTTGCTCCTTACATTTGGAGGGTCAGATTCAGATCAAGGAATGAAGGGGGGCAGGTTGGAGTGCATCACTGTGCACCAGAAAAGGTTGCTACTGCTTTGATGGGGTCTACTGTAAGCCCCTGAGTCCTGCTTATTTAAAATTCACAAGTTTGATATCAGTTTTATGATTATTAATCTTTTAAGCTTCACTGTTATGCCATAAAATCGGTCCAGACTACTGCTGAAAGGAGATGTCTTTAGTCGCTCCAGCAGTTTTTCAGCAGTTGACAACAAACTCTACAGATTATGCTTGTAGAGCACAAAATGAAGAGCCTGTCAGACTGACTGCTGGGGGCATCAACAACAGACTCTTCAACCATTAGGAAGTAAGGGCTGTGTAGCAGCCACTTTTTTAACTTTGTCACCTTCAATGCAGCAGTTTTGTGAGGTGACAGTTAAGATCTTGAACTGGACTGGGAGAAGGAGAATCTTCTGCTGTCAACAGTACATCTAGGACAATTCATTAGCATGCATCTGTAATCCTGGTTACTTTGGAGGCTGACGCTGTTGGATTGCTTGAGTTCAGGAGTTCTAGCATACTGTGCTCTCTACTGAACAAGTGTCCACACTAACATCAATATGGTGATTGGAAGGGAGCCTGTAATCACCAGGTTGTATAATGAGGGGTGAATCAGCCCAGGCTGAAACAACAAAACCATTTGGCAGACTCACTCACAAGACATAAATGTCTTAACACTTGAATGGTTCCTACACTTGATGATAGTCGCTTGAAGCTTTTTCCTCCCTTATTCATCAAGCTACTGTATACATCATACCTTTTCACTCTGAAATTCTTCTGCCTTGTAGATGTCTCTCCTTTTGCAGGCACAGGTCCTCCTGTTTTCCTTTCTTCCATTCCCCAGAATTTTAGAAAGTCCTCCTCAAAGTAAGGAAGGAGCGAAGGTGTTTTAAATTCTTGTAGCTCTCGTTTGGCTAAGGCAATCTTCCTTCTGGAAGCATTTAACCTTTCTTGCAAAGTGGCCTTTTCCTCTATACATGATTTTCCTAATTTAGCAACAGCAAACTGCTACATCCCAGTTTCAGATTACTGCATATTTTCACTTGGATAAATTCTGATTCAACATAGCAGTTTTTTTTCATGCATCTCAAAGAGAAAATGGTCAACTTGCCAGAAAATCTTATCTTTAATAATTGAAGAGCTTTGTGTCTTATGCAAATTCATTTAGACCCCTTAAAGTGTCCAGTACCAAATGCATAGGTTTATTTTAGTGATCTCCAGCATTTTCATCTGGTGTTCCAGTATTCCCTCAGATTGCAGCAAACCCTTGAGGCCTTTAGGCTGTTTTACATTTAAGATCAAGAAGATGTGTGCTTTGTGGGATCTGAACCTTGTATTGGAATAGTTAACTTTGCCTCCCTTTGAACTAGCTGATTCAGTAGTTGTTAAATGTCTTTTCTGAAAAACAGTCATAACTGAAGTCACTTCAGGTAGAAGGATTTCAGAGTTTAAAGCTATGATGTATGAGCCATCTCATATGGTGTTCCTTAATCAAAGGGTATCACTTAAAGTAAATTCTTCTGTTGTCTCCCTTAACCAATGTGTTCAAATTCTAATCTTTTATCTAAAGTACCAGAATGAAGGGAGTACCTTCTGCATATCACGAATTTCCACAAACACAGTTAAATTGTGTCTCGTGTGGAGAGGTACCAAGTCTGTAAAGGGAACTTTTGTTTTTATTTGTTTATTTTTTAACTGAGCTACTGAATGGCTTTTTTAATGTTTCTGAAATGTAGTTAAACCTAAATATCTTCTTTCTTCACTTTGAAGGAGGGGCCGTGTCCTACATACCAGGATGGTCTAGAGAGAGTGGCAGCATCCATTAAAAAAAGTGTATTTGGAGAGGTCGTCTCTATGAAGGAACATTTTTTAATTTAGTTACTGACAGGTGTTTTACAGTTTTTTAAATACAGTTAAGTCTCTTGGATATTTTCTTTCTGGATTTTGAAGGGAAGGGTATATACTACATAAAGGGACGCTCTAGCAAGCCGCCAGTCAGCATGTGAGGCAGGGAAGGAGTTGAGGTTATTCTTAACCTTCCCAAGTTGTGGTGTAAATCTAACAAAGACTTTGGTGGTGTAAATAATGGTGGCAGCGGATAAATATTGCCTCGCTGACTTGATAGAGAAAGAGATACCTGACCCTGTGTATGAGGTGTCTGCTGTATGTGGAAAACATTGAAGGCTTGGGACTCTGCAGAATCATGCTGCCTTAAATGCATGGACTTTTGGAAATTAACATTGTTGTGAAACAGGGACTGAAGTGAATTGAACACCTTTTTGTCTGTGGTTAAAGTGCTGAAGAATAGGGAAATACAAATAGAATATAAATAGCTCTGTGAGTCGGTGGATATTTGGATGCAAAGAATTAAAGCATTAACTTTCAGTTATGCATTTAAAATTGACTTCTTTATGCCAGGTAAGTTAAGTCAGTCAGAATAATTGGGGTGTAATAAGCTACCTTTTTCTGACCACAAACAACTTTGGACTCGGGATGTAGGTAGTGCAGAGACTTTATAGTTACACTGACATAAAGGATATAGATATTGAATGTCAAGAAGTGGTATGAAAAAAAAAAAGAAGGGCATGGGGGAGGGGTGGATACCACCTATTGAAACCATACTAGTAGAAGAATCTAAGAATCCAAAAGAGGGATCAACAAGAAAAGACCCCAACTTTCATCTAAGCGATCATCTTCGTAATTCAGACAGGGACTCTGAAATACTGAGAATAAATGATTCAGTGCTAAAAGGTGTTAAATATGTTAACAAGACTACATAGTGAAAGACTAGCTAGCTTAAGTGGAAGAATTATGGGTAACATCAGGAAAGCCATGTTTGCAAGAACAAAAGATACATTAATGTTATAGCTGTAGTTTGTATAAATGATGCGAGAAAAACAACTTTCAAGATGGTTGCACATTGAGTAGCAGCTTAATTCTAGCTCGCCCTGTGCGAAAGCAAAAACTTGGCAGAGAAAGCCAGTGGACCTGTACTTCTGTGTAAATTTCAGTAACTGGATGCCAGGGGAAAAGAAACATAGAGGACTTGAAGGAAAACTAGCTACATGAGGTGAGTGTGAAAAATACTGCAGCTGTTCACCAAAAAGCAGTGCAAGCTTCAGACATGACTTCCAGTAACCTAGAAGAAAGTGTAAAACAACTGCACACAGACCTGATTAAAATAAACAAAATGCTGATGGAGTATATCAACTGGAAGAAGCTTTAAACAGATTTTCAGATGAGGTGATAAAACTGCAAAACTCAGCAGTCAAAATGAAGAAAACGCTGGCTGAGTACGAGACTCACAAGGATCCAAAACGCAACCACTAGCCATATATGTAGACACAAAATTTAAAAAATTCTATTCTAGATATCCACACATATTGGTAGATTCTTGGGATTTTTTTAAATAAAATTGGTACCACCTGCTGCAAAGATAGTATTATTTTCCTCACCATTGATGTAAAGGATTTATTTTCAGTAATACCCCACACAAAAGGATTAATGTGGTTCAAACAAATGTTGGTTGAATTTGTTTTTTTATCACCTGATGAATTCAGACTTGTTTTGGAAAATATGGAGATGGTACTGAGATACAATTATATTTATTTTCAAGGAGATTTATACCACCAAATGGATGGGGTTGCCATGGGTTCGGCCTGTGCCCCCATATATGCCAACATCATTATGTTGTATTGGGAGCAACACTTTGTTTTCAATTCTGACTATTATACACACATTTTGGGGTACTACTGATTTTTGGACGATATATTTATTTTATGGGATGGAACAGTGGAATTGATTCCAGACTTTATGGATTATTTGAACCAGAGTACTGGGTTCTTACATTTTACATACAAATTAGGGGTGGATGAAACACATTATTTAGATGTGAAGTTACAGAAAGATTATACCAACAAAGTGTACAGGTCCAGTATATATAGAAAAGAATGCTATTCTAACTCATACCTACACTATGAGAGTGACCACCCATATAATCTTAAAATGAATATTATAAAGGGGCAAATGGTTAGAATAGCAAGAATGACATCGGACAAAGTACAGTTTATGAAAGAAATTGAGATTGTTCACAATATGTTTGGTGAATGGGGGATACCCTGACCAATTGATAAATCCCATAAAAAGATGTGTGGTGGAAGGATGGGGAACAATTTATTTACCATTATTGACTAGTGGTGAAACTATTGGACCCAACAAAATTTGGGGAAGTACGGAACAAATTACAACACAACTTCCTTACCTGACATTAACATATTATGCTGATATAGGTTGGGTCAAAAAATGTATAAATGATACCTGGGATATGTTCAGAAGGATGCCAGAGAGGGTGGAATTTATTTCAAAAAACCTTTGAGATTCAGTTTTAAAAGGAATTTTAACTTAAAAAATATACTGGAGAAGAAATAGGATGACCATAGAGGGGGGGACATGTCAAAAACTTGGGACCTTCAAGTGTGGCAGGTGTTCCCAGTGTCCTTTTGCAGCTGGAACAAAAGATTTGGATATACCTAATATTGGTTTCAAAATTAAGGGTAAAATCTATTCCATTTGCTATACTAAAGGAGTGGTGTATTTGGTGTACTGCAAGGTCTGTTGGTCATACTATATTGGAAAGACACAGCGTAACCTAAGGTTACGCATATATGAGCACATACATGATATCAATAGAAAGAATGAGAATAATGCCTTATACAGACACCTACTAACTTGCAAGGAGGCAGATTACAAATTTTGGGTGCTAGAGGAATTTAATCAAAGTGAGAGAGGGGGTGATTGGGAGACCCGATTGGAATTTTGGGAAATGATCTGGCACTTGAGGCTTGACACATGTAACAGTCCAGGTTTGAATGACCATATCTCCATCACCCCCCCTGCTTTAAAACTACTAGCAGCTAACCCCAAAAGGTCTGACCCCTAAGCGATATACTTATAGTAAAGGAATAAATAATAAAAATACACAGGAATATACACTGAATCATTTCTTCACAGTATTTTGTAACAACATATTTACAATAATTTTAGCATTTTTATTATACTGTGTAATATAAATATATATATATATATATATATATATATATATATATATATATATATATTGTACAAGGAATTAATTAGACATACAAATGTACATACTTTTTGTATGTTGCTATATATGTTTTATACAGGTATCACCTATTTCACAAATATATATTTGCCCAAGATGTTGGAAGTGTTTTTGTTCCTCAGCAATAAATATCTTATTCCAGTCTGTACTTTATAAGGAAGCTATGGTTTAAGTTGTATCTTTAACGAAACACAAAGACAGAGAGAAACCAGTCCTGTTCAACTGTTCAGTAACCACAGTCTGACAGTAGGTTAGCGCTTTCATCCACTTTTAGTTTATGAACTTCTACAAAAAAAGATTGCCTAACCCAAGCTTCCTTTTTATATAAATAATTGTCAATTAAATACAGGAAATAACAATGACCATTCAACCTGAAAATAAAAATAAAAAAGAATGTGTGTATGTACAAAAAAAAATAATAAATAATATACATGTTATAGTATTGTAAAAATGCCATAGATGTAAATAAAAAAATATTTAAAAATATATATATATATATATATATAAGAAATAATAATAATACAAAATAATATAATACATTTCTCTAAAATATTGACAGATGTTTTATCATCTGTATTTTAAAAAACATTTTAAATTTATAGTTTCATTCAAACCAGGTGCATTGTCTGCACCTAGATATAGATGCCAAAAAGCTTCCTTACACTGTAATGTGTTAACATCTCCATCAAAAGGAACCTTTTCCATTGTTTCTAACACAAAAAATGCAAACTTTTGATGGAGATGTTAACAACACATTATTTTGTATTATTATTATTATTTCTCGTATATATATATATATATATATATATATATATATTTAAATATTTTTTTTATTTTTATATTTACATCTATGGAATTTTTACAGTAGTATAACATGTATATTATTTATTATTATTTTTTTGTACATACATTCTTTTTTATTTTCAGGTTGAATGGTCATTGTGACATTTCCTGTATTTAATTGACAGTTATATAAAAAGGCAGCTTGGGTAGGGCAATCTTTTTCTGAAGAAGTTCACAAATAAAAAGTGGATGAAAGCGCTAACCTACTTGTCCGATTGTGGTTACTGAATAGTTGAACAGGACTGGTTTCTGTCTGTTTTTGTGTTTCGTGGTGGATTTAAAGGTGTTTTGGATCCACTTTAAGTTGTATCTTTACTATTTTTAAAGTTACTATTTTTAGATTATTTAATACAGACTTTTTTAATATTTATTTTTACATTCATATTGATACTTATATTTATCAAGTGTTTCATATACAATGATTTGAAGCATTGCTAAATGTTAAATGTATTCTGAGCTTTCATGAGTTAATTTATTTTATTGAACTAATTGTTTGACCAATGAAAACTGAAATGGTTTGGTATATTAAGTGCATAGTTACTTTATTGGATGATTCTGATGAAGTCTCCCAAGTGGAGATGAAAGCGCTTAATCTGCATTTTTATTGTTTTGCTTGTTAAAATAATTTTCCTGTCATTTTGAACTTTCCTGTGGATCTGTTTGCTACTTATGTTCCTCTGAACAGAGGAACTTAATGGAGGGACAGCCTTTATTGTTTTCAACAGGGTCTGTGGTGTTATTTTTGTTTCGGTGGTTCGTGCTGTGTACTGTGATTATGAGACTGCACAAGAAGAGATGTTTCAAAATAATAGAATTAGAGGACAGAGCATGTAGGGAAAACCTGAGATTTTCTCCTGTACCAGAGAAGCTCGAAGAAACACTGTATTAAATATATGAAAGCACAAATAAGCAACTGGACTTGCATTCCACAACAGGAATTGTTAACTGAAAGGGCACATTGTGTGTATGCGCCAAACCTGGCTATGCGAAAGCAAAATAGACCTTTAATAGTAAAAATGCAATCTTACCAGCAGAAGGAATTGATTCTGATAAAAATGTGGCAGAAGGACAAAATGTTAAATGTGGTAGACAGCAGAGTGTATGTAGAGAATGACTACTTATTGTACACCAGGCAGAAGAGGAGTAAATGTATTCCATTATTCAGGGAATGTCAAAGCAGGTGTGAGATTCAAACTGCTATACCCAGCTATCTTCAAAATATTTTTTCCTGAAGGGACAAAATCATTTTTTGATGAAGTACATGTTAAGGAGGAAGTAAAAAAGTTTGTCCAACAAAAAGTGAGCTGTGAAACAGAAGGAGATTCTGCTTCTGGTTCATCTGCTAATAAAGAACACAGAGAGATTATGCCGGTGAAGTTTTTCCTATGCTTCAATGGAAGATGCTTGAAAGAAGGAAAAAATACAGCAGTCAACTAGAAGAATTGAGAGTATGTTGGAAATGAAGCAAAGACAGGATTTGGGAGATAGAGATGAACAGGAATAAAACCATAACTTGGAAATTGACAAATGTGGTATTACAAAGCAATAATTATATTTGTGAAACATGAACGAACAAGCAAATCTGGAAATATTGTACTTTTTTGGAATTTGCTAAACTTGTAGGGGACTCTAAAGCATATATGCCCTACTTCATGTCATTAACGTTCAGAAAAATACTTTGGAGAGGGAAAGAGGAGGAAGAAAGTTAACTGTAAGCAAAACATTTTTTTCTTAATTGTACTATTTTAATAGTGCATTATTTTCTTTGTGTGCTATAAAGTAACTTTTTCTCAGTTATTTTTAAATGTAATGCAAATACTAATGTAAATAGGTGCTCCTGTTTCTTTTTTGTTTCTCCCTTCTCTTTCTCCTTGTTCATTTTTAAGAAATATAGCCACTGCATTGTAAAAAAAAAAAAAAAAAAAGAAAGAAAAACCTGATTGAAAAAGCATGAGAAAATAAAACGTTTGTGTGCTGTTTTTCATCCTTGTATAGGGGAGTGATTAGATTAAGGCCCTTAGCTTGGTCTAGTAAAATGTTTTAAGAGAAAGCAAGTAAGTGAAAAAGAATATTGAATATTATAAGGCTTTTTTTCTAGTAAATAAATGTATGCTTAGCAATTTGTATCAGTCTCCTAGTGACACAAGAACCAATCTGTTAAAGAGAAATGCCTAGGAGATAATGTTCTCTGAAAGCATTCAAGTGTTTCCCCAGCTGAGAGAGCTGTAAAGATAAGACAAAGCCAGACAGCACTTAGAAGCACAGGCTACACCATGTGTCTTAGCATGGATAACCTTTCCTTTTAACTCGTCTGAGTGTGGTTGACAATTTGGAACATTTGTTCCTATTAGGAGGATAAAATATCAATATCTGAAGATGTACATAGTTTTGTGTGTTATTACATAAATAGGTTTTGAGGGTATTAGGTTTGTGTTTTTTTTTGTTTGATAACTTTCATTGAAACAAAACGTTTTGTAGGATGTGACATAGACTCAAATGAATACGACAAAAAAACAACTATATGAAAGATCAACCTGCCAAATAGTGTGTGCGTGTAACATAAAAGCTGGAACTAGACATTTAATAAAAAAGCTGTTATGTATAAAAACTGGGAATAAAAACTTTTTAAGATGGTGACGCTTTCTGGAATGTCTTTAAATGTCAGTCATGTCACAGATAAATACAGAAAGGATAGAATAGTGAACTATATTAAAAATGTAGAGTGCAAATATTATTTATTTAACATTTCTTTTACTGAGAAAGTCCGGCTTGGAATGAGCCAGTTTTCAGCGAAGACCCAGGGAGAAATGTTCCAGATGCATGTCTTTGTAAATAGCTATGCTACAGGAGACACACTTGGAAAGAACTGAACATGTGAATTTGATAAAGAGAGGTTTTCAGGATGGTTATTCAGTGGAGTACATGGGGCATTGGAAAAGAGGGGTAGTGATAGAAGAAGCTAAAATAATGGTAGATTTGTAGACTAAGGGGCTACTGGCAAGGGAGGAGAATTACACTGTTATGTGTTTATATTCCACCTAAAACTGCTGTAATGGAGCTTATGAAACTTCTGGGAGAAATAATCAGCCTTCAGCAAGGAATATTTCTTATAGCTAAGTATTGGAATTTGATTTTAACAGTGAAGATGTGTCTGGGGGGGTGGGGGCATAAGAGAAAATATAACTGATGAGTGTAGATTTTTGAAAAAAAAAATTATGAAAATATTTGGCATGGAAGATGTGAATTCAGTACTAGGAGTTCGGAGTGAATTTGTGTATTATTCCCCAGGGTACAAAAACTGGGCTAGGCTAGACAGAATTTACATTTTACAGGAACATGTACATTTAATTGAAGGTCTTGATATGCACTCAGTAACTTTCAGATCATGCATCAGTAATTAAAATAAAAAAGTACAGGGTAATGAAACAAAAATGAGTCACTGGGGCTTTCCCACCTTTCTGTTGGAAAGAGAAGAATGTAGGGAATGGGTACTGGAAATTATTCAGAATCTGTTAATGAAGATAGAAATTTCTTCTGAAAATATAGCTAGGGAGTGGGATAAAGTTAAAGTGGAGTTTTAAAAATAGAGTGGAAATAAAAGACAGGGAGATATGGTTAAGAAGTAACAGGAATTATTTAGAAGGACTGACAAATGGTAAAGAATTGCTAAGTAAGGGGACTCCCACAGAACAAGAGGAGGAACTGCAGAAACCTGAACAGAACAATAAGGGATTACCTCGATAATGTGCTTGTGTTTAGAAAGATTGCTGTTAAGCAACTGTTTTTTGATAGTAACTGTAGACTACAAAAACTTTTAGCGTGACAACTCTGATACCAGAAAGTAAAAAGGGCCGTCGCCAAGCTTAGAGAGCCTATAACAAGGAAGATCACAAGAGATCCTGTAGAAGTATTAGAAATATTTTGGAAATTCTGTGAAAGTCTGTATAAAGCAGAGAAATATGAAAATCAAGAAAAGATACAAATGCAAATGTTTATGGAAGGAATTAAGTATGCCAAGGTAGATGAGGCTCAATTACTAACAGGGTAGGATGAGATGAGATAAAAGTGGTGATGTATAACCAATCTACAGGAAAGTCTCCAGGAATAGAAGGTATTCCTGTGGAAGTTTGGAAGCTAGTAGGGAAAAAAACTGACAAAGATCTGGAAGGTTTTGTTTAACAGAATTTTGAGAGAAGTACCAACATCCTGAAAGAAAGCGGTGGTAGTTGTAATACCTAAAGAGGGTAAAGATCTATAAGATACAGCTTTATACAGGCCCATTTCAATACTAAACCAGTATGCCTTTGATACCATTTCCTCCTCAGGAATTATTGATAGACTCACCAAACTAGGCATAAACCCCTATATCACTAGGTGGGTTGCAAAGTGGCTCACAGATAGAGCCCACAATGTGAAAGTAGCAGACTCAAAGTTAGACTGCCGACCAGTCAAGAGTGGGGTCCCACAGGGATCGGTCTTGGGTCCTCTCCTGTTTGGCATCTACTTCTCAGAAGTCCAGGCCAACACGGAGGGACTCTGGCTGACCAAGTTTGCCTACGATTGCAAGCTGGGAGCCATTATTAACTCCCCAAGTGATGAAGACATCATACAGAAAGCCGTCACTGAGACCAACGACTGGTGTTGAAACCATGGCCTTAAGCTTAATGCCAAAAAAAAAAATGCATTGTCATTCCCTTTGGGAAAAACTCAGCACTAATTACCACATTGATGGTAGCCCACTGAACACTGAAGGTGTTGTAAGAGATCTGGGGACACAGATTGACAGCAACCTCTCCTTCGACCACCACATTGCCACTGTGGTCAGAAAGTCCTTTTATGTAGCACATCTCATTACCAAAGGTTTTGCATCCAAGAAGAAAGAGGTCATCACCTCTCTACTCTTCCCTGATTAGACCAGTTATTGAGTATAATGCCCCATTTAGCATGTACCTCACTAAACACCTGCAACAGCTGGAAAGGCCATAAAAGCACCTCACGAAGAGGATCCTAGGCCTTAAACACATGTCCCACATGGACAGACTCAAAACAAACTCCAGCTTTTCTGTCTCATATCATCTATTAAGTGGCAATCTCTGCTTGACTTAGAAAGCCATGTCTGACCCAGCCCTTTTAGAAATGTTACACCTAAAGAAATCCCAATCCCTCTGCACCACATGCTCCAGGGACCTCAACCTCATTACCACAATCAACAGAACATGCTGGAGGGACAGGTTCATAACCTAGAGACTGCCCATACTCTGGAATACTTTCCATACATGTCAAGAAGAGCACCTCACTGGCCCTTTTCAAGAGAAATCTTGATGAGTGGCTGGGAAATAGAAAGTTTACCCCGGGATCACTCCAGTGGCTGTACTTGATAGAGGCACTGGAAACTGAAGGCAGCATGATGCCAGGGCACTTCTCTGGGCTAGGCTTGTAAAGGCTCCAGGGCCGTTGGCCTAGTACACACCTATGAACCTATTATAAAGTGTTTTTGTCTATAATGTCTAAAGGAATGGCACAAGTGATGCCAAATTAATAGATATGGCTCAGTGTGGTTTTGTGGAAGGGAGGCCAACATTTGATGACATTAACAGAACATTGATGATCTAGAGGGTAGGGAAGCATAATGTAAAAAAAATACCACTGTTGTTTGTGGGTCTTGATGCAGAGAAAGCATTTGGCAGAGTAAGCTAGGGTTTTATGAACAGGTCAATGGAAGCATTTGCATTTCCTGATAAATTTATAAGGTTGATTAGGAGGATATATGATTGATTGGAGGAAAAAATTAAAGGGGATGGTTGCCTCTCTGACTTCTGCTTGAGCAGAGGAACCATTCAAGGGTGTCCTCTTTCTCTTTGTTATTTACATTATATTTAGAACCATTGGCAAAGAAAATAAGGGACTCAAGGATATAATTGGTATGGTAGTCAAGAAAAGCTGGCTCTATTTGGAGATATTATTTTATACCTGATAAAACCAGGAAAAAATAGTGTTGTGGAACATTTTGAGACAGTTTAACATCTTTTTGGGATACATTAATGAAGCTAAAACAATGGCAATAGCTGTAAATTATGTACCAACGCATGAATTGGTTCAGTAATATCCTTATTTATGGGGACATGATAAAATGAAGTATTTAGGAGTATGGATTAAAAATGATTCCAGTGTGGCAGCTAAAGATATGTGGGAAGAGACTAAATACAAAAACTGAGAAATTGGAAGCTCTGTTATGTGGATATGCATAGTAAGATACGAGCAGTTAAATGTTTTTAGTCCCTTTAGTCTTATAGACAGGTCAGGCAGATAAGTTGTGGATAGCAATTAAAGAGCTGAATAATTTTATCTGTGAGGAGAAGATAGCAAGAGTGAAGTAGTATATGCTAATTCTTCCAATAGAACAAGGCAGATTGGGATTGCCCAATTTGAAGGGGTATTTCAGAACTACACAGTTAAGGCTTCTATACATAGCACAAGTAGCCTATAATTCAAATTGGAAAGGGATGATGATGAAAGAAGGAGAGAGTGGTATTTTGGATGCAGACCTTTAAGCAGAATAACAATAGTCATACAAAATATTATATTCATAAAGTAGCAGAAAGTATTCTAAGAACTAAGCCAACACGGGAATGGAGAAAGGAGATTCTGCCGATAGGGATAACTGTAACTAGGGATCCAGACAGTAGGCAAGATGGGGCTGGAATTTATTGGAGAAAACTAGCAAAGGAGCCAAGATATTAGGAGCAAATAATTGAGAGGGAAAGGTAATAGAATGGGAAGATGCCACTAATTTATTTGGACCACAGGATAGAGATTGCCTTCCCTGTCAGGGATTGATATCAAAGTATAGGCAAAGGAAAGAAGTAAGGGGGGTCCTAATTGAAAGACCAGCACTAGTAGAGTTTTTAGTAGAATCTAGAACAGAAGCTGCTGCTAAAAAAATAATTAGAGCATATAAAATATTGCATGAAAATTATAAGAGTAGGAGGAGGTTAGAAAGGTTTTTGAAGAGAGAAATTGGATAAACAATTCACAAAGAAACAATGGGGGATATGTTTGTCTCCCAAATATGCAGCAAAATGTAGAATATTTATGTTACTTGGAAATGTTTACATAGATATTTTTATACCCCAAGTAGACTTCAGAGAATTTTTCCTTCGGTAGACAGCAAGTGTTGGAAGTATAATAGGGAAGAAAGAGGTCATTGGGAACATATCTTCTGGGAGTGTAATGAGTTGGCAGACTTTAAAGATTCATTGCAGACTTCTGTATCAGAGCTATCAAGTAAGCAAATTGATATAACTAGTGAAATGTTTTATCTGAGCTATGATATAAAATCAGAATTGCCAAGATATAGTTAGGCCTTGCTGAGTCTAATTATGGTGGCTGCGAAAAAGGCAATTATTAGACAATGGAAATTAAAAGTCTAAACCAGCTGTACTAGAAGTAGTGAATATAGTAACAGAGATAAAACATCCGGAATTGGGATCTTTAGAAAATGGTAGGAACAAATGGGAACTGTAGGAACTGTACATAGAGGGGATGAATGAGGTTTAAAAGAAGGTAGGATTTGAATGAGCTATGTAATGTTTGACTGGGTGCATTGTAAGTGATGTATAATGTCTGTAACTTAAATTGTGTCAATACAGTCTGTGATGTAAAATACTTGCAGCTGGGACTGTGTCGATATGGTTTGTTTTCATTTATATAAATTCATGGTTGCCTGTGTCATAATTGTGCCTCTCAACCATACCGAATTCTTTGGTATTTACTGGTTTTGAGGGAAAAATAATGGGGTGCCACGAGTTTTCCTGTGGCCCCTTCAATTCCCAGTTTTTTTGTCAAAGTTGTTCCTGATGTCATCACATGCAGGGGTGTGCACAAGGATATCAGCTTTGTGAGGCAAGACTGCCAGCCTGTCAGAATTGATCAGTTCAGCTGTGCCTGTCTTATTTTTTTACCTCTCTACATATGTTCATACATTAATTTGAAAATTGAACAGAGTAGGATTTGGAGGCTCACTCGTGTTGTTTTAATATTTAAGTAAGTTAGTTAACAAGTATGACTCATGACCGACCGGCAGCCAACCAGCCAAGTCCATAGTAGTTTACGTAACTTTCTGGTTCATAGGTAGGTACTAGGCTATTGGCCCGAGGGCCTATATAAGCTTAGCCAAAAAGGTACCCTGGCTTTCGCCATCCAAGAAAATTATTTTCCTGTGACCCTGTCAAGCAGAGCCACAGAAATGATCCCCGTGGTGAATTTCCTGTCTCATACAGTCATCAAGATTTTTCTTGAAGAGTGCTAATGAGGAGCTTTGTTTGATATAGATAGGTAGTTTGTTCCAGAGTATGGGAAGTCTCTGGGACAGGAATCTATCCCTCCAGCATGTTTTTTTTTATTGTTGTGACAAGGTATAGGTCCCTAGAGCATGTAGCTTGGAGGGATTGGGATTTCTTTAAGTGGAGCATGTCCAACAGCTGTGGCTTTGACATAGCTTTTTATGTTAGGCAGAGATCGCCTCTGAGTAGGCAATATGCGACAGAGTAAAGCTGGAGTTTTTTGAGACGGTATGTGTAGGACATCTGTTTGAGGCTGGTAATCCTCTTTGTGAGGTTTTTCTGTGGTCTTTCCAGTTATTGTAGATGTCTTGTGAGGTACATACCAAAAGGGGCACTATTTTATAATGGGTCTAATGAGTGATGAATAGAGGTGAACAATGACCTCTCTTTTTCCTGGATGAGAAACCTTTTGTGATGAGATGTGCCATGTAGAAGGATTTCCTGACTACTATGGCAATGTGATTATCAAAGGAGAGACTACTGTGCACCTGTGTCCCAAGGTCTCTTATCACACTTTCATTTTTAAGCAGACTACCGCCTATGTGGTAGTTCATGGGTACAGAGTTTTTACCAGAAGGGATGACAGTGCACTTTTTGGCATTGAGCTTGAGGCCATAGCTTTGACACCAGGCATCTATCTCAGTGAGGCCCTTTTGTAGTGAGGCCCTTTTGTAGGATGTCCACATTGCTAGGAGTTTCGAATATGGCTTCTAGTTTGCAGTCATCAACGAACTTTGTTAGCCAAAGACATTCTTTGTTAGCCTGTACGTCAGAGAAGTAGATACCAAATAGGAGAGGACCCAGGACTGAACCCTGTGGTACTCCACTTGTCACAGGCTTGAAGTCGGATTTGGAGTCTGCTACTTTCACAGTGTAGGTTCTGTCAGTGAGCCAGTTGGCAACCCATCTTGTGACATAGGGATTTATACCTAGCTTAGTGAGTTTATCTATAATTCCACAGTGGGAGATGGTGTCGAAAGCATTGGCGAGATCTAGATAGGCTGTGTGAACCACCTTACCCTCATCTACGGCTTTGGTAACCACTTCAAAGAAGTCTGTCATGTTTAGGAGACATGATCTGCCTTTTACAAACCCGAACTAGGTGGGGTCCAGTGTTTGGAGATTACCAATGTCATTGTTTATACATTCCATGATGATACGCTCCATAACCTTGCAGACCAGGCTCATCAGGCAAATGGGGCGGTAGTTCCCAGGGTCCGTGGTGGCTCCCCCTTTGCGGAGTGAGATGACTGTCGCTGTGCACCATTCAGTGGGCACAAAGCCTGAGGTAAGGCTGTGATTGAACATGGTACTTAGGTGGGGAGTCATTTTGTTCTGTAGTTCGTGTCGAATGCAGCCTGGGATGTTGTCAGGTCCCATGAATGATGTGTTCTTGGCTTGGAGAGGAATGCTGTGTTCTTGGCTTTGGAGAGTATGTTTTTTACCTGTGCAGCCATGATTACAGGAACTTTGCATTCTTCCGGTATAGAGATGGGCCCTTTAGGGGGTGAGAGGGGGTAAAGTTAGCACTGAACCTATCTGCCCGGATGTTGGCAATATCAGTTGGTACTGTATATTTAGTGCCATTGTGCTGTAACTCAGAGCAGATCTGAATGTTGCCATTGAGATTCTTTACATAGCTATGGAATGCTTTGTGATTGTCTTTAGAATCAGTGGTGATTTTGTTTTTGTAACTAGCTTTGGAGGATTTTATGAGGGATCTCAGCTTCTTACCGAGGCTGACCAGGGAGCTCCTCCAATCATGGGATTTTACTCTCTTTGCAACAGTTTCTTTATTCTGTTGTAGAGTTTGTTTATGGCAGGGGACCACCAGATTGGCTTCCTTTATTTGGAGGATAGCATCTTGGTTCTTTTAGGGATTGCACGATCCATGCACTTGTGTAAGTGCTTATAAAGTGCATTTGTGTAGGATTCAGCAGTCGTACCTCTATTGTCCATCTGCGTGGGTGTCGTAAAGTTTGCCACGTCTGTCTTAAGAAGCGTGAAGTTGGCTTTGAAGAAATTTTTTACTGCGGTTTCCCTAATTGGGGGGTGGGGGTGGGATGTGGATTTCTAGGGTGATTAGCTTGTGGTCGGATCAGACCAACGATGAACTGACATCTGGTGTGGAATACCGGTTGCCCATGTTGGTAATGACCAGGTCTATATTGCTGCCCCTGGTGGGGGTGTGGATAAGTTGATCCAAGGCATTGGAATTTATGAATTCCAGAAAACATTGTGCAAAAGAGTTGGTACATGAGTAGTTTTCCCAGTTAATGGTGGGGTAGTTGAAATCGCCATGTGCAGTGAAGAGTGCACTAAAGTGCAGCAGTACATCTGAAAACTCACAGGTGGAGAGGATGAGAAATGTATTTCCAGCCAGAGTTGTGCCTGCTCTTTACAGGTGAACCAGAATTAGTTGTTGGGACTTGGAAGAACCGTTATCTGTGTTGCTGAGATTTACATGTAGTCCTAATAGAGCGAGCCACTAAGATCTTTAAGCCTGATCCACATAGAATGTAAAATGCTATTTTAACAAAAACAGTTAAGTTAGCTGCTACTTTTGATACAGAAATGGATAAAAATTGTGCCTCCTCGGAACACCACACTCCAGTTCAGCTTTATAAAAAAAGTAATATTTAATATTGGCTTTGAAATGCTAGGCAATGACATTCCAGTATTCTTCAGGAGAAAAAGCATGTCCCAAAAAATATGACGTTCTCTAAGAAACAGTGACAATTGTGCCTTTGTATAGACCTACAGTTAACAGTACAAGTGTTTCCCAGAGGGAAAGTTGCTGTAAAATACTTGCATTTCTAACACCAAGTCACTGTTTCGTGTTATTGTAGTGTGCAGTGCAGAGTTGGTTTTAGTGTGTGTTTGTACATATGTATGTAGTAGATGTGGAGCTGGTAAAAAAAAAAAAAAAATAAAAATAAACGCAACTAGCATAGCTGTTCTCGGCTATCCAGATTTTCGCAGATTGTCCAGATTTATGCGACATATTTTTGGTCCATTTCTCATAAAATTGTAGTTTTCTGGCAAGTCACTGGCAGATCTTTGAGTGAAGTGAGAAAATAATGGTAGCAGACATTGAATTTCAGACTTCATCCTTCAGAAAAGTCATGCTACAAAAGTGTATATATTGAAGAATCAGCTACAAATGATCAGTTTTGTATCAGTTGTCTAAACTATTTCCATTTTAATATAACCATTGTGCTGAGCTACATGTTACTTGTAAGAGATGAGAAGAGGAAGGGGCTGTTCTTTTTGGGATGCATTAATATTGCGTAAGGAATGGTCCAGTGCTGTTTTTTTAAAACAGTGTGACAGAACTGCAGAACACTGTAAGCAGGAAGTGGTAGTTTTTTTTTCCTTGGTGGAAAAAAGTTCGGAAACACTTTTGCGTGTTTAGTGATTTGTTGATCCTTGAGCCACCTGCATTTTCAAGTAAAGCATCATGTTCTTCATCTCACATTGCTGCAGTCCTTACATATGGGTAGTCCGCTGTCCTCGGTCGGCCCGAATACCAAAGTATTAGGCTGACGTCGGTCATGGGCGCTCAGATCTGACATCAGAGCGTCAGGGTATAAAAGCGCATGACCGACGTCATATCCTCAGTCTTTTTTGCCGCATGGTCCGATGCAGAAGCAGCGTTGCAAGTGCCGTTCGGCGTTCTGAAATTTTCGTATTCTGAGTTTCAGACCGAAACCAAGTTGGGCTAAGTACCCCGTTGGGGAATATTTTTGTTTTTCTTGCCTCAGTTAATTCCGGATGTCAGAAAAAGTGAATAATTGTATTTCTTGTGGGAAACAGATACCGCATAGGGATTATCACTCTCTTTGCATTCCTTGTTTGGGACGGACCACGGCGTAGTCGGGTGTCGGTTTTGTGCTAGGTTTAATAAGCGCACTATAAAAAGAAGGTTAGATTGTGCTAGGTTAGTCTTTGGTAAGCGGTGTAATTATAATATGCCGTCGGATCCTCCGACGCCCGCTTCCAAGAAGCGCAAAGACAAATCCTTGAAACCTAGACAGGTTGATTCGTCCGTTTCGGACGCCGGTCCTGTAGAAACTACAGTGGAGCAGGTGGATCCGGCTGAAGTTTCTGTTGAGTCTCAGGGGGAAACTTTGATTTTGCAGGATGTGGCCTCACAGGAGTCAGGTCAAGCTGAAGGGGCCTCTCAGGTTACTGTTCTCCCTTCTATGCCTAAGGTGGTTAGGCCTTCTGCTACTATTTCTAAGGCTTCTTCTAAGGGCAGGTCTGTTTTGCCTTCCTCTGGTGTCCCTCCAGGTACTTCAGGGTCTGTGCCTAAAAAGCACATGCTTAAAATGGCAGAAGATTTGATTACTTTAATTAGAGGTTCTATGCCCCTCCTGATAAGAGGCCCAGGGTGGAGCCAGAGTTGGAAAGTTTGGATCAGGCCTCAGATGACTCAGACTCTTCTGCTGAAGATATTCAAGATTTTCCCCCTTATTCGGATTCTGATGCAGAGGATTCCACTCCTTCTGCTTCTCCTCCAGAGGATTTTTCATTTTCAGAAACTCTGCATTCCATGAGGGAGCATTTTAAGTGGGAAGGACAGGATTTCTCTGATTCACGGAAGAGGCTTAGGGAATTCTTGTTTTACCACAGCATAGACCCTTGGCTATACCTCCTGTTTTGGATGTTGTTCAAGATGTTTTCTCGGAGGCTTCCCTTAATCCAGATTCTTTGCCTCCTGCGCCGGTTAAACCGGACAGGTATTACAGGGTGCCTGAGGCTCATAAATATCTGTATAAGAGTCCTAGGGCGGACCCAGAAACTATTAGTCAGGGGCCTAAGGGTGTTAGAGCTTCTGTTGTAAAGAATCCGGTTCCTCTAGATAAGGAAGCTAGAGCTTTGGATAGATGGGGTAAGAAGGTGTATACCTCTTCTACTTTAGCAATGAGGGCTTTAAATTGCCAGTTTCATATGTTGAAATATCATAATTTCCTCCTTTCTCAACTAAAATCTAAAGTGGATGCTTTGGCAGAGGGCATAGAGTGTAAAGAATTGCAGGATTTAGTACATGTCTCTGAACAGGTGGGTAAACATTCTTTGCAGTGTGGTTTTGATGCTGTACAGGCCTCTTCTAGGGTGGCTGCCACTGGTTCAGTTATTCGTAGGCATGCCTGGCTTAAGGATCAGAATTTGTCCGAGCATGTTAAAACTAGAATTCTGGATGCCCCTTTACAGTCTGAAGTTTTGTTTGGTCCCCTGTGGAGTCGGTTTTGAAGAAAATGGAAGACAAGGCTAAGTCCATGCAGGCTGTTAAAGATTTTTTGCAGGTGCAACCTCCAAAGTTTAGTAGAAATTGGCCTACTAAGGGGTGGACCTACCCTTCTTCTGATTCTCAGTCTAGGGGTAGATCTAGACGTGGCAGGGGCAGAGCTCACAGTACATTCAGGCCTAGAACTTGGAGTTCACCTGCACAATCTGCAGGTGAGGGCAGGGGCCAGTCCTTTCGTAAACAGGCCCAATGACCTGCATTTTCAGCTGCCAGATTCTTCTTCCCTGGCAGCTCCTTTGGGAGGAAAGTTAGCACTCTTCAAGCAAAACTGGATTTTAGTCACCCAGGACAAATGGGTATTGGACGTTATAAACCGAGGCTACAAGTTCTATTTCCATACATTGCCTCCTTTCAAAGGCATGCCAGACGTTCCTCCTCGGCAAAGGATAGAGGCTCACAAGCAGATTTCTTTACTTCTTCAAATAGGAGCTATACAGCCAGTTCCTCTGTCAGAAGTGGGACTAGGATTTTATTCTCGCCTCTTTCTAGTACCAAAGAAAGGGAACACGTGGAGACCAATTTTGGATTTATCTATCCTCAACACTTATCTGGACATTCCAAAGTTCAAAATGCTGACGTTACAACAGCTTTTACCTCTGTTGGGAAAAGATCACTGGATAGTAACTCTGGATCTCAAAGAGGCTTATCTTCATGTTCCTATCAGGCCCAGTTGCAGGAGGTACCTGCGTTTTCGGGCTGGAAATTTACATTATCAGTTCTCTGCATTGCCCTTTGGCTTATCTACTGCGCCCAGAGTGTTCACAAAGGTTCTGGCTCCAGTGATAGCCTTTTTCAGGTTAAGAGGAATACAGATTTATCCTTATTTGGACGATTGCCTGGTTATTGCACAACACAAAGACGAACTTCTGCATCATCTACAGTATGTGATGGTAGTGTTAAGATGCCTAGGGTATTCTGTGAACGAAACAAAGTCCAGTCTAGTACCCTCTCAGGACATGTGCTTTCTGGGTGTGAGACTGAATACAGCTTCCCAGATGGCCTTTTTGACCCAGGACAAACAAAGAAGCCTTTCTCTTTATTTCCATCAAATGTCTCTACAGTCCAGGCTGACTGCAAGGACAGTCCTCCAAGCCTTGGGGTTCATGGCATCTTGTATTCTGGTGCTTCCCAATGCCAAACTGCATATGAGGAAGCTTCAATGGTATCTCAAAAATGTATGGGCACAACACTGCCAAGATCTAGACACTGTCATTCAGATAATACCTTGCATTCAGAAAGAATTTTTGTGGTGGGCTCAGGAATGTCACCTAAACAAGGGACTCTCTGTGACCCGACCAGAGGCGAGTCAGATTCTAACGACAGATGCCTCGGACAAGGCTTGGGGAGCACACCTCAATGGAAAATGGGTGCAAGACACGTGGCCTGTCAGACTTCAACATTTGCATATCAACTTGAAGGAGATGTTAGCAGTCCAATTTGCATTGATGGCTTTCAAGGATTTACTTCACCCAGGACAGGTGTTGATTCAAACAGACAACACTACTGTCATGTGGTACATCAACAAGCAAGGGGGAACCCATTCGTACCCTCTTTGCAGGCAAGTGATGATTTTGTGGGAGACTGCTCTCAGTTTACACCTCAATCTTCAGGCAAGGTTTCTACCAGGAGCACAGAACTCCTTAGCGGATGTGTTGAGCAGGCAAATTGTGGATCCTCACGAGTGGAAACTGGATCCTCATGTGTTTCAAAAGTTGACAGTGTTATGGGGGACTCCAGACATAGATCTGTTCGCTTCTCCACTAAATTACCAGTTGCCAAAGTTTTGCACAAAATGTTTCATCCCACAGCTTGGAAGGTGGATGCTCTATCATTCAATTGGAGCAATCTTCATGTCTATGCCTTTCCACCTCTGCCTCTCATTCCCAAGGTACTCCTGAAGGCCAGAATAGACAAGCCATCCATGATTCTGATAGCGCCGGATTGGCCTCGACAGCACTGGTACCCACTACTGAGGAGTTTGTGCAGGAGCCTCCATGGCCTCTGCCTTTGATTCCGCATCTTTTGTCTCAGGAGGGCAATCACTTCCTCAATGTCAAGATTCAGTCTCTGCATCTCACAGCCTGGCATATTCTGTTTTAGACAGCTTCCACAACAAGTTTTGAATGTTATTTTGGAGGCCAGAAGGCCTAGTACAAGGAAAGTTTACGCTGATAACTGGAGGAGATTTTTCTTTGGAGCAAAGCGAAGGACTTTGATGTTTCCAAGCCTGATTTAAGTGTTTCTCTTCAATATCTTACTGAGTTATTGGACAAGGGTTTGTCTTTCTCCTCGATAAAGGTTCATGCTGCAGCCATTTCTGCTCACTATGACTGTGACCCTCCTTTATTTTCCCATCCTTTGTTTAAGCAATTTCTTAGAGGGCAAAGAACATAAGACCCCCACGTAGAGCTCCTACTCCTGCTTGGGATCTCAATTTTGTGTTGGAAAAGCTTACTCTACAACCTTTTGAGCCTGCAGCTACTGCCGAGTTAAAGTATTTATCATGGAAGACTGCTTTTTGTTGGCCATTACCTCTGCAAGAAGGGTTTCTGAATTACAGGCCCTTATGGCAGTGGAACCTTTCCTGATTTTTCATAAGGATAGGGTATCTTTGCGTACTAATCCTTCCTTTATGCCTAAAGTGGTTTCTAGTGTGGCCTTGAACCAAACTATTCATTTGCCTACTTTTTATGCAAACCCCAAAATAAAGGGGAGAAGATTTTGCATACTTTGGATATTCACAGGCAGTTACGTTATTATTTGAGCAGAACCAAGGGGTTCAGGCAGTCTCAGCAGTTGTTTGTTTCTTTTGCTTTGGGTTCTCAGGAAAACCTGTTTCAAAACAAACTATTTCTAAATGGATTGGGTTTTGTATTTCTTTCTGTTATTCCCATCATGGTAAGGAGATTCCGGCTGGAATCAGACCTCATTCCACTAGAGCTACTGCCACTTCTACTGCCTTTCTAAGGGGTAGCTACAAAGATATTTTGGAAGCAGCCACTTGGAGTTCAGTACATACTTTTCCAAGCATTACCACCTTCCTCTTTATTCTAAGTCTAGGGCTGGATTTGCCACTGCAATATTACAGGGCATTTTAGCAGCCCCTAATGCTTTATGATTTTGCCATCCTCCCTTTACCTCTGCTTTGGGATTCTACCCATATGTAAGGACTGCAGCAATGTGAGATGAAGAACATAGTACAGTTTTGTACCTACCATAAATGTAGATGTTCGAAGATCCACATTGCTGCAGTCCAATTTACCCTCCCTCCTTCCCCTCTGTAGTTTGGCATGGTTATATGGTTTGGGTGATGGTTGTTGTTGGGCATGTTTTTGGGAGATATCCTGTTTTTGGGCTGTGGCCTTTCTTTTTAGGGCCTTCTGACATCTGGGGCAAGAAAAGACTGAGGATATGACGTCGGTCATGCGCTTTTATACCCTGACGCTCTGATGTCAGATCTGAGCGCCCATGACCGACATCAGCCTAATACTTTGGTATTCGGGCCGACCGAGGACAGCGGACTACCCATATGTAAGGACTGCAGCAATGTGGATCTTCGAACATCTACATTTATGGTAGGTACAAAACTGTACTTTTCTGTGACTGTCTGTGGGTTAGGTTGTTTCTGTCACTATGTTCTGGTACTTGTAAGCGGCGAAAACATAGCAATGCACTTTACCAAAGTTTAGGCTTGACTAAACTTGAGCATGTTGGATTCCCACGGTTGGTTTAACAGTCTACTATTGTTGTGCAAAACTGTTTAAAAACTGAGTCAATGTTGTTTCTCCTCTTTCGAGTCGCAAACAATGTTAAAATTTTGTTACTGGTTAGTGTTCTCATACCAGTAGCACAGAGATGGGTTATATATTTTTTTCTTATAACGTTTTGAGTATTTAGGATTGTGTGTTTTATTGCAGTATACTGCTTTGTCTTAAGAAATTTAGTTGTACATTTCTTAAGATTTGTTTTGTGTGATTATACTCACCATGATATATTCACCAGTAATTTTCACTTGGGTATGTACGATAAACTTTGAGATTTTGATGTGTGGTAGCAGTACCTTTCGTATCACTAAAGGAGACACCAGATTTTAACCAGAACTTAATAACCCCTTACCCATTTATTAGAAATAATTATATAGTATTGTAGTTATTTTAAGGGGAAGGAAGTGTTCATCTGTCATGTATAAGTGTGACTTGAGTCGCTCCTGTTGGGATTGCCTTAATTGTGCATGTGCATTTGTTCTAGTCTGTGTATTTTATTGTATTTGTTGCTGCAATACTGGGTTGATCTTTCTGAGCCGAGCTTATTCTCATTTGGTACCTGGGCATATAAAGTAGTACATCAGAAATGGTTACCTGTGTTTGATATGAGTGGAAAGAGTCATAGAGCTTTAATGCAAATACTGTTGGCAATAGATTTAAAATGATTGTAACATGCTTAGGAACATGGGTTGAACTTGGCTAGACTTGTAAGGGCCCTGGGGCCGTTAACCTAGTAACCTCCTATAATGCAAAATCTGTTATTCTGTCAACATTCTAAGTTTGGAAGAGCCGTATTTAAAAAGTGCCACAGTTTTTGGTCCCCCCCCTTTATTTGTGGCTTTGGCCAGATTTCTTGCTCAAAGAGATTAAGAGGTATGACTGTGACTTTCCATTCTCTTAGAGGCCTGTTAAAGATTTCTGGTCAAAGAGAATTCCAGCAACTGTTTGGGTGAACCTGAGAGCTTCCCATCGGATGTTTCTGCATAATTCCCCCTTGGTGATCAAATCACCACTTCACCTCTGCTGTCGTGATTAGCTTATCTCATGTCTCCCTTACGTGTCCTGGTAAACTCTGGCTGGTAATCTGCTCTCCCTTTCCTTAATAAATTCCAGTGGAGAGCATTAATATAATAATCTTTATCCGACTCCTTGGCCTCTTTAGACTTTGTAACTATCTGTAGAAGCTCATCTGTTTTACCTCCCAGATTTTTCTCTCTCTGATATTCTTGAAGAATGCCTCCTTATTTTCTTACTTTATGCCTGCTACCAGCCTCTTTTCCATTTTTTCCTTGATCATCCCTCCACATTTTGCTAAATTGTTACTGACATCTGCATAAGTGACCCATTGTTTTTCTCTCTGTTCACAATAGATAACTTCTTTTCTCACACCAGCCATACTGTCTTTCTCTTTTTCTTTACCTTTGCAGCCCAGTTCAGTCCATTTTCTATTCCCCTAACATAGTTTCCATTCACCGAGATCCTTGACTGTTAGCTGTAGCTGGTTGTATTTTGTGTTTAATATTTTGTCTGTTCAGTTTGTATTTGAATGGTTGTTGGTATCCCACAATCCCATTGGAGTGGATGAGATTACATAATTATGTATGTAAATTGTATGTTAATCAGTATGCAGATTTTTGGCCAGTTGTACCCATTTTTCATGGGCCTTTGTCCAGGTTTTTTGACGTTTCCACGTTGAGAGGTATGGTCATAAGTGATAATTTTATAAAGATGCTTCCTGTTAAAAAATGATGTGGGAAAGACAGACTTGCTTCCTTTGAAAGTATGGTTAGCAACATTATTACATTAAATAAAAACATTGAATTAAAGCTTTCTGTATGTGATGTTTTTCCAGCTCCAAACTATAGTGATGCATTCGACAATTGCCAGTTAGTTTCAACCTGCATCCAAAAAGAAAGGAGCAAATAAAAAGAAGTAACCGTTTGGGAATAAACTGTACTAGGCTAACCCCTTTGTGGCACTGATAAACATTTGAGTCACCAGGAAAACAGGTTTCTTCTGAGTAAACTAAGAATGTTAAATATCTTTAGGAAAATGAGTACTGCTACAAAAAGTGTGGAGAAAAGAATAATATAAAATCTTTTATGCTTAATGCAGAAGCCTGAATAACAAGTTTTTGATCTTGAAGCTAAGGTTGCTGGTTACAGTTATGGTATATGTGTGACAGAAACCTGGTTTTCAGATAAAAATAGGCATTCGGTATTATTGGGATATAATGGATATCAGAATTATAGGCAGAACAAGAAAAGTGGAGGAGTGCCAATTTACATTTAGTAAGAATCTACATTCATATATAATTTTAAGAATGTATTTGAAATAGTTGCAGTTAACATTAAGGGGTCTAAAGTTAAGTGGAAACTTCTCCTGTTTTACAAACAACCTAATCAAAATAAGGAAGAAGTTTGTCAGTTGTTTTGTGTTCTACTGAGAAGGTATTTTGAAATTGCCTATGATGTTATAGCTGGGGAGGGACTTCATTGCCAACACGTGGATGAGAACCTATTGACAGTGACAGAAGAGGCAGTAGAAGAGCCAGTGATGCGTAGTAAAGGGCATGTTATACTCAGATTGCATAAGAGTCTATGAGGAAAGACAAAAATCTGAGATGTAGTAAGAGTTAGGGAGATAAGTACAGTTATTCCTTGTGGTATATTGTCCAAATTACATGGATCAGACCATTTTGGTATTTCTTGAAAACTTTAAGAAAAAAATAGTGACTTGATTATGGAAGGAGATGTGAGAAAGGCATTCTAGGGCAGACTTTAATAGTATAAAAAGACATCTTAAGGAATTTCTAGGGCAGACTTTAATAGTATAAAAAGACATCTTAAGGAATGGACTTGGGTGGGGGGGATACGTGACGATGGAACAGACTGCAGACTTGTAAAACATGTTTTATGAATTTATAATTCTATTATTTGATAAATGCCCCAGCTAGTTAAATAATTTAAATAAAAAAAGACATTCAAAGTGTTTATGGTGGCCAGAAAATCTTGAGAAAAATAGGAGGAAAATAGCATCTTTTGACCTCTCTAAAAAAAAAAAAAAAAAAAAAAAGACAGTGTCTGTCTAGTAAAACTAGATACCAGATCACCTGGGTTAGGTATAGAAAAATGCATTCAACTAGATCAAATTATGAGAAAAAGATTAGCTGTTTGTGCTATAGACAGTAAAGTATTGCACAAACGGTTAAGGGACTATAGAAAGGATGGTTCATCAATAATTAGTATGGTAGAAGATGATATTCCTATAACAAAGCCAGGCTACTTATATGCTGATAAATTTGCTCAGTTGACCAAATGTCCAAGTATACAAGGCTGGAAGTACAAATGTTTGCCAGGATATCTACCTGTTGCTAACAGATAAGATTGAGATTGATGCATTTAAATTGATAACGCCCCATACAGCAGCTGGTCCTGGCAAGCTGGATGGTTTCTTTCTAACATATGTAATGGGGTACACTTCTATGTTTGCAGTGTTTATTAGGAGGACATTTCAATGTAGATCAGGTTTGTTTTTCACTCTGTAGAAGGAATTTGGAATATTTACAGACCTTTAAAAAGGAAAGTAGATAACTGGGTGTGGTCAAGAGTGTATGACCATCATACCTCTCAACCTGGAATCATCAAAAATCTGGACAAGGTCCATGAAAAATAGGTACAAATCTGTACACTGATTAGTGTAACATTTGCATGCATGATTCCATAACCCCGCCCACTCCAATGGAATTGTGGGATAACTTTCAAACGCAAACTGAACAGACAACCAAAATATGGCACCAGTCTCCCTGCAGCCATTCCAATGTCCCATTGCCTGGCTATTTCACCACATTTACCATAAATACTAGTGTGTATACTGCTTTACTTCTACAATGATTATTTGGATTTTATTTTTGCATTTTATAGCACAGTGCACAAACACAAATAGGTATCTGCTAAACAAAGCAATACTGTCTCACAATGAAAATAAACTTGGCATTAAAACTTCTCTGCCCTTGAAACTCACATTCATTCATTGTTCCCTATTTTTGCACAAGGTCAGGAGGATGTTACTTCAACAGCGACAATCATCTAGAGCCAATGTTCAAATTGCCAGGCGGCTGACACTGCTGCAGTTCTCCCATACCACACATATGCACACTTGTGGTCAGTCAGTGTCCAATTCTGCCTTCTGCATGCATTTAAAAGGAGGAAGGAAATGGGTGCACCAGGAGAAAGTCCATGCAAACACAGGGAGGACATGCAGACTCCACACCGAAGACACCTCAGCTGAAAGTTAAAACAGAAAGCCTCCTATTTACTATAAATTGCAAGAATCATAAAAGGGTACACAATTCCCCAATAAACAAAAATACTACACAACAAATGCGGATTAATTTAATAAATACTGCAAATTCAAAGGAGAAGAATAGATTATCAATAAAAATAAATATAATAGACCAGTCAACTCTTGAAAAGTATCTAGCTATAGATCAGGCACAGCACAGCTACTAGGGAAAATGCTCTCCAAAACTAAATACATTAAATACAACAAAACATAAGCTGCTTATTGCTCCTAAAAAAACATCAACAGTAAGCCTCTGGCAAAATTGTTTTCAACAAGGACCAATAATAGTCGCAAAAAAAACTGTCATACATCTCAATGGTTAAGGAATCTTAATACATTAAACTTCTAATACTTTCTGACAAATCTTACAGATATATCACATGGATACCATTACTGCAGCAGTGAGACCTGGTCATCAAGAAAGTGCATTACTAGACTTGAATTAAACAAAAAACAGGCAACTGAGCCTATTTGCTGAGGCAGGTTAAAGATTAGGTACTTCTAGACCTACAAGTTTGTTATCCACCACAAAAAAACAAATTGGCATATGACAACCCCACTCAAAACAGACAGTGCATATCTAGACCACATCTGAACTGTAAAGCAACTAAGTAACTGTTCAGTACTGGCAACAAAGTTATTTGCCAAATACACATTACAATACCTATTCCACCACACAATAATGGAGGACACACCCCCTTAACTACCCACTTGAACCATTTTTCAAATCTTCATGTTTTAGGGGATAAATGCATAATGTATAACAAACCTACATTTTATCAATAAAATTCGCTTCTGAGACAGCAAGACAAAGTTGGCTAATGTTATGAACTTCATCACTTTAAGAGACTATCTGCAAAAAAATATATACTCAAGGAGGTGGCTCATCTACCTAATGGCAAAAAGCGTACTCAAAAACAAGAGAAAATGAATAAACAAAACCTGACATTTATATTTATGCCTGCACCGAAGGATTTGTTATACACATGCTAATAATGCCATTCAAATGTGCAACATCTTCACCAAACTGAAAAAGGGCAAATCATAATAAGAATCATTTGCACAAAGTGAATGCGTAATTATGCTTAAACAGTAAACTTGACCCCAGTACCCTATTAGTGCCACCATGGATTTCTAACACATCAACAATTACAACAAAGCTGGCCATGGAGATGTAAATGCAAGATGCCGGACCTACTGTGTCTGCCTGGGGTACCGCTAGACCTGCGATAGCAACTACTTCTCTTTAAGACACGAAAATTATACTTTTGTACCTTTTGGGCTTCGCCTTCACTGTCATCTCTCTTGACTCGGATACACGGAGGCATCACTTCACCTCTATTGGGGGCAGTATGTAGAGGTGGTAATTTGTGGTCCTTAGGGAACAGTGTGGATAAACCATGACAAATGTATAATCACAGATGAAAGCTTCTATGAACACCAAAGTGCAACACACCAACATACATGCACCATTACACACACACACACACACACACACACACACACACACACACACACACGCACCTTAAAGCAGCTCCAGATATTCTGGGTGAAACTGAAATGGCTTAACTCAACTCCATAATCCGCATTCTGCACGGACCCAATGGCAATAATCTTAAATAAATCAATAACGAAGTCTGGACCCAACAGCAGTCCCAGTATTCAAACAGACGTGCTCTCGCGCATGTTTGCACGTCCCTTGAGCTTAATTCCAACAGGCTGATGGAGCTGACATCATTATGCACGTGATGACATCAGCTCCAAAAGCGTGGAAATTAAAAAGTGTAAAAAAATAGATGAAAAAAATCAGAACTGAAAGGTTGCCACACGGGAATCGTGGCACCCCATTATTGGGACCCCAAAACTCGGTTAAAAACCGAGTAATTTGGGACGGTTGGGAGAAATGATGACCATAAACTCATAGATGTCATAGTCTGTGAAGGCCTGTAATAGTCTGAGTTTGGGAAATGAACTAAGATAAGTTTATTTATTTTTATTTAACATTTGTTTACCGGGAAAGTCTGACTTGGAACAAGGCCAATTTCAGCGGAGCTCTGGGGAGAAACACTCTAGACGCATGTCTTTGTAATGTGGGAGGAAACTGGAGTACCCGAAGAAAACCCACATGAATGCAGGGGGGACATGCAGACTCTGCACAGAAGGCACTCCGAACTGGAGAACCTCTTGCTGCGAGGTGAAAACGCTACCGCTGCACCACTGTGCCTTCCAGTTAAGTTCTTCAGAAAACGTAATTATTTTAGGAAGATAATCTATGCTTTTCACATACACAAAAAAGAGGAGAGAGAGAGAGAGTGCTTGCTGGTTTGCAGTCAGAATGTGGCTAAGTGGCTGGCCACCTGTAATGCTTCTTTTTTTTTTTTAAATACTACAGTAAACTTTTTGTAAGATACTTTTAGAGCATATTACAGTAGAGCAGAAGCCATTTCTGTATTTTGATGACTTTGGCCAATATGACTGTTTACATGTGAATGGTGATTCCATCCCAACCAGACCAAGGCTGCCAATTTACAGTTGACAGGAGCAGTCACTCATCTTTGGGGAGGGTCGGAAGAGGATATCACAGTGTCCTCAACCTTGCATTCTCATGACTGCATAGATTTCTTTCCCTATAGTTCCGCAAGGGGAGAAGCATTCAACCATGAGCACTCCCATGCATGATGCATTGACATCTAGCCTTCCTTTTTGTGCACTTGCATGCTTATGAGAGACAGATGCTACTCTTCAGTATCCATTAGAGAGCAGTGTTGTGCATCAAAACCCAACACACTCATCCCATGAAAGGAGAGATTGCCATTGGCCACAAGCCTAACCTGCCCCACCCCCCTGCCATCCTTCCATCTTTTTAGAATCCCATCATCGCATGTGACTGCCATGCCACTGTACAAGGGGGACTGGCATTTCTGCTGCATATTTTAGAAATGATCTGTTCAAGACATTTTAAACGATAATTATGTACTGTAGTACACACCTTCACCAAACTATACATATCAGTCAGTCTAGAGGCAGAGTAGAGCTTGGCACAGCTGTACTGCTGGAGATCGTGTGGCCAAGTACTGCTGGAAATGCTACCCAAAAATAATGATTTACTGTTAGCAGTGACCATTCCCAAAGAAGATGGTAGAGTTGTATAAGCTGTGTACCATAACAGCAGATATTCAGGAAGAGGGCAATGAAACTATAAATTCCTTCTTTTCCTTTTTACTTTACTGAGCTTTTGCACATACTTAATATATGATTTTTTTTTAATTGACCCCTCGTCTCTGACCATCAGTTCCCACCACATTTATCCAATCATCCCATTTGTTCCCTTATCACTAGGGTGAGGGTTGGTCTGACCTGCAGTAAGACCATCATACTGTAAACTATTGAGTGCTTTTGAAGCCTGTAAGTCTTCTATAAATATCTCTGTTTGTCCAAGAGTGAAGTGCAGTAGGTTTTGCAAATGACATTCATGCCTCTGTGTGTAATGTAATCATGGCCCTTCTCCCTCATGGACAGCATCTCTGTGTGATCCCCAGTCTCCATACTCAGATTCTGATGAAGGATATGTACCCAACATTCACTCCACCAACGTTTCCTTTATGAGAGGCATGCAGGCTTAAGCCTTCTGATTCCTCTCCTTCCCCCATCTCATCTCCAAGTGTTCGAGCTGCTACTAGAACTCTGATTGCCTGGGTTACAGTTTTAACTTTATCCTCTGCATCAGCAGAACTGGTGAAAACTTTGTTGTTACATTAGTTTTATAGTAGTAAGTACTTGGAAATGATCTGTGACAAACTGCCTTTATTATGTGGGGCTTTTAGGCTCAAAGAACAGAAGAGAGTACAAGCTAGTGCTAGATAAAAGTGGAGTTTTATGCCATCCTTTGGCATTACTTTTGCAGATGGTAAACCACCATTATAATCTGCAAGAAACATGCTTTTGTATAAAATTACCAAAGCACCACTTCTCAGATGGTGGGTAAACACAAATGTAATGTTACACAGTGTTCCCGCCTCAAAGATCTA